>NW_021703770.1:18317132-18769566 GCF_005190385.1 Monodon monoceros | reverse complement strand
AAAGAAAGAAAGAAAGAAAGAAAGAAAGAAAGAAAGAAAGAAAGAAAAGAAAATACATAAAGTTGTTAAAATAAAAAAAATTTTTTAAATAAAAAAGTAATAAAAAAAGAAAGAAAGAGAGCAACCAAACCTAAAAACAAATCCACCAATGGTAACAAGCGCTAAAAGCTACTCTAAAAAAAATAAATAGACAGAACCCTAGGACAAATGGTAAAAACAAAGCTTTTGGGAAGTCTGAGGTCTTCTGCCAGCGTTCAGTAGGTGTTCAGTAGGAGTTGTTCCACGTGTCGATGTATTTTTGATGTATTTGTGGGGAGGAAGGTGATCTCCACGTCTTACTCCTCCGCCATCTTGAAGGTCTCTCGAAGATGTAGTTTTTAAGATGATGCCAGCATTATAAGTAGGAGTTAGTCAAATAAAGGGAGTAGGGATAGGTACAGAGGGTTCAAGGCAGGGAAACATGATGTACAAAGCCTTGTGGGAGAGAAAGTGTGGCACATTGGGGGGAATGGCAAGACCTACATTATGATTTTAGTATCACATTGGAGGGAGAGTGAAGGAAGAGATGAAGCTGAAGAAATAAATAGTGGGTAAATAACTAAGGTCCTTTGCACACCACACTAAGGAATTTGGGCAGGACAACCACATGCAAAGTGGTTTGTGATTTGAGCACTCAGTGACCAACAATTTTCCCCATCAACTTTACTAGAGAAACTTGAAGACCCCATGTTCCATCTCTAGATTTAGGCTCTAGTGATCCTTATGAAAAGGCAAGTATGTTACCTATGAGGAAGCATATAATTCATTGTCACCCATGGTCATTTTTGTTCAATATTTTTATCCAAGGCCACTTAGTCCATCCCCCACTAGGAGAGAAATCACAGGACTGATGGGTTGTGGTTGGACAAATAAGAAACTTAGAGCCCTAGAACTGTCCATAGCATCAGAGCAAGAATCCAAAGAATCATTTTGGGTTCCCAGTATCATGAAGGGGGGCGGAAAAGAGCCAAGAATGGGTTTTCCTACTTCTAATTTAGAGAGCAGTGTTTTCTTAAAAAATGAGCCCTGAGATTTCACTGTTGTTATTCTATTCTGAGGAATAATCATAAATTTAAAGTTTTATAATGTTTGCTGATGGCAATAATGATGGCTAACATCTAGATGGCTTTTGTCGTTACCATGCTAAATGTTTCACACTTGATTTTATATAATGCCCGGGATAGGTATATTGTCCTAAGAAATAGGAACTGTTAATTATGCCTGTTTTCCTATCAGAAAATTAAAGCTCAGAGAGGTTAACATGTCTGAGGTCACACAGTTACTGCACACAAAGAGGTTAAACAAAACATTATTTTCAAAATTCATAGACAATCTACAGGAAACTATTCAATAAATCTTGGGCAAGTGCATATAAAGAAATAGAAAGATGTTTTCGAATTGTCTTTAATAACATTAACAAATATTTATGGTATGGTTTTTAGTGAAAAAAGTGGAATGCAAAATTGTACATACAATATGATCTTCCTAGGAAACCAAAAACAAAATGAAAATACAAACTACAGAATGGGAGAAAATATTTGCAAATGATATGACCGACAAAGGCTTAGTTTCCAAAATATACAAACCGCTCACACAACTCAACAACAACGAAAAACAAAAAACCCAGTCAAAAAATGGACAGAAGACCTAAATAAATATTGCTCCAAAAGAAATACACATGACCAATAGGCACATGAAAAGATGCTCAACATCACTAATTATTAGAAAAATGCAAATCAAAACCACAATGAGGTATCACCTCACACTGATCAGAATGGCCATGATTAAAAAGTCTACAAATAACAAATGCTGGAGAGGGTGTGGAGAAAAGGGAACCTTCCTACACTGTTGGTGGGAATATAAGTTGATGTAACCACTAGGGAAAACAGTATGGACATTCCTCAGAAAGCTAAAACTAGAATTACCATATGATCCAGCAATCCCAGTCCTGGGTATATACCCAGACAAAACTATAAGTCAAAAAGGTATATGCACCCCTATGTTCATAGCAGCACCTTCACAATAGCCAAGACATGGAGAAACCTAAATGTCCATTGATAGATGAATGGATAAAGAAGATGTCGTACATTTTTACAGTGGAATACTACTCAGCCATAAAAAAGAACAAAATAACACCATTTGAAGCACCTTGGGTGCAACTGGAGATTATCATACTAAGTGAAGTAAGTCAGAAAGAGAAAGACAAATGCCATATGATATCACTTATATGTGGAATCTAAAATATGACAAAAATGAACCTATGTATGAAACAGAAACAGAATCACAGATGTAGTGAACAGAATGGTGGTTGCCAAAGGGGAGGGGTTTGGGGGAGGAATGGAGTGGGAGGTTGATGTTAGCAGATGTAAGCTTTTATATATAGAATGTTTAAACAAGATCCTACTGTATAACACATAGAACTATATTCAATATCCTATGATAAACCATAATGGAAAAGAATATATAAATATGTACAACAGAATCATTTAGCTGTACAGCAGAAATTAACACAATATTGTAAATCAACTATACATCAAAAAATATATTAAAACAATATGCTCTTATTTTTCAAAAACAGCTTCACTGAGCCATAATTTACATGTCATAACATTTACCATTTTTAAGTGTGCAATTTAATGATTTGTAGAAAATCTTCAGAGTTATGCAACCATTACCACAATCCAGTTTTAGAATGTTTCCATCACTCTCCCCAAACTCCCACAAAAAAAAATCTCTTATGCCTATTTGCAGTTAATCCCTATTCCTACCCTCAGTCATAGTCAACCCTAATATATTTTCTTTCTTTATAGATTTACCTTTTGGGGGGTTTCATATAGATGGAATCATATAATACGTGATCATTGTGTCTGGCTTCTTTTAATTAGCAAAAAAGTTTTGAGGTTTATCCATGTTGTAGCATGAATCATAATTTCTTACTTTTATGTCCTGAATCGTATCCCATTGTATGGTTATAACACATTTTATTTCTCCACTCCACAGTTGGTGGACATTTAGATTGTTTCTACTCTTGGGCAATTATGAATAATGTTGCTATGAACATTTGTATACAAGTCTTTGTGTGGACATATATTTTGTTTCTTTTTTTGTTTTTTTTGTTTTTTTTTGTTTTTGTTTTTGTTTTTGCGGTACGCGGGCCTCTCACTGTTGTGGCCTCTCCCGTTGCAGAGCACAGGCTCTGGACACGCAGGCTCAGCGGCCATGGCTCACGGGCCCAGCCGCTCCGTGGCATGTGGGATCTTCCTGGACCGGGGCACGAACCCGTGTCCCCTGCATCGGCAGGCGGACTCTCAACCACTGCGCCACCAGGGAAGCCCTTTGTTTTGGTTTTTAAGTAGATATCTCAGTATGGAATTGCTGGGTAATATGGTAAATATATATTTAACTTTTCAAGAAAGCACAAACTAGTTTTCAACGTGGGTGTTCCATTTTACATTCCCACCATCAGCTGAAGAGGATTCCATTTTCTCCACATCCTCACCAACACTTGTAATTGTCTGTATTTTTATTATAGCCATTCTAGTAGATTTGAAGTGATAGCTCTTTGTGGTTTTAATTTGCATTTACCAAAAGACTAACGATGTTGAACATTTTAACATAAGTATTTGCCATGTACATATCTTCAAAACTCTCCCGTTTTTATTGGGTTGTTTGCTTTCTTATAGTTGAACTTTGACTGTTCTGTATATCTTGTGGGTACAAGTCCTTTATCAGATTTGCAAATATTTTCTCAGTTTGTGGCTTGATTTTTCCTCCTTAGGAAGTCTTTCAAAGGGCAGACATTCTTAATTTTGATAAAATACAATATAACAATTTTTTCTTCTATGGATTATATTTTTTGTGATATCTAAGAAATCTCTGCCTAATCCATGGTTCTGAAGATTTTTTCTTATGTTTTCCTTTAGAAGTCTCATAGTTTTAAGTTTTGCATTTAGGCCCATGATCTATTTTTAGTTAATATATTTTTGTGTATAATGTGAGGTATGAACTGAAGTTCATTTTTTATTTATTTTTTACATATTGACTGCCAATTATTCCAGCGTCATTTGTTAAAAAGACTATCGTTCTCAATGGAATCACCTTTCCCCCTTCATTGCAAATCAATTGACCATATAGGTATATTTCTGGACTCTGTTGTATACCACTGGTCTATGTGTCCATTTTGCTACCAATACCACGGTGTTTTGGTGGCTTACCTTAGTCATTCTCAACTGGAAGTGATCTTGCTCCTCCAGGGGAAAATTGCACACCTGAAATTTCTTGCTTGACTTCTTCCCTTTCCTGTCCTACTTTCTCCACTTCCTTCCTGGTTTGTCCTGGGAACACAACTTAATAAGTCATTCACACAAATTCCTTATCTCTGAGTCTTTTAGGGGGAGCCTAACCTAAGACATGAAAACAGTACAGCACCCAGAACATTGTTATTATTCAATAAACATTAGCTATTATGAGTATTGTTAATTTTCCTCACCTCATTTTTTTGGGGGAACCCTTTTACAAAAGTGGGAAATTATGCCATTTTGCAGTTTTCCTTTGGGCAGGAAATACCAAATGGTATTACTAATAATAATACCTTATGGTATTATTTAACTATCTTTGCATAATATTTATACTTAGTAAGTCACTAAGTATTACTATCTTTGATTAGTATTACAAGAGTGGTGTGTCTTCATTCTAATTACCTAATGTGTCTGTCTTTTCTTTTTTTTTTTTAACATCTTTATTGGGGTATAATTGCTTTACAATGGTGTGTTAGTTTCTGCTTTATAACAAAGTGAATCAGCCATACATATACATATGTTCCCATATCTCTTCCCTCTTGCGTCTCCCTCCCTCCCACCCTCCCTATCCCAACCCTCCAGGCGGTCACAAAGCCCCGAGCTGATCTCCCTGTGCTATGTGGCTGCTTCCCACTAGCTATCTACCCTACGTTTGATAGTGTATATATGTCCACGCTTCTCTCTTGCTTTGTCACAGCTCACCCTTCCCCCTAACTAATGTGTCTGTCTTTAACTTTTGAAATCTCAAATCTAGATTACACAAATCATGGTTTCAGCATAAGGACTACAAAAAAAAACAAAGAACGGGCTTCCCTGGTGGCACAGTGGTTGAGAGTCCGCCTGCCGATGCAGGGGACACGGGTTTGTGCCCCGGTCCGGGAAGATCCCACATGCCGCGGAGCGGCTGGGCCCGTGAGCCATGGCCGCTGAGCCTGCGCGTCCGGAGCCTGTGCTCCACAACGGGAGAGGCCACAGCAGTGAGAGGCCCGCGTACCTCAAAAAAAATAAAATAAAATAAACAAAGAACAACCATTGACAACCTAGAGTGATCATGGCAAAGACAAAATACAGATTAAGACTTTGAAGTATCAAGAATCAATGCCAAAGATACAACATGGGGAGTCCCATGTGTGGCTGGGAAATCCAAGGAGAGCACAGACCCTCTATAACTGTGCAATGGAAGCCAATCCAACCTTAAGCTGTCTGACCTGACACCTTCTCAAAGACCCAAGAATAAAGGGATTATACTTAGCACCAGTTCAGATGTAAAGATCATTCCAATTTTGGTCTTTACAACCTAGAAGAGATATAACAAAGTAGAAAAGGGTTCTGAAAAGAGCAAAGAAACAGTCAGTAATTGGCAAATTGAACCTCTGAGGAAAGGTTAAATGAGTTTGGATTGTTTACCCAGAGAAAGAAAGGCCAAAGGTCTATTTAATACTTGTCTTGAAGAATTTAAAGTTGGTATCTGACCAGACAGTTTACATCTGCAGAAAAGAAAATGAACTCCCCCCAGCCTGCTGTGTAAATAATTTAAGAGTTAGGATGGAATAAGAAATTGAGATTCAAAATAGCAAGAACTTCTTGATTCGGGAGTAATTAAGGTTTGCAAAAATCCACTACTAGTAGTGGAATTTCTGTTCCTAGTCATCTGTGAAACACAAGCACATTGCCATTCATGAGCATAAATGGATGCTTTTTGAATGGTGGCTGAAAACCCATGAAGGGTCCCATCACTAATGTGACTAGATCTGTTTAACCTCATCTGTGGTTGCACCATCTGCTGTTCAGACCAGCATTTGATCAGCTGGGGGCTCTGCCAGCCTCCCTCAACCTTAGGAAGGCTGAAGAGAAGCTGAGAGGATCACCACCCTTAACCATATTTTTCACTTACTGGCTGTATCAGTTAGTTTTCACTGCATAACAAAATACACCAAAACCCAGTGGCATAAAATAATTATTTATTTCCTCATGTGGGCTTGGGTGTTTTGGCTTCAAGCTGTGGCTGCTGCATTGGCTCTGCTTCATAAATGTTCTCTGTAGAACCTGCGTGAAGGGCAAATAGCGACCCAGGGGAAAGCACTCCTGATGGTGATAGGTGAAGTACAAAAGGACAAGCAAGCCCCACCGCACAAGCACATTTCAAACCCTTGCTTGCATCACATTTACTAACATGTCATTGGTCAAACTCAAAGCCAAGAGAAATGAAAGTACATTGTGTCTTTTGTGGGAGGCACTGCAAAGATACAAGATCAAGGGTATGGATATAGCAAGGAGTAAAGTATCAGAGCCAATAATCCTATCTACATCCTCCCTGCATTGGCTGAACTAAGCTTCATTCCTCATATTGGCCATAGAAATGACCTTGTCCCTTGATATTGCTTTAGAAGGGGGATGACTAGATGTCACGCCATGAGCTAAGGATTACTCTAGGCTAGAGTGGTATCTCTATCTTTCCCCGTCCTCCAAATCCCCCTACAGCAGAAATTCATCCACCTCTTATATTTTTAATCTGGATTAATGACATCACAATCTACCCAGTCATCCAATTCAGAAACCCAAACTTCAGCGTTGATCCTCCTTTTTCTTCATCCTTCACACAATTTGTTTTAAGTCCCTTTAATCTACATCTGAAATGACATACTCTCCCACTCTCTCTGCTACCTTCCTCACTGAGATGTTCATAGTCTCTCATCTGGATTACTGCAGTGACCCTAATTGGTCCACCTGCCACTGTTCTTCACCATCTTGGTCCACCTACTCTATTGCAGTCAATTTCCTTTGGAAAAAGGAAATTAGATCATGTCAAAACCTGCTTAGGCAAAAGTCAAAGGACAGATTTTTTTTTAAAGGACAAATTCCAAAATCTCTACCATGACATTCAAGGACTTCGAAAATCTTGTTCCATCTCCAGCTTTATCTCATCTCAGTCTACCTGTACTCCAGTCACACCCAGGGACCACACATTCTTTAACCATGCCACTCACTTCAACAAATTACTGTATTTGCCTCTGCTAGTCCCTATGTTTGGAATGCCCTTCCATACATCCTCTGCCAGATCAAAATTTCTAACTATTATCATCAAACATCACTGTCGTTTCAGAAGTCATCGTTTTCTTCTCTGTGTTCCCATGGTACATTGTTCATCATGTCATCCCACTACAGACTTCACATAAACGTGCATGTATCGATTACTCACAAAAACCCCAGGAAGAAAGAAGTGCATCAATAACTCCCTCACAATGCAGAAAACTTTTCAGAAAGCACTTAGCCTGGAAGCTCTTCTTTCCCTTCCTGAGAGCTGGGGTGTTCTACAGAACCCCTCACATCACTAAATTTCAGTACTGACAAGGAATCTATGTGGCTGGAACAGACAGTAATGCAGAGCGGACGGTGGAGAATAGTGAGTATCCTACAGTCCAGCACTGCACACGTTTGGGCAACAGCAAATTAGGAACAACAAAAGCTTGGATTGTAGTGAAATATAATGAAATATAGTGAAGTCTTAAGTGAAGACTTAAGACGTGAACCTTGAGAGCAATGACAGAAAAAGAGAATAATTTTCTGTAACAGTATGTCAGCCTTGGAATAAAAAACTAAGCACATGGTCTAGCATGGGACCAGTTTTAGACCCACCGAAGGGACTGAGCAGACAGATATAGAACCTGGAAATAAGCTGAAAAGAACTAGACCCCACCATGATGGTGACATCCCTTTGGGCGACACTGTTAGCAAGACTGCTCATACTTTAATTAAATTTTAGTTAGCTGTGCATACTAGTTATGGCTTAGTTATTAAACTTTAATACTGCATATACATGTATAATCAACATGCATATACTTATTAGTACCTATTTAGTAAATTACATCGAATCTATTTTAAGTTGTGGGTCCAACCCGACTGTTTAGTCCTTTTCATTGATTTTTATTAAGTCCTGGGCAGAAAACTGTTGAATTTTACCAAAGTTAGAATGGACTCAACTCTAAATTAAAATGAGAACCTAATGGTCAGAGCACACAGGCCAGATACATCATTACAGGGGTGGCTGAACGACGTTTTTCTTGTTGGGGAGGCCACAGGTAATGATAGTTCTTAATACAGTATCTTAAAGTTCTTTATAGTTCAACTTAGCTATGAGAGCTGCAAAACCAGACATCACACTGTATCCACTGTAGACCCTAGTGCGGTGTCTGGCACACCATATGTACTCAGCCAGTGCTCACCGATCTAAATTGTATTGGTACCGGAAGGATGCCCACTGATGCTCCCTGGTCTGGGATGAAAATGGATGTGCTTCAAGGAGGGTGATGCTGGGCTCCTCCTTGGACCAAAGCCTTAGGGAGTTGCTATATTGCTACAATGGAGCACGGTGTGGGGAGGGTGCATATGGCGGAGAATTCATTACTTTTTCATAACATACCTTAGCACAATTCTAGTCTGTCTAGCTTCTGGGAGGATGAATAATGAAAAGGAAATGGTACGTGTCCGAATCAGCAATGTCCATGCACACAGAGTTGAATAAAGGGAAGCAGCCTGGAATATTTATTCTGGTTTTAGATATTTTTTTCCTTCGCATTCTTTAGTTAATCCACCTAGCTGAGCGAAATTATGTGTCACAAGCATAGTAGTAAATCGAAGCATTTCTATACAGCGCCAAATACTTTTTGTGTCATATAGCATACTTTTTCCTCATAATATATAGCGCTAATACATGATTTATTTTCTGCCTTATGTAATGAATAATCTCAAAGTCACTATCCTGTTTTAGTGGAAGGCAGGGGGAGCGATAAAATGGGACTAAACTGGCATGGAATTAGCTGAGGAATCCGCTGTATCAGTCATTCCAGCTCAAGCAGGGTCGCTCTGCAGCTCAGTAACCATAAAAAGACCCACTGATAGCAACTCCGTTCATGGCAGTGGCACTTTATGTGGCAATAATAATAACATACAGTCACTTACACCAAGCCCAAGCAAAACGTTTGTGGTATAAGATAACATCGGATTGTATCAGTGTGAATGTTTGGCCTAATATCACTTGCTCGGACCCAAAAGTCAGCCAACTTGCTTTAAGATGTGAATGCCATTTTCTGTGGGTGGAAGCACAGAGCTGAGATTTCCTTTTGTGCTTCAGGGGTTTGTTGGAGCAACACGGGCTAGCAAGGCTCCACATGGGCCAGAGACCTGGATGTTTTGAAAAGGCTCTAGGGATGTACTAGAAAAAGAAACTCTTGTACTCAGTATTTTTTAAGTAGCTGAAAGTAAATTAAAAACAAATACTACTATACTTATCAGTTCCTACATTCCCCAGGATATCCAGATTTTGAGTGTATAATTCAATTTAAGAAGACTTTATTGGGCACCCAGCATGTACAAAGGCACTGTGCTAGACATTCATGGAAATACAGAGATAAAATTACCATATAGAAGAGGGAGAATATATATGCAAATTACTATAAAATATGGCAAAATGCTGGGGGAAGAGATGAAAAATGCTTTGCTAGAGAGTTCTGAATAGAGTGGCAGAATACCCAGTGGAGAGAAGGAACAAAGATTCAAATAGCCATTGGTCATTTGCTCTTTACAGGCATCAGTATTTGACATGAATAAATGAATGAATCAATGATATATTTTGTCAGCTGAGCTATGAGAGGTCAGTATGTTGTTTTGTTTTTTTTTTTTTTTCTGGTACGCAGGCCTCTCACTGTTGTGGCCTCTCCCGTTGCAGAGCACAGGCTCCGGACGTGCAGGCTCAGCGGCCATGGCTCACGGCCCCAGCCGCTTTGCGGCATGTGGGATCTTCCCGGACAGGGGCACGAACTCGTGTCCCCTGCATCGGCAGGCGGACTCTCAACCACTGCGCCACCAGGGAAGGCCAAGATCAGTATGGTTTTTAATCTACAGAAAGGGGAAGAAGGGGACATTCCAGATGGAGGAAAAAATATAGGTGATGACACAGCAGCAAGAAAATTCACTTTAATACTGGAGAAAAACATGGTTTTGTATGATTGGAAGAGGTTTCATAGAGCAGGCAAGGCTAGGTACACTGAAGTCATGTTTCGTCAGGACTACAAAGTCAAGATGAGAAACATATTTAATTCAGGAATAGCAATCAAAATTGGTAAAAGATGTGATTTGAACAGGACATTGGGAAGGTGAATGTATTCTTGGAGTGAAGTACATGGCTTTGGACCAGAGAGACCTGGCCTCCAATATTAGTTCCACCAGTTATAAACTGAATGATTCTGTGCATGTTACTTAATCTCTCTAAGTGTCAGATCATTCATTAGTAAAATGGTGATAATAAGTCCACCTTGAATGTACAAATCCATGGACCTGAAGAACGCCAACTCCAGAGTAAAGCTACCTTAAGCAAGGGAAGGTTGGAAATTGGTCTGAAGAAGATACAAAGGGAATTGGTCTGAAGAAGATACAAAGGGAATTTTAGCTTTTGCTGAAGAAAATACGGCAAAAGATTAGCACTGTCAATCCTAGGTGTTGAGAACATTTACATTACTATCAACTGTTCTAAATGCTGGAAATACTTCATAAGTAAATAAGCCCAACTTACAGCCATGGTTGCTGGACATAATGTTTATCAAGTGTGTGACACAAGTCCTGGCATAGAGCAAGTTTTCATAAATGAAAGCTATTTTATTGTTGTTTTTACAATGTTATAATGAGGTTGGTGGAATAGAAAGTATAGAATGAAAGAGAAGAGAATAAAATCTGTAGAATAAAATCATGGGGCATGGAGGACTTCCACTTATAGCCAAGATGGCATAACAGGGACTAGATTTGTCTTCCTACTTAAAACAACTGAAAAAATGGACAAATATACGAAACAAAGTTTTTCAAGGCAGTGGACATCAGACACTGAAGGGCAGTGTTCTCAGAAAGATGGGAAACAAATGAGGTGAACCCTGTGATGGCTCCAGTATATTGGTTGGAGAGAGTTTCCAGGCTTTGGAACAGGAAAGGAAAAAGAACTCAGGAGGATCCCAGCGGTCTTCCTGAGTTGAGGAGACAAAGATGAGGGTACAGTGCGGTCAAGCCCCCAAGGCTCTAGAGTTTTCATGGGAGAATACATGAGAAGAGAGAACCCCGCGGGTCTGTAGAGGATATCTCTTGCATATTCAGCTGAGTAATGATCAGTACCCAAGGCTGAGAATAGAACAATCCAAGAGGATCAAAGGAAACAGTCCCGAGGATCTCTCACAGGGCCAGGAAGATTGCATGCTCACACTAGCAAGAGCAGAAAATGTCATAATTCACAAGGCATAAAGCAGAGTACTCAGAAGGGCTTTACTTCTCTAATGGAGAAAAATTAATCCTGGATTAAGTGCTGCTCTGTTTTTCTGCCTAACAAAGCTTTACAGCAAGACCCAAAAGAATCAAACCGTTTCCAATTTCCAGGTAACTTAACTGTATTCCAGAACAAAACTCACAAATATTTATGGGAATATAAAAATAAACAGAACCCAACAAGGTAAAACTCACAATATTTAGAGACTAATCTAACAAAAGATGAATAACACCTGTATACTGAAAATGATAAAACGCTGCTGTGGTTCACTTAAGCGGACATGATAAATGAAGAGGTATACTCTGCCCATGGATCTGAAGGTTTGGCATTACAATACATCTATTTTCTCCAAGGTGATCTTATAGATTCAATACAATCCCAGTCAAAATCCATAAAATTTGTATGGAAGTTCAATGGACTGGATTAAGGCCTGTGCAGATGGGGAGAGGCAGCATGTGGAAAGGAGGGCCTCTGGACTGTGGAGTTCTGGAGTTTGGAGCCCTTTCTCCAGGATAGATTACTGGAAGTGGGATGGCAGGGTCAAAAGAGAACAATTAGGGCTTCCCTGGTGGCGCACTGGTTGAGAGTCCACCTGCTGATGCAGGGGACACGGGTTCGTGGCCCGGTCCGGGAAGATCCCACATGCTGCGGAGCGGCTGGGCCCATGAGCCATGGCCGCTGAGCCTGCGCATCCGGAGCCTGGGCTCTGCAATGGGAGAGGCCACAACAGTGAGAGGCCCGCATACCGCAAAAAAAAAAAAAAGAGAACAATTAAAACATGCCCTGAGCAGAAGCAAGAAGAACTACAGTCCTGCAGCCTGTGGAACAAAAACCACATTCACAGAAAGATAGACAAGAAAAAGGCAGAGGGCTATGTACCAGATGAAGGAACAAGATAAAACCCCAGAAAAATAATTAAATGAAGTGGAGTTAGGAACCTTCCAGAAAAAGAATTCAGAATAATGATAGTGAAGATGATCCAGGATCTTGGAAAAGAATGGAGGCAAAGATCAAGAAGATGCAAGAAATGTTTAACAAAGACCTAGAAGAATTAAAGAACAAACAAACAGAGATGAACAATACAATAACTGAAATGAAAAATACACTAGAAGGAATCAATACCAGAAAAACTGAGGCAGAAGAGCGGATAAGTGACCTGGAAGACAGAATGGTGGAATTCACTGCTGCAGAACAAAATAAAGAAAAAAGAATGAAAAGATATGAAGACAGCCTAAGAGACCTCTGGGACAACATTAAACACAACAATATTTGTATTATACGGGTCCCAGAAGGAGAAGAGAGAGTGAAAGGACCAGAGAAAATATTTGAAGAGATTATAGTCGAAAACTTCCCTAACATGGGAAAGGAAATAGCCACCCAAGTCCAGGAAGCACAAAGAGTCCCATACAGGATAAACCCAAGAAGAAACATGCTGAGACACATAGTAATCAAATTGGCAAAAATTAAAGACAAAGAAAAATTATTGAAAGCAGCAAGGGAAAAATGACAAATAACATACAAGGGAACTCCCATAAGGTTCACAGCTGATTTATCAGCAGAAACTCTACAAGCCAGAAGGGAGTGGCATAATATACTTAAAGTGAGGAAAGGGAAGAACCTACAACCAAGATTACTCTACCGGCAAGGATCTCATTCAGACTCAATGGAGAAATCAAAAGCTTTCCAGACAAGCAAAAGCTAAGAGAATTCAGCACCACCAAACCAGCTCTACAACAAATGCTAAAGGAACTTGTCTAAGTGGGAAACACAAGAGAAGAAGAGGACCTACAAAAACAAACCCAAAACAATTAAGAAAATGGTCATAGGAACATACATATCAATAATTACCTTAAACGGGAATGGATTAAATGCTCCAACCAAAAGACACAGGCTCACTGAATGGATACAAAACCAAGGCCCATATATATGCTGTCTACAAGAGACCCACTTCAGACCTAGGGACACATACAGACTGAAAGTGAGGGGATGGAAAAAGATATTCCATGCAAATGGAAATCAAAAGAAAGCTTCAGTAGCAATACTCATATCAGATAAAATGGACTTTAAAATAAAGAATGTTACAAGAGACAAGGAGAGACACTACATAATGATCAACGAATCAATCCAAGAAGAAGATATAACAATTATAAACATAAATGCACCCAACATAGGAGCACCTCAATACATAAGGCAACTGCTAACAGCTATAAAAAAGGAAATCGACAGTAACACAATAACAGTGGGGGACTTTAACACCTCACTTACACCAATGGACAGATCATCCAAACAGAAAATAAATAAGGAAACAGAAGCTTTAAATGACACAGTAGACCAGACAGATTTAATTGATATTTATAGGACATTCTATCCAAAAACAGCAGATTACACTTTCTTCTCAAGTGCACGCGGAACATTCTCCAGGATAGATCACATCTTGGGTCACAAATCAAGCCTCAGTAAATTTAAGAAAACTGAAATCATATCAAGCATCTTTTCTGACCACAACACTATGAGATTAGAAACGAATTACAGGGAAAAAACCGTAAAAAACACAAACACATGGAGGCAAACAATACGTTACTAAATAACCAAGAGATCACTGAAGAAATCAAGAGGAAATTAAAAAATACCTGGAGACAAATGACAATGAAAACATGACGATCCAAAACCTATGGGATGCAGCAAAAGCAGTTCTAAGAGGGAAGTTTATAGCTATACAAGCCTACCTCAAGAAACAAGAAAAATCTCAAATAAACAATCTAACCTTACACCTAAAGCAATTAGAGAAAGAAGAACAAAAAACCCCCCAAAGTTAGCATAAGGAAAGAAATCATAAAGATCAGAGCAGAAATAAATGAAATAGAAACAAAGAAAACAATAGCAAAGATCAATAAAACTAAAAGCTGGTTCTCTGAGAAGATAAACAAAATTGATAAACCATTAGCCAGACTCATCAAGAAAAAGAGGGAGAGGACTCAAATCAATAAAATTAGAAATGAAAAAGGAGAAGTTACAAAAGACACTGCAGAAATACAAAGCATCCTAAGAGACTACTACAAGCAACTCTATGCCAATAAAATGGACAACCTGGAAGAAATGGACAAATACTTAGAAAGGTAGAACCTTCCCAGACTGAACCAGGAAGTAATAGAAAAAGTGAACAGACCAATCACAAGTAATGAAATTGGAACTGTGATTAAAAATCTTCCAACAAACAAAAGTCCAGGACCAGATGGCTTCACAGGTGAATTCTATCAAACATGTAGAGAAGTGCTAACACCCATCCTTCTCAAACTCTTCCAAAAATTGCAGAGGAAGGAACACTCCCAAACTCATTCTATGAGGCCACCATCACCCTGATACCAAAACCAGACAAAGATACTACAAAAAAAGAAAATTACAGACCAATATCACTGATGAATATAGATGCAAAAATCCCAAACAAAAATACTAGCAAACAGAATCCAACAACACATTAAAAGGATCATACACCATGATCAAGTGGGGTTTATCCCAGGGATGCAAGGATTCTTCAATATACGCAAATCAATCAATGTGATACACCATATTAACAAACTGAAGAATAAAAACCATATGATCATCTCAATAGATGCAGAAAAAGCTTTTGACAAAATTCAACACCGATTTATGATAAAAACTCTCCAGAAAGTGGGCATAGAGGGAATCTACCTCAACATAATAAAGCCCATATGTGACAAACCCACAGCAAACATCATTCTCAATGGTGAAAAACTGAAAGCATTTCCTCTAAGATCAGGAACAAGACAAGGATGTCCACTCTCACCACTGTTATTCAACATACTTTTGGAAGTCCTAGCCTCGGCAATCAGAGAAGAAAAATAAATAAAAGGAATCCAAATTGGAAAAGAAGAAGTAAAACTGTCACTGTTTGCAGATGACAGGATACTATACATAGAGAATCCTAAAGATGCCACCAGAAAACTACTAGAGCTAATCAATGAATTTGGTAAAGTAGCAGGATACAAAATTAATGAACAGAAATCTCTGGCATTCCTATACACTAATGATGAAAAATCTGAAAGAGAAATTAAGGACACACTCCCATTTACCATTGCAAGAAAAAGAATAAAATACCTAGGAATAAACCTACTTAGGGAGACAAAAGACCTGCATGCAGAAAACTATAAGACACTGATGAAAGAAATTAAAGGTAATACCAACAGATGGAGAGATATACCATGTTCTTGAATTGGAAGAACTTGGATTGTCAACTAATCTATGACAAAGGAGGCAAGGTTATACAATGGAGAAAAGACAGTCTCTTCAATAAGTGGTGCTGGGAAAACTGGACAGCTACATGTAAAAGAATGAAATTAGAACACTCCCTAACACGATACACAAAAATAAACTCAAAATGGATTAGAGACCGAAATGTAAGACCGGACACTATAAAACTCTTAGAAGGGGCTTCCCTGGTGGCGCAGTGGTTGAGAGTCTGCCTGCCGATGCAGCGGACGCGGGTTTGTGCCCCGGTCTGGGAAGATCCCACATGCCGCGGAGCGGCTGGGCCCTTGAGCCATGGCCGCTGAGCCTGCGCGTCCGGAGTCTGGACTTCGCAACGGGAGAGGCCACAACAGTGAGAGGCCTGTGTACTGCAGAAAACAAAACAAAACAAAACAAAAAACTCTTAGAGGAAAACGTAGAAAGAACACTCTTTGATATAAATCACAGCAAGATCTTTTTTGATCCACCTCCTAGAGTAATGGAAATAAAAACAAAAATAAACAAATGGGACCGAATGAAACTTCAAAGCTTTTGCACAGCAAAGGAAACCATAAACAAGACAAAAAGACAACCCTCAGAATGGGAGAAAATACTTGCAAACAAATCAATGGACAAAGGATTAATCTCCAAAATATATAAACAGCTCATGCAGCTCAATATTAAAAAAAAGAAACAACCAAATCGAAAAATGAGCAGAAGACCTAAATAGACATTTCTCCAAAGAAGACATACAGATGGCCAAGAAGCACATGAAAAGCTGCTCAGCATCACTAGTTATTAGAGAAATGCAAATCAAAACTACAATGAGGTATCACCTCACACCAGTCAGAATGGGCATCATCAGAAAATCTACAAACAACAAATGCTGCAGACGGTGTGGAGAAAAGGGAACCCTCTTGCACTGTTGGTGGGAATGTAAATTGATACAGCCACTATTGGTGGTACATATATACAATGGGATATTACTCAGCCATAAAAAGGAATGATATTGGGTCATTTGTTGAGACGTGGATGGATCTAGAGACTGTCATACAGAGTGGAGTAAGTCAGAAAGAGAAAAACGAATATCGTATATTAACGCATATACGTGGAACCTAGAAAAATGGTACGGATGAACTGCTTTGCAGGGCAGAAATTGAGACACAGATGCAGAGAACAAACGTATGGACACCAAGGGGGGAAAGCAGAGGGGGTGGGGTTGGTGGTGTGATGAATTGGGAGACTGGGATTGACATGTATACACTGATGTGTATAAAATGGATGACTAGGGCTTCCCTGGTGGCGCAGTGGTTGAGAGTCCGCCTGCTGATGCAGGGGGCGCGGGTTTGCGCCCCGGTCCGAGAAGGTCCCACATGCCGCAGAGCGGCTGGGCCTGTGAGCCTTGGCGGCTGGGCCTGCGCGTCTGGAGCCTGTGCTCTGCAAAGGGAGAGGCCACAGCGGTGAGAGGCCCGCGTACCGCAAAAAAAAAAAAAAAAAAAAAAAAAGGATGACTGATAAGAACCTGCTGTATAAAAAATAAATTAAATTAAATTAAAAAAAATAATGAGGAATAAATGCCTCAAAAAAAGAAATTCAATAGACCTAGAATAACCAATTCTTTCAAAATGAACAAACTTTACACTTCCTGGTCTGAAGACTTATGAAGTTACAATAATCAAGATAGTGTCATATTGACATCCTTGTAGACAGATTGATCAATGGTACAAAATAAAGGGTCTAGAAACCAAAAAAGAGAGATCCACACATGTACGATGAATTGATTTCAATAAAGCAGAGAAAGAGTTTTGTTAGAGTTTCCAGCAAATGGTGTGGAACAATATACCATCCATATGCAAAAGAAAAAAAGGAATTTTGATATATATCTCAAGCTATATACAAAAACGGACTGAGTATAGATCGTAGACTTAAATGTGAAGCCTGTAACTATACCACTTCAGGAAGGAAACACAGGAGAAAATCTTTTCCACCTTGGATTAGGCAACAATTTCTTAGATACAATACCAAAAGCATGATCCATAAAAGAAAAAAGTAAATTGGATTTCATCAAAATTATGAACTTCTCTTCAAAAGACACCGTGATGAGAATGAATAGACAAGTCATAGAATGGGAGAAAATATTTGTAGATCATATAGCTCACAAAGGGCTTGTATTCAGAATATATATAAAGAGCCCTCAAAATGTAATAATAATAATAAATTTGTTTAACAAATAAATTAACATTTCAGCGAAAGATTAAACAGATGCTTCACAAAAGAACACAATGGCAAATAATCACAGGAAAAGATCAATATCATTCTAAAATGTGCAAAATAACCTTTAGTGACAGAAAGCAGAGAGTTATCTGGCGTGGGGAGGACAGAGACATTTGGGAAGGAGAGCCTGAGGCAATTTTTAAGGGTTATGGTTCTATTCACTATCTTGTGTGTTTCATTGATATATACATATGTCAAAATTTATCAAATTGGACACTTTAGGTGTAGCTTATTGTACCTCAATGAAGGCATTGCATAATTATAGGGAATGTGCTCTTACTGGCAGGAAAAGAAAGGAAGAAAACAAAGATGACTCCCAGAAAATGTCAAGGTTTCAACCTTGGGTGACTCCGTAAAAAAGAAGGGCGGGGAAGAAACAGATTGGTAGAGCATAATGATTTCATTTGGGACATGCTGACTTTGAAATCCTGATAGGGATATACAGGTGGACTATATAGGTGGAATCTAGGTCTAGACTTTTTTTTTTTTTTTTACCGGTACACAGGCCTCTCACTGCTGTGGCCTCTCCCATTGCGGAGCACAGGCTCCGGACGCACAGGCTCAGCGGCCATGGCTCACGGGCCCAGCCGCTCCGCGGCATGTGGGATCTTCCCGGACCGGGGCACGAACCCGTGTCCCCTGCATCGGCAGGCGGACTCTCAACCACTGTGCCACCAGGGAAGCCCCAAGGTCTAGACTTTTTGAGAGTCTTGGGCAGCAGATAAGGATGGCAGAGACCCTTTAAAAAAGTGATCATTGGATTCCTGAAAATGGATAAGATTTCTAAGGGAAAATGGAAATGCATGGAACTTTGAGGAATTTCTACAAATACAGGGTAGAGGATGAGAAAAGAATAAAAGTGACATGAAAGCAATGGTTGGTAAGGTAGGAAATGTAGTAGGAAACGCAGTATTAAGCAAGTTCACCAATTCAAGGCCTGAGAGGGATTCAAAGATTAAATGGTCTCTAGTATCAACCACATCATTAAAGTTGAGGAAGATGAGGAATGAGAAAAAGTTGTAGGTTATCAGTATCTGAGATTAAAATACAAAACCAGAAGAAAGCCAAAAAACCCTGCGTGGATGGGATACTAGAGCCCGAAGCCTGCTTTTGAGGGGTTAAATACTGAATGGGTCTAAATAAACAAGTATGTATAACCTCCACTATTTTTAAGAATATAGATGGCAAGTAATTTGTGGAGATGCGAGGTCAATGTAAGTATTGTTTTCCTAGAGTTTGGATAAAGTGAGCATGTTTTAGAGGGGGGAGAAAGCAGCAGAAAGAGAGATTGTAGATATAAACCAAGACAAGACACTACACAGTGTTTCTCGTATTTGGCTACAATCAGAACCACCTGGGAGAGCTTTGAAGACACACTGATGCCTTGATGAGTCAAATCAGAATATCTGGGTGGAGCAAAACCCAAGTGGCTTGAGTCATCTCAGGCCAGGCAGCAAGAGTATGGCTAGGAGATACGATGAAGGGAAAGGGTTACATGGCCACTCTTGGCCTGGGAAACCAAGGGCTCTTCTTCATGTAAGGAGGAGGGAGAGGAGACACTTTCTATAGCTCTTACCCTCTCAGCTTCCACATATAATTATTATTGGGGGTCAAGTTCAATGCAGGGAAATCCATCCACCACTGTCAGGGGTCACCCCAAGCAATGAAACTGTGCGGCTCACACTCGTCCCTTCTCTCCAGCTTGCAGAGGGTCAGGCTGTCTTGTCTTGCCTTAAAAACCCCCGGCTACTGTGCATTTTTTGTTCTTTCCGGTTTTGATTGATTTTTAAGCTCTTCCAACACTGTAAGCTGATATCTTTTTGTTGTTGGCAGGTGACTGCTGCCTCGCAGAGATGCAGAACAGTATGGGGAAGGGGTGTGGGCTTTAATTGAGACAGGCTAGAGTTCAAGCCTGTGTTCTACCTCTTACATGCTATAGGCAAGTGTTTTAATTTCTCCAAGCCTAGTTCTAGGTCTTTATCTATAAAATTAGAAATAAGTAATGCCTATCTTTGTGTTTGTGCATATATGAAAATTAGAGACTTTCTATCATCTATTTATCTATCTATCTAACATCTCTTTATCTATCATCTATCTATCCCCTAATGGAGGATTTGAAGCATAGTGACATCGTGAGTACATTAAATACTAGCTGTTTTTATTATCCTCTTTCGTGTTTTGAAATTTACTTAAAATCTTTGAGACCAGTAATTCTCAAAATGTGCTCCCCAAATCAGAAATATCACTATCACCTGGGAACACATTAGAACTGCAAATTACCTTACTCAGACCTACTGGGTCTGAAACTCTGTGGGTGAGACCCAGGGATCTGTGTCTAACCAAGTTCTCCAGGTGATTCTAATGCATACGCTAAAGTATGAGAACCACTCTTCTAGATTATCGGGTTTGCAAAAGTAAACGGGTAGTGAAAGGGGTGGGGCTTGTCCTTGGGCTTTGGAATTCTCAGCTGTGCTTTAGACAGCTGAGGTCTCTGCCTTATAGAACCAGCAATAATACACACTATATAATTTTTAATTGTTAACTTGGCATTGATTGAGCACTTGCTTTAGGCCAGACATAGGTTTTACCTAATGGATTTTAATGACTTTTGTGATTCTCTGATTGTTTCACTTGCATTACCTGTATTTCCAAACTGACTTCCCTGCTCTCAGAGGGCAGGGTCTTACACAGCATTCGCATATGTCATTGTGCCAAGTACATTATTGCCACCTGCTAGCTAACTGATAGGGTCTGGGGGACTTTTTGTCTTTTTCAGAAATGGGAAAGTTCTGAATAATGAATCAAATACTTTTTCCTTTTATGTTTTGAAGCATTATAATAAGCGACACAGTCGAGTCCAGTTTTTTTTTTTTTTTTTTGAACCTTTATCCTCTCCATCCTCCTCCTAAATCCTTGCTCTCTATTGACCTTTGGGTTTGTCCTTGAAAGATGTCCGCTGGTGTAGCATCTTGGTTTCTGGGTTGGTACGCTGGGTTTCTCAACTTCATCCGATTTCAGTTCCGTGCAATAAATAATAGCCATTTTAGCTAGAGTTTTAGCTATGAATAGCTTCTCTCCTCATAACTTCATCTTATATTTATTGCTTAAAATGATAGATTGAAAGTCATCACCTAGCAACTGGCACACTTTTCTCTTGTGGTCTAGTTACTTGTAATGATTGACTATTGCGATTGCTTCACTGGCTCGTCCTGGTCAAAAATGGATATAACGGGTCTATAAATAGAGGTCCATTTACATACTCATAGGATTATCAGTGCAACTTACTGAAATGAGTTCATTTGTACAAAATACTTTGTCTCTCAATTTATTTCTCTCATCTTCAAAAGGAGTAGCCCATTCAAGCCTATGTAGGATTTTATACTTACAGCACTTTATTAGTTCTGTTATCTCAACCCCCAGATCTCTTGTTGGAAACTGGCTTTTGTGTCTCTGTGCAGAAAGCACCTCAAAACTGAAAGCAAGAAAGAAGACAAAAATTTTTATATCGCTTCATGTTCATTTCTCGTATAGCACTCTGTCACAAAAAATTAATGCTTTGTACTTTAAAAGAGCCTTTCATCCGCAAACCTCAAAGAACCTTATAAATAAGTAAGCATATTATCTACATTTACAGGTTGGAAATGATGCACAAAGCTGTTAAAAGTGCATGGGGCATCATAGCCAAACTGAGGAAGAAGCTCCTTTTAATTAAATGCATACAAAATTAGTTGATTTGGCGTTTTAAAATATTTATACTAGGTTCCACTATGCCTCAACAGACCGTGGATATTAACAAAGTTACAATAATGGTAAGCCCAAATTTCTCTGGTCTTTCCTTCCTTCTATATAATTCAAGATCTCAGCTTCCTGCAAATCCCCTTGTGTGTATCTGGAGGTCCCCGGGGGAATCCCTTCTGTGCTCACGGACCAATGGCTTCCTCTGTTTCACTGAGCATCATTTTCCAATCAGGTGCCAGACTGCAGTTCTCCCCCATTGCCCTGCCAGAAACCTTCATAGAGTTAACTCTGCCTCCTAGGTGCCTGAGTTGCACAGTGTCCAGTGACCTTCAGTAACATGGGAAAGAAGGCCCTCTTCCCTTTGTGTCATATTCTGTTAGGAGGCAGCCCAAGGCAGGGCATTGGGAGCACTAGTGTTTTGTAAGTGGCTTTGCTTTTCAAGGGAAGCAGTTGTATCACTTCTTACTTTTCCCCATGCAGACTTGGGCTCAGAGATGTGGCCTGATGACAAACATCACGTTGGACTCAGAACCTTGCATCTTCCGTGGTCTTGTCTCATGTTGAGGCTCTATAAAAATGTTATGTTCAGGGCTTCTCTGGTGGCGCGGTGGTTGAGAGTCCGCCTGCCGATGCAGGGGACACGGGTTCGTGCCCCGGTCCGGGAAGATCCCACGGCTAGGCCCGTGAGCCACGGCCACTGAGCCTGCGCGTCCGGAGCCTGTGCTCCGCAATGGGAGAGGCCACAGCAGTGAGAGGCCCGCGTACCGCAAAAAAAAAAAAAAAAAAAAAAAAAGTTATGTTCAACCGTAGAGCCCAAAGGCCTGATTGAATCAGGCTAGGTCCTGGAGAATAGGAACTGCTTTTCTCTTGCCCACGGATCAGCCTCCCTGACTCCACAGTTGGGTGGATGTGGAGAGGCAGAGCTTTGAATCTAGCGTAGAACCTCAGCATCAGACAGGCTGGGCTGTGACCCACAGGGATCAAGACAGCAAGAGCAATCTACACTCACATTGGAACACACAAAAATGTGAACGTCATCCGAGCCACAAACACGGCCACGAAGCATTTTAATTAGAGGAGGGGGATGCTATGAGGAAGTGTGGCAAGTCTATGATTGAGTATCTGAATAAATCTTATCTGGAATGAGGGAGCAAAGGTGTGAGGCTGTAGATACAGAAGTTTTGCCTCACTTCCCAACAGCATCCAACACAGAGCAAAGCCTCTCCCTTCTTCAATGCTTCCCCAAATTACCCACCACCAGCCCAAATTTTAGAAATAAATCCTTTCTGACGTCCCCTTACTATGACTCCCCAAGGTTCTCTAGGGTGTGCATTCTTGTCCACTCCAATGAGCAATAAACCCAATTGATCAATTACAGCTGTGTTCCTGGAGGTCTTTGGCTGGAGGACATTGACACCCAAGTGGACACAACGGGCTCCCTTGCCCTTTGGCATTTGGTTGGGTTTGACCAATGGGAGGAACCAGTAGAAGATGGAAGTTAAGAGGAAAATGAGGTTAGGGTATTTATTCCCCCAATACCCTCCCTCTTCACCTGGAGTCCTCTCTTTCCATATTCCAGTGACCACACAGTCTCGCCCTGAGACATTGCACCAGATCTTGTTGGTTTCCCTAAGTTCTGGCCACACCCTTGTATAGAGCATCTGTATTAAAAACTCTTCAACTATTCAATTTGAGAGTGCTGTCAATTTTTTGCTGGATTCTCCTCTTTACACTCTGACCCTTTTCTCTTAGGATGTGTTCTTCCCGAGATACATTTTAGTTCTCTTGCAAATAGACCTCTGGCTTGCCTGCTTCACCAGTTTGCCTGGTACAACGCAGATAGGGCAGGATCATGCTCTGAGAAGTTATCCTTTTTGCTGCTCCATCATGCTCATTTAATAGGTTTAGGAAAGACCTTCAGAAATTATTAAATTTCAAGATCAGCAGACTGGCAGGTCTTTCCTTTCTTTTTCTGACTGCTAAGTCAGAAAACTGCACACCAGTTGTGAAAATCAAGTCCCAGAGGAAAAAACTTAGGATTATGAAGACATCCATACGTAGAATAAACCCATTTTCACTATGGAAAAAAATACAAAGAATATTAAGCAAACCCATCAATGGCTCCAACCATGGATTACCCAAGAGATCAACCTTAATTAACACATTCAAAAATGTTAAGCATTTTAACACTTTTTTCCCTTTTTCTTCCTTAACATCTTTATTGAAGTATAATTGCTTTACAATGGTGTGTTACTTTCTGCTTTATAACAAACTGAATCAGCTATACATATACATATATCCCTATATCCCCTCCCTCTTGAGTCTCCCTCCCACCCTCCCTATCCCACCCCTCTAGGTGGTCACAAAGTACCGAGCTGATCTCCCTGTGCTATGCGGATGCTTCCCACTAGCTGTCTGTTTTACATTTGGTAGTGTATATATGTCCATGCCACTCTCTCACTTTGTCCCAGCTTCTCCTTCCCCCTCCCCATATCCTTAAGTCCATTCTCTGTGTGTGTCTTTATTCCTGTCCTGCCCCTAGGTTCTTCAGAACCATTTTTTTTTTTTTTAGATTCCATATATATGTGTTACCATACGGTATTTGTTTTTCACTTTCTGACTTACTTCACTCTGTATGACAGTCTCTAGGTCCATCCACCTCACTACAAATGACCCAGTTTCATTCCTTTTCATGGCTGAGTAATATTCCATTGTATATATGTGCCACATCTTCTTTATCCATTCAACGGTCAATAGACACTTAGGTTGCTTCCATGTCCTGGCTATTGTAAATAGAGCTGCAATGAACATTGTTTCTCAGGGTATATGCCCAGTAGTGGGATTGCTGGGTCGTATGGTAGTTTTATTTTTAGTTTTTTAAGGTACCTCCATACTGTTCTCCATAGTGGCTGTATCAATTTACATTCCCACCAACAATGCAAGAGTGTTCCCTTTTCTCCACACCCTCTCCAGCATTTATTGTTTGTAGATTTTTTGATGATGGCCCTTCTGACTGGTGTGAGGAGATACCTCATCGTAGTTCTGATTGGCGTTTCTCTAATGATTAATGATGTTGAGCATCCTTTCATGTGTTTGTTGGCAATCTGTATATCTTCTTTGGAGAAATGTCTATTAAGGTCTTCTGCCCATTTTTGGATTGGGTTGTTTTTTTCTTTTTGAAACCAGTAACAGACTGACTATAAAGCCCAGAGTACACAGTAGACGAATTTCCTTTCGAGGAAGCTACTGCAGGAGGAAATGCAGATCCTGGCACAGGATCTTTGAGTTTCAGCACGCTGTTTCTTCTCCTTGTGACTTAGTTTGGCTTTATAATTGTTTTATCAAAAATGATACATTTTCTTTTTAAATATGTGATTTTAAAAAGCTTTCCTGCAGATGCAGTTGTTTCCAAATTACATGTTGGGGCTACGTTGCTTTGCTCCTGTGGGAATACATCTTCACTCCCATAATGTAAGTCAGTATGAAAATAAGATTTGCTTAAAGGAAATTGTTTTATAGCCATGCTTCAGGAACATGTGGAGTCCATTAGTCAGACACAGCAATGTTATCAGAAGAATCCTGTGACCCCAAGGGCTCTTTCAGGGAGACCTAGGGATAGTTCTCGATGGCTTTAGAAGAGGCAGTATGTACAGTTCTTGAAACATTTTAATTGTAATTTTAAAAGGATGAGGAAGACAATAAAAGGAATTCCCTACTTCTGTGTGTTACCTCCAGGACTCAGCTGCATTTTAAATAAACACATATATTATCTAGTTAAAATAAACACATATATTATAGAGATTAAAATTTTTGCATGAATTTAAAGATTAAACATGGGGCCTTCAACGAAATTTCAGGTTTGTAGCGGGCTGGGCTGTTTGGCCAT
This sequence comes from Monodon monoceros, assembly GCF_005190385.1. Classification (NCBI taxonomy): domain Eukaryota; kingdom Metazoa; phylum Chordata; class Mammalia; order Artiodactyla; family Monodontidae; genus Monodon; species Monodon monoceros. The sequence continues at coordinate 18,743,783 of NW_021703770.1, read as the reverse complement.
GCTCTCAGACCCTGAGGGAACATTTAGACTTTTATATCTGCTATTAGGTAATATCTACAAGTTATACCTGTTTTACAGAGTGTGATCAGTTCATCTGAGATTTGGAAATGGTCAAGTGACTTACTAGCTGTGTAAGGCAAGTTATTTAACCCCTCCAAGCCTCAGTTTTCTCATCTGGGGAAACAAGTATACACTGAGCTTAAAATCTTCTTGTGAAGATTAAATGTTACACATGCTAAAAGAGTTTAGCACAGTTCCGGGCCCAAAATATCCCACTATTACTTTTCTTATAATTATTTCAGGTATTATTAATCTAATATTTTGATTTGAAAACTAATATTCCTTACAAAACATGGAGGGGACTTAAAGTGATCTTTAAGATGTCATATTCTATGGGTTGATGTATACTTTGCAAATTCTCTTTTCTAGAAATACATCAGATATTTCCCAAACAATAAAACAGATCAATTTAATTAATTATAACTTTTGGAGGAGTATGTAAGGCATGCTAATACAAAAAGAAACTCAACCCTTACATTTCTGGTTAGTTGAGATACCACTTCGTACCCACTAGGATGACTATAATGAAAAACAATAACAAGTGTTGGTGAAGGCACGGAGAGACTGCAACTCTCACGTGTTGCTATTGGGAAGGTAAAATTGTTCAGCCACTTTGGAAAACAGTCTGGCAGATCCTCAAAAAGTTAAACATATAGTTACTATATGACCCAGCAATTTCGATCCTTGGTATATACCCAAGAGAAATAGAAACGTATATCCACACAAAAACTTGTAGATGAATGTTTCAAACAGTGTTATTCATAATAGTCAAAAGTGGAAACAACCCAAATGTCCACCAGCTGACGAGTGGTGAATAAAATGTTGTATATTCATACAATGAAATATTTGGCAATAAAAATGGAGTACTGATACCTGCTACAACATGAATGAACTTTGAGAACATTATCCTATGTGAAAGAAGTCAGTTATAAAAGATCATATATTGCATAATTTCATTCATATGAAATGTCCAGGACAGGAAAATGTGTAGAGATAGAAAGTAGATTAGTAGTTGTAAGGGGCTGGGGGAAGAGGAGACTTGGAGTGAAAGGGGAGTGACTACTGATGGGTGCAGAGTTCCTTTTTTGGGTGATGAAAATGTTCTAAAATTAGGTTGTGGTAGATGGTTGCATAGCCTTGTGAATATATTTTAAGACATTGAATTGTATACTTAAAATAGGTAAATTATGGTATATCATTTGTATCTTAATAAGGCTTTTTAAAAAAGAAAGGAAAAAGCTCCCAAACAGATCTTGAATGTAGACTTTCTAGTCAGATTACTCAACATAGGTTTCTAAAATATAAAATGTATATTTGACCATTGCATTGGTTTAGCGTAACATTATATTGTACAACCAAGTCTGCAAGCCTGTTTGAACAAGTTGGAGACCACTGAAAATTCGGATGGGCATGTAATGACCTGAGTTGAACCTTGATCCAAAGGCATTCTAGTCTAACTAGTGGTACCACTGGATTTTTAAAGTTTGAACTTCACTACATATTAATGTTATTGTATACGATTACAAGTTTTTGGTGGACATATGTTTCTATTTCTCTTGGGTATATACCAAGTGTCAGCTCTTAGGAGTTAGGCTTTCTGTTCCTTATTTAAGATAGAAATGATGCTCTTCAACCAGCTCCCTTTTCCTACCAGACAAGTGGTATAGTATTGACTCGTGGTTAAAAGTGCAACCTCCTTAAGTGACCAACTACGCCTTGCACTGCTCGACATTTTTTTTCCAGTTTTTGCTTTTGCTGTTCAAGTATTGACTGAAACAGGCCTCTGTGCAGCTTACAAGGTGTTAGGCGTCGTCAGGGTGCAATGTTAGAGCTCTGGGCCACCCACTGTAACGGGTCGACTGTCTTTATGCAGGTGCAGGTGCAGAAGGGCAAGCTGGTGGATTAAGGAACAGAAGTACTTGCCTTAAAGGACCCAGAGGCTTAGCTCAAAACCAGTGCCCCTAGGACCTCCATCTCAACGACAAAATAAGTTGTCATTGTGCATTACAAGGCTCTTTTAGAGAAGTAATCTGTTTTCTGTGATAGACTATTTTGGGATGTGATATTGACGTATATATGTGTATATGTATACATATGAATATATAACTCATTTGGCAATCAAAAATGCTGCCTGTTAGTAATTGTAATAGTTTTAGATGGTTTGATGTACAGTGAAAAGGGTAAATTATTTTGAGTCAGGGAAATGGAGTTCAAATCTTAGCTCTGCCAGTTAAAAGTGTTGGACCTCCTCTGTCGACAGGCTAATCATTTTACCTGTCTTGTAGGATTTACCTGAGGGTTTCAATGGGGCAGTGTTTGCCAAAGTGACTTTATGAAATGGAAAGAGCCCTCACAGTCGTCTTGGTGGTATGTAGACTGTCTAATGTCCCCACTGAGACTGAAATCTCCTTGTTTTTGTAGCTCCCCAGGGATGACTGTGGACACTCAAGTCAGATTTGCTGATTTTTTGGCTGTTTGGGGGCCCTTTGATGGTTGGGGGGTTGGAGGTGGTCAAGGCACCTGTGCCTGACTCATCCCTAACGAGCCTGGGATACGGCATGGGTTGAGGGTATCTGAATGGCTTGTTCATTTAACAGCTCTCAACTGAATGCTACTTTGGTCTAGGTGCTTGGGATAAAGTGGTTTACCAGACTGACAAAGCTGCTCCCAGGAGCTTACATTCTAATGGAAAAAGAAGATCCAATAATCAATTAAATAAATAAATACATAATTTCAGAGAATTGAGAAAATAAATATAAAAATGAAGATAAAATAAAGATAAAAAGATAGAAATTAGGTATGGAGACTATATTCTCTTTTTATTTTGAACAATTTCAAATCTACAGAAAAGTTGAAAATGACTATTCAATTAACACCCATTTGCTCATTGCCTAAATGCAACAACTATTAACATTATGCCACACTTGCTCTCTCCCTCCTCTACGTGTGCACATCTTTGTATGTATGCATATACACGTACGTATATATGTGGTCCTTGGTGTTGAACCACTTAGGGTAAGTTATAGACATCATGAAACTACCTCTAAACAGTCCGGCAAATATTTCCCAAGAATAGGATACTACCTGTACCACCACAATGCCATTAGGACTCTCAAAAATTTTAATCGTATACAATAACATTAATACGGAGTGAAGTTCAAAACTTCCTCAATCACTGTTCCTCTCCGTCGGCACCCCCTAACTTTTTGTTTGTTTTCTCGACAAAACAGAAGGTTGAGAAATAGTTATGGGATGATCTGGTAGGTGAGCCTTCTAGGCCTGGAGAACAGCAAGGCAAGAGGCCCTTTCAGAAGCCCGGGTGGCAGATATGCATACAGGTTTATATGCTGCCATCTGGTGTAACCACACTGCCATACACTTTTCTCAAAACCTCTCATCCACCTGTTCCTACACTGAATTCAAACTCTTATAAATGTGAAAACTTGAAACCGTCACATGGAAGCACTTCCTGTCAATCTGCAATCTAGGTTTGACCATCCAGGTGTGTTCAGGCAATTCCATGAATCTTTTCTTATTTTTTTTATCTCCTTACTTTATAAAAACAAGTGGAAAATGAAGCAATCAATGTTCCGAGACTAGAGTTAAGACCTGTAATCTCCATCAGTATAACGTAGTTAAGACCGGAATTGATACTAATAATGTCAAAAATGGTCAATCTTATTTTAAACCAAACAATTCCATGTTCCACTGAGAAGGAAGAGAAGAAACTTTAAGATCATATACACAATTATAGAACCGTTTCCTGAAAAAGTGAAGGGCAGTTAAGAATGACATACTACTTTTTCGCTCTTTTGGAAAGATGTACCATCTCATAGGGCCTACCACATGATTTTTCAGTTAAGATTTGGCATTTATGATTGGCCACTCCAGTAGGGGTGGTGCTTGGAACAGAAGAAAAGACATCAAAAGCATGGTCTTTTCTTAGCACTCCCTTCTGGAAAGCTGCCTTTTCTCCTTCCCCTCGGCCTCAGGTTTCCTCCTCTACCTTTTGAAGACCAACTCCTCGCTAGAGTCGCGCCAGGTGAAAGAGGCCTTCTGCCGATAGCTGAAGTCAAGTTCTGGTTTAAGCCAGAAGAGGCAAGAGAGGGTTTATATCGTTCACAGTCTGGCTCATGCAGATAGGGGTCAGGGAGGAATTTGGGATCAAAACCGTGGGTACAAAGAAGGTATGGATCGATGTGGGTGATTCCCAATGCTCTCAGATTCCTGCAACAGCGCAAGGTCACAAGGCAGCATTTGCCCAGTCCAGACCAGCATCTCCCATCACCGCCTGCTGTCGTCCTTGAAGATGAGAATACAAATAATGTGAAGAGCTAAATTCGGAAGCACAATTCGTGGCTCAAAGCACAGTTGCATTGGTGGTTAAGGCCAGTGAGTGGCAGCCTGAAGGAGCCACCCTCAGCTGGACTCCGCTCTGGGCAGCCTTACAGACTGGGCAGTAGCAATCCGCCTCTATGTCAGCCCCCTTCTCTGTGGCTCCTGTGGGGAGGCTGGGCGCTGAAACGGCCCTTTGGACAGGGTGTCATCCAGCTCCGTCAGCCTGCTGTGCCCTGAATCTATTGCTCTTTCTCTTAGGATCAACTGAGGAACGGGAATACCCCTCCCCTTCTTACTCATGGCTGGAAATTCTTACTACTCGCATTTGTTTTTGTGGCACTTGAGCTATACAAGGTGAGAGACAAAGGTTTTGAGTCATACAGACCTAAACGGCAGAGAGAGTTAATACTCATAAACATCCACGTGCATGTCCCATCCCCCCGGGTCAGTCCCTATCCATGGGCAGAGCCAGGGGACTCATCCTGGTTAGTGAGCGATGGCTGTGAGCATTCCTCTTCCTCTTCTCTATAGGCCTGGAATCCAGGTCTTTCAGATACTAGAAACCTCACCGTCAGCCTGGGTCCCTGGGGACTGTGACGATTACTGCAGGAAGCAACCTGAGTTAGGCACGTAGGGTAAGTAAAAATTACTGTTTTGGTGCACTAAACTGTTAGCATGTCAGATTTTACGACTAATGCAGGGCTTACAACCTCATCTTGGCTCTGCCATTTGTTATTTTTGGCCTCCATTTTCTCCTCTGTAAAGTGGGGATAATATTACCTACTGCAGAGACTGTCTGGTATACGTGTCTGCCCTGCATCCATTCCATCTGGGCAATGTTCCTCCCACTCTGTGAGAGTCTTGTGGAACTGCCAATTCAGGCCAGCCAACTAGAGGGCTACATTCTCTTGGATACACAGACTGGGCCAAGGGGTAGGCAAGGGACCCCAAAATGAGTCTACTTTGAGGACAGGCTTGGATAAGACAGGGTCTCTTTCTGTGTGAGCCTGGAGCTGTGAGATGCCATTTCCCACTCGGAGAAGAAAGCAGATACTGAGCAGAAAGTGGATACTGAGAAATTCCATCTAGCCCTGAACTTTTCAATACGTCATCCAGTCAGTCAATCAATCAATCAATCAATCTCTTTCTCTCCTCTTTTCCCTTAAGGTAGTCTGAGTTGAGCTTTAGTCACTTGCAACTGAAAGAGTCCTGATCAATGTCCCTACCTTGGAGAGTTATCACAAGGACTAAATATACAGTACCTTAAAGGGTCTGCCATATTACAAGCGCTCCAAACATGATTGCTGTCATGACTGAGGTTGGTTGCTAGGGGGCTCCGGTCACGAGCACATTATCTTGCTTATTCCTTATTCTTGGTCCTCTAGGCAGCCTGCAGAACTGATGAACTCATGAACTGAGATCACATGAATTTGGGCCCCATAGAATTGTTTCCACCTGGTCACTCATAGTTGCTGTGCCCTTTGCTGCCTTTGAGGGACATGATAAGCTGCTATGTGAAAACCTTTATTGCGTATGTTATAGGGACATTTTCTATGGCTTCACTCAGGGTCCTACCTAAAAAGATGCCGTAAGAAATTTTTCTCAGACTCATGTGGGAAGGAAAACTTGACATCCCCCAAGGTTGTCCTTCTCCAGTTTTTTCACTCTTATCATCAGAGAAGACTGAACTCATACTCCCAGGGGTTGGAGACATAACCCTAAGCAAAGTGAGCACAATTTCTTTTGTTTTATGTTAAAAATTCATGTGACTTTTGTATTCTTCTCCACTAGACATCCATGTTTATCTTTATGGTAGTTGTAAATCTTGTAGCAGGTTACTGTGATTGCCTCCAATGCTGACATGAAATTTATGGCTCCTCTTTAATAATGATGGCCAAAGTAGATAGGCTACAACCTATATCCTTGTCTTAATCTTCTAATTGCTGTACAATTTCTCTGGTTCTGATTTTAGTTTATTTATAGCCTTCTATTTTATGGTATATTTTCTTGTGAATTGCCTCAACTACTTTGTGGATATAAATGGGTTATGAATAAGTAAAAGCATTCATATAAACATAAAAAAAGAACTGACAAGCTTGAAATGATACCATATGAGGACACAGGATGTATACTTGGTTTCCTACAAATAGACATCTTACCCCCAACCTCAGCTGAACTGAACAATGCCTTGAACAAAAAGAAGGTGTTTAAAATTTTAACAGAAACAGCACAAAACCCAGCATAGCTAATATTCTTGTTATCCACAGAAAATCAAAAGTCCTAATTTGAAGAGAATACATTAATACCGATTTTGGTGGACAGATGTTGGAATCAGCATTTGAAAGAGGGTGTCTATTTGCTTCCTCTTTTTACCAAAGGCAATAAAGAAAAATATATTTAACAGAAGTGCTCACTGTATTTTCAGCTTCACACATTGGGACGGAAACTGTGCGATAGCCGTATCTTTAGGACATAGATCCAAAACTAAGTTAGCCAGTCTTTTAGACACCCTTAGAAGAACTGAGAGGCTCAAAAATGCAGCATGAGGGCTACAGATCTAATGCCTATTAATTTCCCTGTCTCCCCTCCTGAACAACAGTCTACATGAGGACTGGACCTCGTCTGCACAATTTCCTGGCGTATTCCCAGGGCCTACAATGGCACTTCCCACAGGAGACGCCCGGTAACTACTTGTGGAATGAGTCATGACTATCTCCCCTCTTCCTGTGAGAGGAAATTTGTGTACTGAAGGCCAAGCCATTGCTGGCTCCATTTCTTCTGCTATCATCTCTTCTTCACCAATTAAATTCTGTATCATTACTTAAGGGAAGAGTTCTTAAAATGGGATGGGGTTCAGAAGGTCCCTGAACCCACTGAAAATGTATGTAAAGAGTTGTATGTTGGGTACATGTTTGGACAAGAGCATCCATAGTTTTCAGGAGAGTTTCAAAAGTACTTCTGACTTTGAAGATGTCAAGGACAGTTGATGTTAGGGATTAGTCATTTAGTACATGCTCAGTTAATGTGCATAGTACATGCTCAATTAATGTGTGTATAGTCTAACGGTTGAGATTTTGTGTTTCCCAGTCAGAAACAGCTGAGTCAGCTGTGCGATCTGACCTAAGAATTTAATCCCTTTAAATTCTCTTAATTTCTTCACCTGTGAAACGGGAATAATAATATCTAACAGAATATTGTGAGGATTAAATGGGGTAACATAAAGAATGCTAGACCCATGGCAAGCACTAAGTTATTAGAGCTATTGCTTTTGCTAGTCAATCAATTAAATTGTATTTCAGAGACTTATTATCACATACTCATGAGGACTGATTCTCATGATATCAATTTTTGTTCTCCAAAATGAAACAAAATATATAAACAACTTTAAAAATATTATTCTAGTTTCATGCACCATGGAATGATTTTGGAATGTCATGGAGACAAATACAAAGGGAAAACAAGGGCAGGGATTCATCCGTCTTGCCCGGGTTGAGAGAGGAAGTCAAGGTGGCCAAAAGGGGAATCAGGGCTTTGTTAGAAACGTTTCCAGTTTCTTCTTCTTTCCCTCCCACCCTCATCTCTATCACTGTACACATGCACACGTACACACCAACACACTTTCAGAAATATCATCTCCTGGGAGTTAGTTTACATCTTATGAGTCTTTCTTTAAAATACAGTTCTGGATTCAGCCTCTCTCTAACTCCCCTAATTTAACTTTTGAACAGAATGTCATCAAAGGAAGAATACCAAAAGCGTCAAGTCTGATACCACTTATTTTTTTTTTCAAATTCTTTGAATGACTGCTTTTTTCCCCTAGTTCCCATTGTGTCCAAGAATAATTTTTTAAAAGATTTCTGGCTTAACCAATAAAAATCAACACCTGTTCGTGTCACTGAGGTTACCAACTGTGGTCTACGTGCTTGTGTGATTGCTCAAATCGTGGTCCAAGTTTTTGTTTCCTTTGAAAATCTCCCGTAACACTTGTGAGACAAAAACAAGTAAGATAGAAAGTCTTCTTTAGTCTTAAGAATGAAAATAAGGTACAGTGGAGTGAAGCTTCTAGATTTTTAAATGTGTGCATGTTTTTTTTTAAAGCGAAGTTGGAGATAAGGTGGTACAAAGTTATAATTGGACTTAAAATGTTGTGCTACAAAGCCATGTTGGAGCCCATCTATTCCAAACCCTTAATATTTCAAAACAGAAAATGAAAATCCAGAGATAATGTGAGACTTGGTCAAACTCACATGACTGTTTCTCCCTCTCCCATCATGGCTAGTGGCAGGCCTAGGATGTGATAGCCTCATAGGTTGACTATGTAGTGGTTGCTTCATAATTAATTAATAGAAATCAGCAAATTTGTTTTCAGCCCATTTTCTGGCCCTTAGACCTTTATCACCTTCTAGGGGGCTCATCTTTTGCATCACTTATTTCCTGAGGGACTTTATACTCACCTGGTTGAGACAACGTATTATCGCCAAGCTAATGACTGATTGAGAACAGCATTTCCAAAAGTGCTTGTTCTATGAGGCATTAGTTAGTATTCTCTGGGGGAAAAGAGTTGACGTTTGAATGAATTTTGAAAATGCTGTACTGAATAAATATATATAACTATAACCTGCAAGCCTCTTCAGAAGTTTTAATACGCTAACGTGCATCATGTGTGTCTAGGAGTGGGGTAAATATATCATGTTTTCAGAGCTTACTTGACATGGAACATTCTTGCATCTCTCCTGAATGCAGCATCGGAGAATGAGTGAGGCTTAAGTATTATCCTTCCAGAGATATTTAGACTTTCCTAAGGGACTCTTATCACTTATTTTTTGCTGAGCTCCTTATTTCTGTATCTTAGGATGTAAGATCTTTAAGGGAGGGAAAATGTCCTTCATCTCTAAGTCACCAACACTTAACGCAATACCATGCACAGATCCTGGTACATAGAACAAATAGCACGAGATCCATCTAATGATTGCTCAATGAATAAACAAAAACGATTTCAAGCCCCATACAGCTTACTTTCTGGAGGTAGAATTTGAGCCATCAATGACAAGCAACCACATCACCCATGTTACTCTTCATTCTTTTTGATCATCTATTCCACAGTTCTGGGGCAAGACTTATTAAGAAAAATTAATAAGGAAAATTATTAAGAAAAAATATTGTATTTTCACATCCGTTCCCCTCCTTTGCTCACTAAAGAAAAGCTAAAGTTTACTAGCTTTTGTGAGGTAGAATCAGGGCAATAGGCCTAGAAAAACAGAGCTGGAAAAGCAAAAATGGGAAAATTACATGGAAATTTAGTAGAGAAGGATAGAAATGGAAGGAAAGAGGGTGTCATGTGAGACGAGAACCAGAAGAGTCTGGTGGCTGGGAGATTTCTTGGTTGGTGGGCAGAAGGGAAAGATTTGGTCTAAGGAAGGGAAGCAGTTGTCTTTGGATGTATGGTGAGGGTGGCATAAATGGGAAGAAGGACTTTTAAGATATTTTCTGTATAACACATACCCACACCCCGTCACACTTTCTGCTTTGGAAGTTTCATGAAGGGCAAAATAAAACCTGGAAATGTTTTTGTATATATTTTTATTCCCCTCTTGGACTTTCCTCTAGAGATTGGGCAATGGGAGACCTAATCATATTAGGGTTACACTAACAAAAGGACAGAGACATGAGAGGAAAACAGGAACCTATCAAGCTTTCCATTTCTCAGGAGACGGGGGACATCTTCACTTGTGAAACAACTATACACAGTTCTCATTATGCACCCCCACTTTATACCTCCCCAGTTGCTTACAAAAACAGAAGAACGTGATTGTCCTTATTAAATCTTATTCTCTTAGTTGGTTTTATCCATATACGTACAAAATCATGAAAGGTAACGGAAAGCTATTTTACAGTGTACATATATCTATACGCCATAAAAATAGATTTATGTGAAAGAGAAAGTATTAACAATCCTAATGATTTCATTATCACCATAAGAAACCTCAACCGTGGACAGCTTTCTTTGGAACAAAAGATCTAGCACCGCAGAGTACATTTACTAGGTCCCATGGAGGGATTTTATACAGTTCTGAATCATCTTAGGTCAACACATACTTTTGATGGTAAACTTCTCATGACATCACTATCCTTGATGCAAATATGGCCACCACGTTTACCCAGGTAAGTATGAGTTCCCAAAGCACTGAGATGGCAAGAAAGCTTTCTCTGTACCTACTTCTGGCTTGGGTTACCTAAAGCTGCCTAGGTAACCTGCCACCGAGAGCTTTCACCCACCTCTGAAAACACATCTGGCTTTAGTCTTTATTACATGAGTTCATTTGTTTAACAAAGAGTTCCTGGCAGTTGCTAGGCTCAGTAGGAAGAAGGGGAATAAGGTGGGAAGAACAAGGCACCAAGTTTAATTTGGTTCACCTAACATTTGTTGAGCAACTATTATGTACCAAGAGATGATGATACAAATACAAATAAGATGAGGGTCCTACCCTACAGAGAGGGAAAGGAAAGGAGAAGGGTAAAACGGGTTAAAAGGGAGAGACAAATGAGAAAAGGGAGAGAGGAGGAGATGAGATAGAGGCAGAGGAAGGTAAGGTACAGAAAGATAAAGAGAAGCACACAGAAAGGGAGTGCTAAGTTAAAGGCAGAGAAATGACAGAGGAAAAGGAAGAAAATGATGAAAAAGAGACAAAAAAAAGAAAAAAGAGCCAGAAATGATCCAAGAAAAGTCAAGACAAAGAGAATGTGGGGTTTGTAGGGCTCTAGTTTTACATCTTCTAAAGAGGTTCACTGACAAAGAAACTTGCCCCATTTTCCATGTTCTTAACTTGTATGAATAGAAAGTGGGAGAAAATTGTACTTTTAGAGTTACAGGGTGTGTAGACAGATTTAGAAGGTTTATACAGCGAGTCAGTAAACTAAACTAAAAGGTCCTTGCAGGTTTTGCTTTTGGAAACCTTTTCTGGGGGAAAAAGCCCCCCAAATCCCCCAAAACTAGATTCACTGTAAACATGTAACAAAAAAGGGCAGTGGGTGTTTCCCTTCTTTTTCACGCAATTTACACGTGCCTTTTGCTCTCCGGGAAGGAAAGATTTCTCTGTTACCAGTTGAGGCAATTCATCATATTCAGCAAGGTCACGGTGGTTGTAACTACTCATTACGATGTCTCCTTGAGACAAGAAAGGGTGAAAATGGTAGTTTAGGGCAGAAAAAATGGTCTACTGTTTATATTTGGTGCATCATATTACTCAGTGGATTTTTTTTTTTTTTAATTTGAGAAAAAATGTTGGTGCGTTTCAAATACGTGGTTGAGAGTGGAGTATACCCAGATGTTTGCTGAACTAGACAGCGGCTCTCTAATCCTGAATCCCTTGGGCAGGTGTTACTTGAAAGCATCCCAACTGATAAACTACAGACAGCTGACACTTGGTCATCACCTGAGAGATGGAGATGGAGGTGATGGGAAATTCCATCAATCATGCTATGATAAGCACTTAAGACTCTCTCAGGGTGAGAGCAGATTGGCGGCCCAGATCTGTCATCCCATCTCTTTCCAGGGTGTTACCAAACCTATGGAGGGAGAGAACTGTGTCTTTTGTCTAGCTGTGCTCAACACTTAAAGCGTTCAACGGTAATAGCCATCACGCTGGTGGGATTTGGTGTTGGGGGAATTCTGTGTGCTGGGAGCTGGAGAGAGGCCACCAATTCATTCCACATATATTATTTCCCCAGGAAACACAGCATAATTGAGGACAATTTTCCACCATGAATTGCATCATTAGCTAACACAGGGAAAGTGAAATGCTGTTAACCTTCTCTTTTCTTCTGACAAGCTGATGAGCTGAAGAAAATAGAAAAGTTTAATGTAATTTTTTCCCAAGGATATATGTTGAAAATCAGAATCAAAACACTTTTACACGGTAATAGAAAGCCCGCATTTTAATACATTGCCATGCACATAAGGAATCAAGTAATGCTGAATACAAAATAGTCAAATATACAAAATGATAAAGCAGATTTTCAAGACTGATAGAGATCATGCTCACAGATACAAGGGGGCAAAAATCTGTACAGTTTCATTTCTATCAATTTAAAAAGAAACATGCCCCTCCCCCGAAAGTCTTTTTGAGCACAGCCCAAAACGCAAGGAAACATTAAAAGAAAATGTAAAGGAGACCCAAAGGGAATTGGCAAGTTGATAGCTGCTTAAGATATGGAAATTGGTAGTTCAAAATTGTGGTGTGCAATAATTCTTATGTTTAGAGAAAAAAGTTTCTAAACATTGTATGCCCTGGGGACACAGGGAACTAAAATGAACATCCAACAGAAAAGGCACCTTATTTTACTACATAACCAGCTTGCATCCTCCTTAAGTCTAGTCTTGGGAATTTTTCTAGGGTGCATAGAGAAAAACCCCACAGTTGTGGGCAATATATAAGGAAAATACTTATTTAATTAACCACTATTAGGGGATTAAGAGGTTTCAGACTGCTGGTTTAACTACTCACTTAAGGAAGCTATAAAAATGTCTACCCTCTACATAGGCTTTTGTGTTATGAAGTGTGCTTTTATAGCCATGTTTGTTAGTGTTTGTAAAACAGTGAACCATTCTTTTTCTTGGTCAGATTTTTTCCCCTCATATGCAATCAAGAGCACTGGTTATATATTCAGTTCACATTGTGTGATTTTTCTTCCTCTTTCTTTCCAGCGCAAAGACCAATGTACAGAAGCTCATAAAGAAGTTCAATGTGGCTCTCTGCTTCCTGTGGCCCTCAATTTGTCAACTTCATTGGTCTTCTTCAACCCGGGGATTGGCAATCTTCACCTGCAGTAAGCCCAGCCCAAACCTCTCTCTCTCAGATTGGTCACACTGCTCTAAACCTTTGCAAGGTGGAGATAAATGGACACCCTAGCCATGGGCTCTTCAGACCAGCCCCCAGGTATTGTGTGTACATACAAAGTGTTTGAGTTACCTTCACCTTTTCTATAAGTTGTACAAAAACAACTACTTAAGTTCCTTCCTTAGCATCATTCCTTCAAATAAAGTAATTTTGTACCCCCCACAAAAGGTTGATTGATACTTTATCATTTTACTTTTTAAAATCCCAGAATGAACTTTCAGTAATAATAGCTATAGGTGGTACAGGACAGCTTCTCTGCTTAGCTCGTTTTGGCCTCCAAACAACCCTGTCTGCTAAGACAGAACAGGTAGCATCCCAAACATATGAGCAGAGGCCCAGAGAGATGGGCAATTTCTCTTGAGTTCAAGTATTCTTGAATTCAAAACATCTTCCCCTTTATCAGAGCAGTGCCGGTCTCCACAGAGCCCTAAGAATAACTCAAGTACAGAAACCACAACAGATCAATATTTTCTCCTCAGGTACTTTTGACTGCTAATATGTAATTGTGTTACGATACTGGTATTTTCTAAAATTTTGTGTACAGCTATTTAATTTGGTGCCTAATGATATTAAATAGTCGGATTAACTGGACCTACAGCAAGTATGATGTAGTGACACGAGAGTTTTAGCGGAATTCGTTTCAAAACATTTGTGCTGGTTTGGCTTTTCAGCGGACTAGTTGCTTCTGTGCCAATCACAACTGAGACTTACAGGGCAAAGTCAAGAACCTGGCCTTATTCAGCTCTCTGTAATGTGAACGTTCACTAGCTAAACAGAGGTCTCCTCAAACATGGCCTTGTAAGGGTAGCATTTTTCTACTGGTGAAGGAAATGTAGTGGTGGAGGAATCATTCAGAGCCCCAGAGAGGCTTCCAGTTTCCTTTGAGTGAATTTCAGCAAGTGGAATCCTGACTACCCCAAGTGGGGGTCAGCACTCACTGAAGAGGCTACTGCTTCTAGAAAGAGAAGGGTGATGTGAGGTGAGAGTGGAATTATAATGAAAAAGATAAAGGTTCCAGTGTTCAAATATGAATTACTCCCCCTGCCCCCCCATTTCTCTTTAAATTTTCCACCTATAAACAGGGGCCTTTTGATGTGAAAGTGAACCTGGTTATGTACTTCAAAACCTCTGCAGCTGGTATGCAGGGAAACATTTCTGGTCTCCTCTCAAATGCATCAAACGGGAACTAGGTATAGGCATTGTCAAAAGCTGCAACAGAGTTTAGCGGGTAGCTCCCAATGCAAACACATGAATGTAGTTGACTGTGTTAACAAAAACATACTGAAAATACATATAAAGAATTAGAATTGATCTAGGGAATCATATCATCAAGGACCAAGGTGGTACTCAATTCAAATCACATTACTGGAATTATGCTTGAATAGGGAGTCTATTCAGAGCTCCAAAAGGTGTCTTTATGATGTTTGTGCTATTTGAGAGGGAGGCCAGGCTGACCTCTGGGGAGATGGGAGAAGACCAGCGTCAGCTTGTGGAATGGAACAGGGGCAACCACCAAGGCGTTTAATGGCCAGTGATTTTTCTTCAAGGTTATGTCACAAAATCAGTTCCCCCACCCTGAGAGAAGTAATGATCTAAATATTAAGAGTCTCGTTTTAGAATTTTCTTGGAGTAAAGCATTTGAGTACATTTTCAGAGAAAATGGGGGTCGGTGGTGGTGAATAGATATGACCGCACAAAACAGGTCTGTGTGCTCTGGCACGTCAGCCCAGCTTAGAATTCCACGTGTAGTAGCTGCGTGTGTGCTGATATGCCAGGGCCACGTGAAAGCAGCCTGTTTATTTCCTTTGATCCAGATGATTGAAATTTAAAAGGCTATAAACAATGCAGAAGACAACCAGCAGGGTCTTCGGTGCCTTAAAGATTTCAGGTGTTAGTATCTCCTATGTTGGCTTAATTTAAGTCTCCTTGTTTATGTCAGACGGCTGTTTCTATCACTGCACTTCAGGCAAAAAGGCCTGGGTTTAAGAGCCTTTCTAAGGCTCTGTAAATGTCTGAGGTTTGGAAAACAACAACAGCAAAACAAGCAATGAAACCCCTGAACCATTGGCTCCCAAATATGAAAAGGATATTATATAATCAGAATTAATGTTTAAGTATCTGTAACAATGTCAGGCAGTCACCTGCAATTCAATGCAAGTCATACGGTTCCCTTGAAATTTTATGAGGTGTATGTTGTTGGTGCCTTCGAGTGCTTGATACAATTGCGGAAGGAGGCTCTGAAGTAAGAATACTGGGAGCTCTGCAAGGTTTGAAGACAGCCCTACGTGGAATGGAAGCTTCAGATTTACAAGGCCTTCTATACCCCTTTTCTGCTGTGCTGTGGAAGTAATTTCTCAGTCAGTGCTGCCGACCAGGAGGTCTAAAACTAGCCCCATACTCAAAGGCACATCTCCTCTATATTTGTCACGGGCCGATTTTCACTCTAAAAATGTTAGATCGTAGTGCTTGCCCCACTTTCCCAGAATTTTCCCTGCAGGGCCAAGATGATAGGCAGAAGAAAACCAGGATACCATCCTCCTAGCCATCCTCCCAAATGAGAATCTCCAGGGAAGGCTCTACTTTGTTCTTTTTGAGGGCTGGTGTAACCTCCCTGGGCACTTGGCTAATTTTTCCTCAAGCTTCCCACAGGTGGTTCGCCTTCAAAAGAAGGCTCCCTGTCTCCTTACTAGAGTTATGTCACCAGAGCAAAATAATGGAAACACAGCTCCCTGACCTTGAAGCTGTGCTGTGGAGCCAGGAATCATCCACACTGATAAAGCAGAATTCATAAGATAGTTCTCTGGCTACAGGATTAGATGTACATCTAAGGAGACCAAGGGGCAGGACCCACTTGTCTTTGAAACCGAGTCCCCAGCTGTGCCCTGAGCGGCTGCATCTCCTGGGCTGTCCTCCATCCCGATCTCATGCCCCTTGTTTTGATTAGTGGCACTGGCCGGCCACCCCCTGGAGATGATAATCCCTGTCCCAGTGTTGTCTGGGCACCAAGCTTTCACCAAGATCAAACTTAAGAAGGAATTCTCAGTCAGTCCTGGGGAAAAAAGGTGATGACTATGTTTCGCTGTTTGACTTCTTTATAGAATACTTGAAATCTACACAAGGAGCTATGTGAAAAGAAGAAAGAGGTTAAAAGAAAAAAGAATACAAAACAACGCAAGAAAGTAAAGTGGAAGGGGTTGTGGGAGAGGTCAATAAAAACAGCCTTTAAGGCAGAAAGGAACTGATGTCATTTTCAAAGGTTAGGTTTTTAAAAAGAGACTACGGCAGCTTTAGGTCTAGTTGTCAAGTAACAAAATTACTCTACAGAACATAGAGGAAAAATATCACAAAGAATGAAGCTGCCAATGCACTGGAAGAGGAGGTTTTGGGAAAATGAAAGTGCTAAGGGGGTCTTGAAAACTTTTCTTCCGTGAGACTTTTATTGTTCCTATCCAAAATCAATTGTGTGACATTTGCAGACAAAGAAAGAATTTGCAAGTAACAAGGGGGTACATCCATTAGAGGTTTTAATCCTCCGTTTATATTCTCACATCAGGTTGATAACTCCTTTTCCCCTTGAAGTTTAAAAATGAGGCAGAATTCCCTCAGAATGAAGGACTATTAGCCTCTGGGCAACTGAGAAGTGACCCTGGAGGGGACCCGGGTTATTTCCCCGTAATCGGGAGGTGGAATCGACGCTGCGGTTACACACCTCACAGAGCCTGAGTAGGGAATTGAAGACGCCATTACCCACAAGAAAGCTGATAGGGTCTCCGTGCCCCTAGGTATGTCTTAAAACTACTCAAGTGATTTGATTTTTACCCTAGCAGAACCACCGATGCTCTGAGTATTTAAATTCACTTCTGGAGCTGGAACAAACTTATCCCCTTGGCAACCAAGAGAGTCGAATAATTATTCGTTTCTGTTTCTTCCCAAGACTGCCTTTCCTGTGCAAGTGAGGGGCCCAGCCTTCTAATAAAAAGATTCAGCACAGGTTCAAGTAAAAGGAAGAATAAATGCATCAACAGTTTACAGCCCTTAGACATCAAAGCATTTATCCCTTACCTCCCCATCTCCTGCTTCCTACTAAACAAAACTCACCACAGCCATCTCTGAGGTTCTGGGAGTAAAATGTCCTACACACATCTTGGCAAGAAGGTTCAGCACAGCAGGAAATAACCATGGGTCATTGTGGGTCAACACAGAACAAAGAATCCCAAGGCTGTGAAGGAAATTGTTTCTCCATTTTGCCGGTTTAGCTCATGACTGCTCAGATTTTATGCCACCACGTTTCCAAAACTATGCCCCCAGATGATTTCAAACAGAGGTCGACAGTTTGGAAAACAGTAGTTCATATGCAAATATGTGGTACGTGCCAGGAATTAAGGCATTTTTAGAGAAGCCATCTTCAATGGGGCTCTTTCATTGTCTCCATCTTTGCCTTTTCCTATCTTCTTCTTTACCCATCATCTTTAAATAATTGTCCAGCACACTTTTGACTCAAAAAAAAAAAAAAAAAGCTAGGAAACTCTACTTATTTAATGGTTTGTAACATATCTTGCAAAAGCCAGAGTCAGTAAGGATGAACCACCACCATTTCACGAACATCTATCTGCACCACAAAGTATGTCCAGTTTTCCAAGGGTGTTAACAGTTGTTCTCAGAATGTCGCTGGCTAAACGAACTCATTCCCAGATAATATCTCAGCACCTGGCAGTAGTTCTTTCGAATTCATCAGGCTCGAATTTGTGTCCCTGGGACTAGTTATAGAATTGGGGCTTCAGAGAATCCAGCATGATGATGAATTGCTGTTTCTGCATAAAGGATGGGAATATAGGTGACCAGGGTGGATATCAAGCAACTGTAAGTTGCTTTGGGTAGCTCCTACCAGCTAAATCTGGGTGCTGGGAGGGTTGGCTGTACATGATGGGTGAAAATACATGGCCTGACGCTGTCCACTACCTCTTTCTCTGCTGTCCACTTCCTCAGGCAAGGGAACTGTGCATGTCCATTTCCCCACGTTGCTCTGGCAGGGGATGAATGCTGTCTGAATTCAGTTTTCATTGTGGAAAAGGTGAGGTGGGGATAGTGTTTGGGAGGAGGAGATATCATAAGGGCAGGGAGAGTCTACCTTGTACACTGTTGTTGCCTCAGCTCAATGCTTGGCACATAGCAGATACTCAATAAACACTTGCTGAATAAAGAAGAGAAGAAACGAAAGATTGGAGGGAGCTCTGGAATTGGAATTGAACCTCAGGAGATGGGCAGTGGAGACTGAGGTGTCCAGGGGTGTTGGCAGCCAGGGTTTGACTTCCTAATTCTGGATTTGTAAAGAATTACGGTCTGCTGGGGGCCTGATGGTGCCTATGCTGACCCATCAGAGAGCCAGATTTGGTGGCGACTGGAGCTTCTCTGAGTTCTCTCTTGGAAGCCCCCTTCTTTGGCACTACAGCCCGCAGGCTTGTGGTGAGTCATCCTGCTGGGTGATGCACCCGAATCACATTGGGATCTCTCTTTCCTTCCCTGTCAAGTTTCCAAGTCTCAGGTGGGGTAGTTTTCTAATGGGCTGTGCATTTCCTGATACCCCCCAGGGGAGGCAAGATGTGGGGAGAACAGACAATGAGTGTGTGTCTGGTGACCCCCTAAAATGCCAAGCTTGCTTGGGCTGGCAGGCTCCCAGGGTTGTTACATGTATTTAAAGAAAAGTCTCCAATGTCTGCCGGTCTCAGGCTGGGACTGTGGGCACACAGAACATACTTGGCTGAGTTTTTGATTCAGTCAACTTTACATTTTCAGGAAAAAAATAATGCTAAAGCATGATGTAGGGTCAATCAATATGGACACTTCTCTAATTCCTAAAGACAAGCAATAACTGGGTTGACTGGTTTCCCAGGACTGTGCTTTGCTGTAAAACATAGTACAAAAAAATTAGTTATGGGTTATAATCCCAGAAAGGATTAAAAAGGACTAGTAGGTTCTCTTCTGAGGAAGAAACCTAGTGTGGGGTTGGAACCTCTTGCTTCTCTAGACATGCAGGGGGTCACTTGCTGTTTTTTTCTCTTCAAAGAATTGTGATCAGAACTTGACCTAGAGAGGTTTCCAAAGTGTTAAAGGCAGACCACACCCTGGGAAACTGCGTTCTTCTGTCTTTACCATCAATGCACCTATGCTAAGATTAAAATATGGCCACACCCCCATTTTGGTTTTTTGGAAAGAACTGTTCTATAGAATGAGAGATTACATACATTGGCCAAATAGAAGCCTCCTGTGTTTGAGTGTATGTGCTCGTGGTAAGTTGTGCCCAGGTAAGAGGAAACTAGAGCTAAATGATCACCATTCCCCAGGCCCACCTTTACTTCCCTTTGCTGCTGTAAGAAATCCAGTTGTTCAGTAAAGTGTCAAGAGGTTAAGTCTAACAGTACTGTGGCCATATTTACCAATCTACCACAAACGACGGAGTATATGCTAGGAGTGGAGCCTCGTCTTGGGACAGTCTGAGCCAGAAATAGGACAAGATTTATAAGAAAGAAGAAAAGACTTGTTTTCTCACATGTACGGAACGTGCTGATTCGTTTCGGTATAGGGGGTTCTCATGTAAAGTGCTTAAGAGTTGGACAGAATACCTTTAGGTGTCATAACTAACACAATCGAGACATGTTTACATTTCCTACCTGGGCATAATACTGTGAACACTTCCACTGAGATTGCAGAACTGCTGTAATTTTTTTTCTAACGCATCATGCTGTCTGCACACATAATAAAATAATCCAGTAGTTGCCATGCTAAAACGGGACTTCTAGTGAAGGGCACAGACAGCTCCCCAAAGGGAGCTTGAGTTATGCACAGTGATGAAAACTGGAAGCAGTTTTCCAGCTAATGGTCTGCCAATGACCACTTGGAGCAAGTTGGCACTGTATATTATGCACCTCATTTAAAAATCCATAGCAAACTAAGATTTTCCGAAGCCCATGATCTTGACTGAATGGGTGGTTTTTCAGTTAATCTGGTTAATCTGTCAATGCTCCAAGGATATCTTCTGGCAGTGCCATGAGTTAGTCTTTCTGTGAGGAACAGGCCATGTTCATATCGACTGGCAGGACAGCAGCTTGGAAGGCTAACCGCGTTTATGGAGAACCCTCAGTTGAGGCTGAAAGAGGAAAAAGAAGAAAACATGATGAGCTATTTCTGTATATTTCCATATACTGGTATGTAGCAATAATCCAATTCAAACAAACCTTAACATCCTTAGGTCAAAGAGAAGGCGCTATTGGAGGCAACGGTGACTCAACTTCAAGATGAACTTATGGTGGCTTGTATTCTTGGAACATCCTTCCTTTTTTTTTTTTTTTTTTTTTTTGCAGAGCGTGGAAGATATCCATCTCAGGGATAGGAGAAGTTGCACGAAAGGAAGGGGAAAACTGGATCCCTGGAACTGGCATTCAGCCCTATGACGGGGCTGTGGTTTGGGAAACCATGTCATACATTATGGGGTTTTGTGCATTTACTTGATCTGGAACAAGATCAGACTGGGAATGGTGTGGAATCATTCTGGGGTGAGGGTATAGTGGGGGGTTTCACTCTTCATTAAGAAACTTTCCCAGGATAAAACGTAGAAAAACATATTGGAAGCAGTATGGGTGGAGGTCCTGAGTTGAAAAGTCAGGTTGGCTGAGCAGGTTAGCGACTAGGTAGAGAAAGTCATTAAAATCTGAGCAGATTGAACTACTTGAATGGCAACCCTGCTTCTGACCTTGGGAATACTGGTACAGATATATTTGTCTAATTTTTCCAACTTTATCTTCTAAGTTCCTTTTATTTTATCTCAGTATTCCCTACAGATCCTTATACACAGGTCCTCATTAATTAGTTAATAAAAGAGCACAATTGAATATTTTGCTCAGAAAGATTATCAAGATGAGCTTTATTTAATACACAGAACTATTGGGCAATGGAGAGTAAGCAAGAGTTCTTGATGTTAAAAAACAAAAACAAAAAACTTACCTAGGTTTTAAAACTGGCTTTTTAAAACACGAGAGAATGCACAATTTATAAGCAAATGTTTCATTAAACTTACTATTTTTGAGATAATACAAAAACAAAAGTAAGGTGCTATTTAAGTGCATTCAGTATACAATAATATACACTACTGATAAGGTTGTAATGAAAGTAGAATACTAATATATTGCTGATAGCATTGTAAACTGGAAAAATAATGTCTGTTTATTTAAAAACTATTAAAAATTCACATTCATTGACTCAGTGTTCCCATTCTTGGAGTGCATCCTAAAGAAATATTCTAAAAAAATGAAAGAAGCTATACGCACAAATATGCAACCCAGAGGTTATTTATCTTAGTGGAAAAATTAGAAGACAACCAGTTTCCTAGTGTTGAGAGCTTAGGTTAAGTAAATTATGGTGCATTAACAAGATGGATGATTACATGGCCATTAAAGTAATAATTATGATGATTATGTAGCAACATGGTGAACAGTTATGATATACTACAATACAAAACTTACACATATGTATAGAAAAGAAATGTAAGGGAAGGTGAAGGCTTTAGGATTTTTATTATGGTTGTCATAATGTTTTACACAAGAACAACAAAAGTTAGGGTCACAGGGTGCAGCTTTGACCCATAAACATTGACTAACTAAAGCATCCACAGTTATTTTCATTCACTAATACTACTAAGAAAATAAATATTTATAATTTCATTAAGAAATAACAGTCCAGTATTATTAAAGGGGCTTAGAAACTGACACAAGTAAAAATCTTTTATCCAAGCCGACCTGTAAAAGCGAAGTACAGCCGGAATAACAGATTTCTAGGAGTCTGATACCGTATACTATTACCCAGACTTTGCTAAAATCAGCTCTGGAAAATGTGTGAAAAGAATTATTAAGAATAACCTAAATTTAAAAAGTAAAATTGAAAAGTGAATAATGATAATAAAGAGTAAACACAAATTAATTACTCTACTTTGGATCCTGAGTCAGGAGTTGATAACTAGGTTTATCACAGCCGCTATTTCTCCAAATAGCCATGTCTTCCACATAAGCCTCTAAGGCTGATGGAAAGCAGATGTGTCTAACTTTAGCATACAGTAAGATTTATAGCCATGGACATGAGCTGAGCCTATTAGACCTTAAAGGTCTTTCACCTGTGGCTCCCCAGTACGGTTCTTGGGATAGGTAGAATATCCCCATTTTGTGGATGAGGAAATTGAGGCCCAGGAGTATTATTTGCCCAAGGTCACACTGCTAGTGAAGGTCAAATCTGTACTCAGACCTAGGTCTGTCCCATTCTAGTGACATATAGGAGTAACAGGGATAAATATATCAAGTATTCAGAGTATTTCCCATTCTCCTATCTTCTAACTAGGATTCCGTGGTTATCCACGAGCCCAATCAGCACAACAAAGGGCTCTAGTGGGCAGGGAAAAAAACTGGTGGCTAAATTAATTTATATTAGAAAGATGGAGATATTAGAAAGAACAGAGATACTCCTACAAGACTTGAATACACGCAGGAGTAGAGGCCACAGAGAGACAACCTGGGGGTTTGTAGAGTGACATAGGAGATTTGGGGTGATGGCTGCCACATGTGTGGGCCCTTAGGAAGAGGGATGGCCAAAGAGAAGAGTGCGGATGGCATAATACTACCTTGACCCACCTTTCCACGGAATCAGTATTCATTGCTCCTCGATGCTTTTGCAGTTATTTATGTTTCCTTTGAATGCGTCACCAGGTTGAGCTGGGCTTTATGTGGGAGCAAGAGGCCCCTGTTTACTCAGGTTGTATGTGCAGGGATGTGCCTAGTATAAGGCTTGGACCATTGTCTTTCTGTCACGTGTACAGTGATGGCTCTGCCGTTATCGCTCGGTTAGAGATTTTTGTTATGTGTAACAGGAATCAAACCTTCAGGTATGTAAAAGCTACATGAGGTCAAATGTAAAATGGCGGTTGGTATTAGATGGCTGTGGCTCTTTATAGTTTTGTTTTGTTTTTAGAATTGAGGTCTAGTTGATTTACAATACTGTGTTAATTTCAGGTGTACAGCATTTTTTTTTTTTTTTGCAGATTATATTCCATTATAGGTTACTACAAAATATTGAGTATAATACCCTGGCTCTATATAGTAAATCCTCATTGCTTCCTTATTTTATGTACAGTAGTTTGTATCTGTTAATTCCATACTCCTGACTTGTCCCTTCCCCCCACTTCTCTCCCCTCCAGTAACCATAAATTTGTTTCCTACATCTGTGAATCTGTTTGTTTTGTATATACACTCATTTGTATTATTTCTTAGATTTCACATATAAGTGATATCATATAGTATTTGTCTTTGTCTTATTTCACTAAACATTATATTCTCTGGGTCCATCCATGTTGCTGCAAATGGCAATATTTCATTCTTTTTTATGGCTGAGTAATATTACATTGTACATATATACCACATCTTCTTAAACCAACTGTCTGTTGACGGGTACTTGGGTTGCTTCCCAGTCTTGGCTATTATAAATAGTGCTGCTATGAACATTGGGGTGTATGTATCTTTTTGAATTAGAGTTTTCTTTTTTTCTGGATATATATATACCCAGGAGTGGGATTGCTGGATCATATGGTAGACCTCTTTTAATTTTTTTTAAAGGAACCTCCATGTTCTTTCCCATAGTGGCTGCACCAATTTACATTTCCACCCACAGTGTAAGAGGGTTCCCTTTTCTCCACACCCTCTCCAGCATTTAGTATTTATAGATATTTTGATGATAGCCATTCTGACAAATGTGATACTTCATTGTAGTTTTGCATTTCTCCAATAATTAGCAATGTTGAGCATCTTTTCATGTGCCTGTTGGCCATCTGTATGAATTCTTTAGAGAAATGTTTATTTAGTCCTTCTATCCATTTTTTGATTGTTTTTTTTTTGATATTGAGTTGTATGAGCTGTTTGTATATTTTGGATATTAATCCCTGTTGGTTGCATCATTTGCAAATATTTTCTGCCATTCCGTAGATTGTCTTTTGGTTTTGTTGATGGTTTCCTTTGCTGTGCAAAAGCTTTTAAGTTTGACAAGCTCCCATTTGTTTACTTATGCTTTTATTTCTTTTGCCTTGGGAGACTGATCTAAGAAAATATTGCTACGATTTATGTCAAAGAATCTTTCACCTATGTTCTCTTCTAGGAGTTTTATGGTGTCATGTCTTACATTTAGGTCTTTAACTTAGTTTGAGTTTATTTTTGTATATGGTGTGAGGGAATGTTCTAATTTCATTTTTTTACACGTAGCTGTCCAGCTTTCCCAACACCACTTGTTAAAGAGACTCTCTTTTCTCTATTGTATATTCTTGCCTCCTCTGTTGAAGATTAATTGACTGTATGAGCATGGGTTTATTTCTGGGCTCTCTATTCTGTTCTGTTGATCTATGTTTCTGTGTCAATGCCATGCTGCTTTGATTACTGTAGCTCTGTAGTATACAGCAAGCCTGTATACTGAAGCCTGAAAGGGTTATACTTCCAGCTTTGTTCTTTTTTGTCAGGATTGCTTTAGCAATTCTAGGTCTTTTGTGGTTCCATATAAATTTTAGGATTATTTGTTCTAGTTCTGTGAAAAATGGGGTGTTTTGATAGAATTTGCATTAAATTTATAGATTGCTTTGGGTAGTATGGCCATTTTAACAATATTAATTCTTCTAATCCAAGAGCATGGATATCTTTCTTCTTCTTTGTATCGTCTATGATTTCCTTCATCAATATTTTATAGTTTTCACCATATAGGTCTTTTGCCTCCTTGGTTAAGTTTATTCCTAGGTATTTTATTCTTTTTGATGTGATTTTAAATGGGATTAGTTTTTACTTTCTCTGGTATTTCATTATTAGTGTATAGAAATGCAGCATTTTTGTATATTAATCTAGTATCCCAATACCTTGCTGAAATCATTTATTAGTTCTAATAGTTTTTGTGTGGAGACTTTAGGGTTCTCTGTTTAGAGTATCAAGTCATCTGCAAATAGTGAGAGTTTAACCTCTTCCCTTACAATCTGGATGCCTTTTCTTTCTTTCCTTCTTTCCTTCCTCCCTTCTTCCTTTCCTTCCTTCCTTCTTTCTTTCTTTCTTTCTTGTCTGATTGCTGTGCCTATGATTTCCAACATTATGTTAAATAGAAGTGGCAAGAGTGGGCATTCTTGTCTTGCTGCTGAATTTAGCAGGAAGTCTTTCAGGTGTTCACTGTTAGGTATTATGTTGGTCATGGGTTTGTTGTAAATGGTAGATGGCTCTGGCCCTTTAAAGAGGGAAAAGTGTGATCTTTGAGATGGCACAATTTTTGGGTTCCATCCTCTGGGCTTCACCATCCCAGACTCCCTCTACCTCCTCATATGTACTAGGTTATCTGCAGTCTTTGCTCAACCTTTCCTCCTGCCTAGGATGCCTTCTTTGTACATCCTGGAACACTAGTGAACACCTACTCCTCTGTTTTTCAAGATTACTTCAAGCATCACATTCTTTATGAAGCCTTCTCTCTCTCTCGAAACAGCTGACAGCTTACCCTTGGATGCCAGCAAGGCATCATAAATGTTTACCACCAAACCCACCATGAACACTTTATTTTAATGTATCCATCTCTCCTCCTAAATTTTTTGAGGGTGGTACCATGTCTTATCGCTGTATGTCTTCCTAATGCAAAGTGCTTAGTAAATAGTTGTGAAATAATGAAGAAAGCAGTGATGCTGAAGAAGGAGAGATTCTTCTCTTTTTCAGGGCTTAATTTAAGACCCAATTTTAGTTGAGATTTAATCCTGTAGTCAGGTCTGCATATAGAGAGAGGACTGCTCCTGTTTCTTTCTCTGCATCTAAGGACTACTCAAGGGACATGTGCATCCTGGAACTGGCCGTGTATGGATTTGCAGCTAACAGTTAAAAAAAAAAAAGCTCTTTCTCAAATCTTTTTTCAACATTACTAGTTTAGGCATTCTGGGAACCAATCACCTCTCTAGTCTAACAGCATCAGGGTCCAGGATGAGTAGGGCAACATTAGGGTCCAGTGATTAAAGATTGTGGGTTCTGGAATCAGGGGGACCTGGTTGATATCCCAGGCTCACCACTTACCAGCTACATGTTGTTGAAAACATGAATTTCTTCACACCTCAACATCTTCACCTTTAAAATGGCGATAATAATCCCCACCTCACTTGGTTGCTGTAATGATGAAATAGGCTCATAGAAAAAACACTTTGCACGGTGTCTGGCAGACAGTCAATACCTGCCAAGTGATGGCTTCTTATTTTTATTACTGCCCAAACGTCCCAAAATTCCCTAGAGGAACTAGAGATACAAAGAGGTCAATGTACTAATGCCACAGCTGGGGGCCGGGAAGCAGAAACAACACAGTCCCGAGGCCAAGCCTTTGCCCCCTCCAGCGATGGATAACACTCCTCTTGCCTGCCAAGGCCACAGCCAAGGCACGCTGGCTTCCACTCTCACCCAGATTAGTGTAGACGCCAACAGACAGTTCCGTGATAAGAAGAGTTCACACCAGACCCTTCAAAGGCAGGAAGAAGCTGGCCCGGGAGGCAAAGGCCTGCTTGGTAGAGGATTCAAGAACAGACCTGGGACTGAGCGTGTCCAGTGCCACCTCCCCTCACTCCAGTCGCAAGGGTGTGTTTGGGAAAGAAGAAAAGATAGTGTGTGAAGGCAGCCCCACCCCTCAGGGGTTAAGAGAAGAAAGAAGACCTCATCTCTTAAGAGGGTTGTTTAGTGTCTTCCATTCCAACAGAAGGGCCATATCTTCTGTCTGAAAGTGTCTTTCACGTGACTTGTGGTTGAGGACTTCAGGGTAGGCCTGAATGCACTGTGACAATTCATAGCAGGGGTGAGATGCACATTCCAAAGGAGTGAGACCCACAGTCACCTCCACGTAACAGTCAATGAGAAGCAGAACTAACAATTATTGAGCAGCTACGATGGCCAACTAAGGTTCTACAGGCAGTCACTCACAGTCCTGACTGCCATCTTTGAGGCGTCAATTGCATTATCCTCATAACACACCTGGAAAACATGAGGCTAAGTTCATTAAATTGTCACAGCCATCCTGCTGGAATGCCCAGAGCTGAGACTGGAACACAGATCTGTCCTCACCAGAGTGCTTTCCTGACTCAATACGAAACATGTGTTAGGAAAGCAAGTTCCTAAACTCCAATAGGAATGTGGCAGACAAAGCAAGTAGCTGTGTTTGTATAAAAGAATGCTCATCAGACGTGAACCTATATACAAAGTGCCCTAAGTAAGAAGTTTGACCTAGAGAAAGCTAGTACATTTCTATCTAACAGCCTAAAAGCTGTTCTATGTCTAGAGCAGTGGTTCTCAACTGGGTGCAATTTTGCCCCCATCTGGCAATGTCAGGAGACATTTCTGGTTGTCACAGCTCGGGGGTGCTACTACTGGCATCTAGTGGGTAGAGGCTGGGGACCCTGCTAAACATCCTGGAATGCATAGGATGGACCCGCACTTCAAAGAATTCAGCAGCTCAAATGTCAATAATGCTGAGGTTGGTTTAGAGGGTAGAGGTCCTTGCTTATCTTCCATTCCTGGTTGTGAGCCAAATATATCACTCCCAAAATAGGCCAAGATAAAGACCAACTTAAGTGTGCCTCTTGTGTGTACAGGAAATAAGGCTAATTTCAAACCTCACTCCCCTCTTCTCTTCATCATTTGCTCATTTTATTTGATTTTATATTCAATGTAATCAAAACCTCTAATACTAAATCATTTCTAACTTTTAGAACCCTCACAGGCATACCATTATACGAATCAAGATGGGATGATTTAAACAGGTATGCTCGATTAATTAATCAGTATGTACGGAAGAAGTCAGGAGACAAAAGAAGGACAAAGGAGGATTTACGTGGCGATAAAACTCAACTCTGCCAACCAGCCCTTTCGTGGGAGAAGTCACAGTGTTCTCGCTTGCACTGGTTTCATTTCTGCCACTACCGGCCCTCTTGACAGTTTGGCGGGGGCAGGGAGTGGGGGTGGGCGATGCTTTGAATGTGACTAAGAAATCAACGCTACCCCTGACTGCATGAAGATGGAAGTCAGGATCTCAGGCAAGATGGGTATCAGGGTGGCAGAGGACTTGGGTTAAGGGCAATAAAACAGACGACGCATACAAACTAGTCTGTAACGTCTCATAACCCCTAGTAAACTGGAAACCACAATGACTCAGTGATGGCTGATTTTATGTGTCAATGTGACTGGGCCATGGAGTGGCCAGACAGTTGATTGAACGCTATTCTGGGTGTGTCGGGGAGGGTGTTTCTGGATGAGATGAACATTTGAATCAGTAGTCTGAGTAAAGCAGACTGTCCTCCCTAATGTGGGTGGGCCCCATCCAGTCAGTTGAAGGCCTGAGTAGAATAAAGGCTGAGTAAGGGAGAATTCACTCTCTATGCCTGTCTTTGAGTTGGGACATCAGTCTTCTCCTGCCTTTGGACTCGGATTTGGACTTCAACTGGAATTTATACTATTAGCTCTCCTGGGTCTCCAGATTGCTGACTACAGATCTTTGGCCTTCTCAGCCTCCAAAACTGTGTGAGTCATTCCTTATAATTATCTATCTATCTATCTATCTATCATCTCTCCTTAGATAGATAGACCTATAGATAGACCTATAGATACATCTCCTATTGGAGACCAATATCTCCTATTGGTTCTGTTTCTCTGCATAACCAACTAACTCAGTCCATAGACCACAATGGCCATAACAATAAGCTCTATTACTAACCAAGTACTGTGAGCTGAGCATCATGCTCAGAGCCTGTCCATTTTGCAGCAACCCAAGGACGTAGATCCCGCGGCCTCACTCTACAGGTGAAGAAAGTCAGGCTCGGGGAGATAAAGGACCTTAGACAGGCTGCAGCCTTCAGGCCAGGCTGTGACCCTCAATCAGGTTATGACATGTCAGGGGCCTGTTGATTCCACAAGTGCTAAGAAGACACAGGAGGTCCCAAGGCCCCATGGGAAGATTTTCAGGCAATCATTTATAACCAGGTTGGGTAGGAAGGCTTTGGCCTCCATCTCCCAGCCTCTCGGCCCTGTATTTTATTGTTTCAATTAGAATGCAATGGGCTTCTGACACTATAAGTGGAGTCTTTCTGGAGCTCGCTTTGCTGTCCTGATCGGCTTGGGCGGCTGCTTCTCTCTAGGGGATTTGTGGGTTCGTGAGATGAGTGAAACTGGACACACACACACACACACACACACACACACACACACTGAGAGACAGAGAAAGAATGCACTTGTGTGCAAGCTGCTCCTCTCCTTTCCTCAGCCCTAGGGAAAAAAAACAACAACCCACGGACACTGTATTCATCCCCTTCCTGTTCTACTACAAATAAAACCGCTAGTCTACAGTTTACACTATGAGGCTCAAAAACCTCTCAGAAATCGACTCTGGTTCCTGTGGGTTCAGTCTCTGGATTCCAGAGTTTTAAGAACTTGGCCATTTCGGTCTGAGGTTCTCAAAACTGACTGCATCAGACTCATCTCAAGGAGTTAAAATTTTTTATTTTGCCTAGCCTCTCTCCATTTCCACTGATTCAGAGTGTCCAGGGGGAGGGCTAGAAATCTCTGTGTTTAACAAGTGGCTCGGTGATTCTCACGAAGCCAGCTTGGCACAAATACGTGGGCACACCTACATCT
This sequence comes from Monodon monoceros, assembly GCF_005190385.1. Lineage (NCBI taxonomy): Eukaryota > Metazoa > Chordata > Mammalia > Artiodactyla > Monodontidae > Monodon > Monodon monoceros. The sequence goes on along the minus strand of NW_021703770.1, from coordinate 18,713,791 downwards.
TTTCCCCAGGACTTAAATAGTAGTTATCTGTCCTTCAGACAGAGAAAAGTGTGCAGACTGCGGGGGAAAATTGCTTTATAGTTTTGTTCACTTCATGAAATAAAATACCAAGAGTCCTGGATATGATATAGTGCAGTGATCCAAATATTGGGTTTTAGAGTGAGGCTGACAGGAGTGGCAAGACCCGAGCAAGCCAGCCAACCCATTCAAAGCCCCGGGGCCATCATCCCAATACTGTTTAGTTTCTATAGGCTGATTCATGCATCAATTAATCAAAGAGGTAAGCAATATTTATTCCACTGAGCGTTTACTAAGATGCTCCCCATTGCCTCGGGGCTGCAAGGCTTGGAGAGTCCCATGTCTGTCTCATTGTACTTATCCTACCTTACTAGAATCACTCGATAATGTGTCTGAGTATAGGCGAACGCTCCTCCAACTTTGCTGTGCTTGGAAATTCCCTGGACAGCATGGTAAAGCCCAGCTTTGGAGCGCCATTCTTTCCAATGCAAAGAATCTGATTCAGTGGGTCTGGAGTGGGTTTGTAAATTTGCATTTCTTTTTTTTTTTTTTTTTTCAGAATGCTTTATAATGTTTTTTATTGAGGTGAAATTAACATTAAATTAAACATTTTACTTTATTTTTTTGTTTGTTTTTTTGAATTTTATTTTTTTATACAGTAGGTTCTTATTAGTTATCTATTTTATACACATTAGTGTATATATGTCAATCCCAGTCTCCCAATTCATTCCCCCCCGCTCCACCGCTTTCCCCCTTTGGTGTCCGTACGTTTGTTCTCTACATGTGTGTCTGCCTTGCAAACCGGTTCATCTGTACCATGTAAATTTGCATTTCTAGCAAGCTTGCAGGGGACACCCATGTCGCTAGTCTGAGGACCACTCTTTAAGCATCACTGCCCCTAACCCCAAGCTTCTTCAGGCAAAGAGTATGGCTTATTCTTCTCTTTCTGTACTTGTGTGGTAAAATGCCTAGAATAGCAAAGCGGTTCTTGAAATCTTTGTTGAATGAATGAATGAATGTATGATAAACCTACATGCATGAGGTTAGCAGTTTATCTTAAAGTAAGGGCAGGATTTCTTTGGGGGCCATAGTACTATTCTCAAATGAGAATGGATTTAGGAATTTCAGTGTATGCAAGCATCTGAACTCCATAAATTCTCTGTGATAATTCAAGACACCTATTGACCTCAGTCTCAGAGCATGATTTCCCCCAGGAAAATGGCAAAACCTCACCCAGCTTTAGGGTCAACTTGAACTGGAAGCCTGCTGACAACAGTGGCTGCCACCTTGCACCACATGAATACTAGATGATGCATTTCTGGGAGAAAGTATCGCAGGCCAGATGCTCTCAGCAGGGATGCGTTTGTATAGCCTATTAGTCAGAGGTAACCCCAGTGATTCCATTCTCTGCACTGGACAGAGGCAAGCTTCTCAAGTTATTAAATTCTAATAGCCACTCTAAAGGCTCACAGAGCCTTCCAGAAGAAAACTCTGTCCACTGGCACAAATGACAATGAATCTCATGAGAGGGCATGAAAACCCTGAAGTTTAATTCAAGTTGCCGCTGAAATTCCCCTCCATCTCCACAGTGTCAGACCGGCTGGCAGATCGTATTCTGAGGAATGGTTTCCTAATTCCTCTCACTGCTCTGTACCCCACCTGACTCAATTACAAAGCATGGCACCTTTCATGTTTGTCGACTGAATGAATAAATCAAGTTCCTTTTTCTTTTTTATTTTAAAGCTCACCTATACCCCACTTTGTCTTTCTATTTAATCTTACTTTCATCTCAAGGGCCTCTCTGTTGACCAATCCAATAGCTTCTCCACTAGAAAAATGTTCTCTAAGATTCACTTCTTTAGAAAAAGTATGTTCAAAAAAATTCTCCATATCCTGCAGCTTTTCCAAGAAAAAGAGAAAAGCCCACTTTTTAAGGCATATACAAGATATACTTAGGTTTCTCCTTTTGCATGCCGCGTCTCAAGGGGCTAACGTGCCTCTTTCTGAAGTAAAGCTACACAAGCTACATAAATATGAACAAATAATGCTGGGGATAATGATGGATTTCACCATACAGAGTCTTAAGAGGGGAAGGGTACTTTAGAATAGTGCTTCTCAAATTTTAATGTGCCTAGGAGTCACTTGGGTATCTTGTTACAATGTAAATCACACAGGCCTCACAAGCTCTCAAGTGATAACGGTGCTGCTGGTCTGTGCACCCCACTTTGAGTAGCAAGGCTGTAGAGTTCCTTCATCTAGAGCAGCGCCGTCCAATGGAGCTTTCTGCAATGATGGAAATGTTCTAGATCTGCTTTGTCCAATATGGCAGCCATTAGCCACATGTGGCTATTTTCAGCACTTGACACGTGGCTAGTGTCTCCAGAAAATTAATTTTAAATTTTATTTAATTTTAATTCATTTAAATTTAAATGGTCGCATCTATGTAGTGGCTACCATACTAGACAGCTGCTTTGTAGCATTGGAAACTGAGACTGAAAGAGTTAGTTAAAAGAGTTTCAGAAAGAAGAAACCTGAAAAGCAAGGCAAAGCCACAATCCTTAAACCCGTACTGTAAATTTATTCTGATTCTCACCCTCCTCCCTTTCAGCTCTCTGTAGGGAGGGTTCAAGGCTTCCTCTCTGTTCTCCATCATGTTCCCAGAATCTCTCTCTAAACAAAATAGTAGTTAGGAAAGGCTTTATAAATGTTCTAAAGTGCAGAAGATTATCTCGTTTACATAAACTCTTCTAAGTTGGCAAAAACAAGCAAGACTATCTTAGGATAAACAGTTCCTTTGTTATGGGCCCTTTCACCCTGGGGTATGTCTAGCAGAATTCTGAAGACAGGCTGCAAGGTTATTTCTTTGCTGTGTTTTGGCCCTTTGGCCTGGAACACAGGAACAAATGCAAACAGTCCCAGGCATTCTAGAAAAGTTGAAAAGGAAGGAGAGCTCAGTTCAAGTTGAGTTCCCTCAAATGAGAAAATGCTGAGGGTGGGGAAAGGGTAGGATTTCATTTTGTCTGAACTGGATTTGTCAGCTCTCAGCATGTTACAATCTACATTAGAGTTAACGAGGTTTGAGGATCTTCCCTGGGCTGGTGAGTACTAATTTCCATTGAGGAAAAAGTTACGAGGCTTGGATATCTTAATGATAACAGATAAGTTCTCTGTGCTGGCAGAGCTACAAAGCATGTTGCTATGAAACTGTATGGATTGGGCTATTTCTTTTGCGTATACAGTTTCCCCTTAAAGAATCCACTTGGCGTGAGTTGCAAACCTGCTTGGGGACCCTTGTGATTAATTGCTTGAACTGGCTAGTGGCCATCAGCAGAATCTCGCAATTTACCAAGTTCTACACAGAATTATGAAACTGAAGGTTTAATGGGATTTCAGGTAATAGAGCCCAGATGTCCAAGACTATGATGTTTGAAATTATATGGCTCACAAGGCTATAGGGCTTAAATCTTATTTATTTCTTGCTTAGTGAATTTCCCTCTTTCCATCTTTATGTCATCTTGGACCAGTCACATGCTAAAGTCCTCATCTTGACATACTGCATCTAGAGAAGACACTCACGTACCCACACCTGTAGCCAGTAGCCTGGAGACACGTGTGAGCCCCACCTTCCTGTCCAGGATCTTGGGATTACGTTTTAGCCAAGTATACAGTAATTAACAGCCCTAGCTCCACCTTGCCGCTATGCTAGAGCTTAACTTCCAAATGCTTTCACACATTCAATTGTATTTTATTCTATCAGGATCCAGGAGAAATGGGCTGGGACAGGTATTATTATCTCCATTTGGATGAGGAAACTAAGGTACACAGAAGAGAAGGGATAATAATAGTTAACATTTGTGGAACCCTTACGTGCCAAGAAGTACTGTTCCCATGGGGTTTCTGTGCATCATTTCCTTTAAACCTTATAACACCTTATAACACCTTTGAGGTTGATATGATTATCAACTCTACTTTGCAACCCAGAAAACTAAGGCACACAGCGATTGGGTCACACTGCTGAGAACTGATGGAGCCAGGACGAAAGCTGGTACTCTGGCTCAGTTATGATGTGCTACCTCCTCCCAAGGAAGTATCGTTAGCATCACAGATGAGACCTGGAGTCTGTTGGTGCTAATGGAGCATTCATTTAACATCGTTTGCAAGACAGAAGACAAATCCCAGGCACATTTTTCTAACAAGAAGCGCCCTATATCCTTCTTCCGTGTTTTCCTCCAGAGCAATGCCACCTCTTGAGTGTTCTGAGGCGAGAAGGGGGATTCTGTTTAACGGCACCCGTTCGAGAAGAACACTTGGCCTAATATTCCCCACCCTTTATCATCACACTTCAGCACATCCTTGCAGACTTATCCACCCTGCATTCCAGTCACAGTAACTGATGGAATTTGTCCTATTCTGCCTTTCCTTTGTTTATGTGATCCCTACTTCCTTCCTCATCCTCCTGCCTCTATTCTCCCTTTCTCACCAGGCCAGCCACAGGCCACTTCAACAAGGCTTTATATATTCCCATAAAGCATCTCTCTCCCTGTTCAGAACCTCTGCAAGACTTTGTTGCATGAATGGACAAATGAAATGAACATCATTTTTTGATCACTGTACCAGGCATATGCAAAATACCAGGGATATAAAGATGAATGGCCCTTGTCATTGCCCTCAGGAAGCTTCCGGTCTACGGAGAGATCTGTACACAGGAAAACCACTATCACATAACGTCCTGCATGACATTACAGAAGGAAGGGTGCTCATCACTGTTTCCAGATATGGCTGGGAATCCTGCCCAAGCCTCACCCGCCCTCCTAGTTAGGGAAACTTCATGTGCGAAGGGCTTGTATTTTATGCATCTTTGTTTAGCCCCAAGCACTCAGCACTCTCTAAACTAAGCAACTATATGATGCCTAATGAAGACCTGTCAGAGAAGTGATGGAGTCTCTCTCACTATGGTAGGAGGGGTCTAGAAACCTTCTCTCCTTCTGTCTTTTCAGTGGAAATGCAGAAGAGGGAAGCAGGCCCTTGCTGCCCCCCACGGCGGTCCCACAATGGTGCTGGCCCAGACAGGATGGGGGCAGAGGAAGCTCCCGGTGTGTCCTTAGGGTCAGTGAACAGCAATGGCCCAAGCCATAGCTCTCGTCTGTAAGGGGCCAAGGAATGTTTAATGTACTGCCTTAAAATTATCGTTTGGGCAAGTCTTCCTAAAACCTACGTCTGTCTTCAAGAGTTGGGAAATTGTTCTTCTTTAAAAATCACTATTTCAGAGCAGTTATTCTGATTACTTATTATGTGACCTCTTATAAAACTCTTTGCACAAATAAGCTTTTTTATTAGTTACTCTTCTCAAAAGGACTGTGAGGGAATCCCGGGCAGGGGCCCAGCACATTGAAAATCTCTCTAGAAAGTTGGAGTTTGGTTTGGGGGTACTGCAGCAACAGTGCGTTCATATTTGTAATGTTTATTGGAGACAGGGTGGGTGGAATGGCTGTTATCACACAACATTTCATATCTTTCCAGAACCACCAACCTGTGATGCCCTCCAATTTTAAGGAATCACTATGGGATAATGAAAATAAGTGATTCTTCTACTCGCTAGTTTTAAGACTGGTCAAGTTATTTAACCTCTCTGAGCCACAGCTTTCTCATATGTAAAAGGAGGGAATTCATGTGTGGTTTACAGATGTTTTTGTGAGAACTACTATATTTCATTGAATCCAAAATGCAATTTTTTTAAAGTACCACTGAGAAAGGAAAAAAAAAACACTGCTCATGGAACTATGAGACAATGCTTTTTTGGACAGTCCTGCACAAGGCATGATATTAGCCTTTAGTTTCTTTGAGATTTCTTTCATTGGCTCTGAAGAACCTGGCAATTTCTCTGACTCTAGGTACAAGCTTCATGTATGATGGGCAATCCTTTTGCATACATCCTAGTAATAAAATCAACACACCTTCATCTTCTTGTGGTATCTTCCTATAGGTAGTGTAAATCTCATGATTTACTGCTGCTTTTAAAAATATATGAAATTGAGGTCATTCTTCCAATGTCAAACATTTGCCTCGCTAATGGTGCTCTATTTCCGTGACTGAGCATTAGGGATAAATTTTTGCTTCAATGCCAAATTATACTGTAATATTTCTGAAGACATTTTAAAATAGCAATTAAACTCAACAGGTGAAGTACTAATAGTATATATAACTTGAGTGAAGTGATGAAAATATGAACAGTGACAGCCAAATTCATGCACCCAAGACTGTCATATGAATTACAGTGATTACAATGTAAAATGTTCAATTCAGAAATGTTAAAATATAAAAAAATAGTACATCTCAGAAGCGGTGAAATACAGTAAATAAAAGAACATATATTAGGGGTCTTGTGCCTACTAGATGCTCAACAAATCTCAAATACCTGTCCATTTAATAATGGAGAATGGTGAATCTCAAAAGAGTGCAGGGAAGTTGAACCTCATATGGTTGCAAAGAGATAAAATACTGGGTTGAAATCTGACTCTTTTTGGATAAAATTTACATTTCAGAAACTACAAAACCATGAATGATCTCCATAGAAATCAAAGTACTTTTCCATGAACAATGTGAGAGATGGCTGCAAATTCTTGTCACAGCCCCTCTTCCTACCTCCCGTTGGGGTCTTTTTTCCTACTCCTTTGAATCTGGGCCAGGCCTGTGACTGCTTTGTCTAATAGCATACGGAAGAAATGGCACTGGACCAGTTCTGGGCCTAATCTTTAGGAGAATTGGGAACTTCTGCTTCTTCCTCCTTAGAACTCAGTTGCCATGCTATGAGTAGGCCAAGGAGCTACATGGAGAGGCCCACGCGGAGGAGAATTGAGGCTCCCAGCTGAACCTCAGCTGAGCGACCAGCCAAGTGCCTTGGCTAACTTGCTAGCCATTTGAGTGTGCCATCTTGGATGTGGATCTCAGCCCCAGCTGATAGCATGTGGGGAGAAAGGACGAGTTCCCTGCTGAGTCTTGCCCAAATTGCAAAATCATAGCCAAGTAATGACTATTGTTGCTTTGGGCGTCTAAAATATGGGGCAGTTTTTTATGTAGCAATAGACAATCAAACTTCACTACCTTGTTAATTTTCACAGATGCTCTGAGCAAGATCTATTCAAGAACTTTAAAGAAGCAGGACGTGGAAGTGAATCTAGATCTTCTGACTCTTGGACTGAGGCCCTTGCATTACTCTATACACTGCGGTTATCAGGGCTCAGCAGGGCTTGTAGGGCTCTGACTGTCTTACTCGTTAGTTCTCATCTGACTATATGATGAGAGGGGTATAGGGCTTAAAATTCAATTCAACGTCTTTATTCTCGAAATTTGTAGACCAGAAATGAAATTTTTAAGACAGTCCTTTCCCTTCACTCTCAAGGAGTTTTTTCCATCACTGGAAATCCTTAAAAGAGTTGAATTCTGGTGGGTTCAGGAAAAAAATAGAGAAGAATTAAGAAGCACTCAAGAGGGGGGAACTTTCAGTATCTCCCCCCTCCCCACACAATCTAAAACCTTACTTGGAATTTGAGAGTGGAGTTCATGAATTAGGTACAAACGTGCTTGTGATATTCCCAAGCCTTTTTAGATATCCGGTGGTGGCCTCAAGGTATAACATCCTAGTGGAAACAAGCAAGAGTCACGGGGACTCATTCATCTCAGTCATGGATTATTCAGAATGGAATCCCAAGATGACACAGATTACCTTGTTGACAGACTAACACACACGGAGTAGAATCAGTCAGTCCTTGTGTCAGAAAGGCTTCACGTTGAGACAGAAGTCTGGCTGGCCACAATGTTACTTTAAACAGCAACCAAGTATATTTCACACTGCTGTTCACTTTCTATGCTAGGACATCAAGTTCTTTTGTCTTAACATCTAGCAGCCTGTGTGCCGAGGCTGGCTATGGTGTCTGCAACATGTTAGAACTTATGGTAAGAGTGTGTGCCCTTAGTAGAGACATCTGTGTCTCAAGAGACAACGCAGTCAAGCATTTCATCTTGCAGTGCAATGTTCAGCTAAAGAGGCTTAAGGAGACAGATCTTCTTTGTCTCAGGGAAACTCCAAATATCACTGAAGCAGGAAGCTTTTAATAGACATACATGAAGGATGCTACTACCACAGGATGTTAGAAATATGCTACTACCATATGGATGTTAGAAACTTGGTGTTTATTTTGGAAATCAAGAAGGGGAAGGAAAGTAAACTTAGGGTTGAATTCAATATAAATTGCTGGTGTTTATCTTTGCTTTAAAGCTATAGCACTCACGAAATTGTGATTCTTCCCCATGACCTGCTGGTTGACAACAAAGCTACCATTTCTTAATGAAATCAGTTGTGTAGGAGACAGTGCCTCACAGCACACGAAAAGAATAAATTAGAGAAGTGTAGAAAGTGCAGTGGAACAATGGCTGGAGATGGAGGTGGAGGCTTGATAGGAACACCACTCAGGTGAGAGGTCAAACAAGAGGTCTGGCTGTTACCACAGCTGTTAGATGTAAGGAGAACTTATCTGAAGCACTAAAAAAACCTGAATAAGAATGATCAAGCTAGAGAAGTATTACTGCTCTACACATGAAAACTCTTTGTTATTTTTTTATATAAACCAAGTTATAGTCAAATTCCTGTATTTCAAATGTTAGCATTTGGCAAGTTCAATAATCTAGAACAGGTGTTGGAAAACTAGAGCACCCACCCATAAGGCAAATCCAGCCCACTACCTGTTTTTATAAATCAAGTTTCATTGGAACATGGCTGTGCGCATTCGTTTATGTATTGTCCGCGGCTGCTTTTAAATTACAGTGGAAGAGCTGAGTTGTTGCTACAGAGATCGTATAACTCACCAAACCTAAAATATTCGCTATGGTTCTTCACACAAAAAAGTCTGCTGACTCCTGATGTAGAATACCAAAATAAATTTAGTATTAGTGAAAAGGCTTTAAGGAGATTATATACGGCAAGGAAAATAGCTGTTACCAAGTGGCCTCTACTGCATGGATATACATGAAATACCCTTTCATCCTCACTCAGACAAGTTCCATGAAGTAAGCAGGATAGAAAGCAGTGAGGACTCACAGATGGTACCATTTAGTAGGAGCTGGTAGAGGGCCGAAGAAACAAAAAGTACTGAACTGCAGCAGTTGGGGGCCATTTAGCATAGGGACACATGTACCGTAGCTTAATAAACTTATTAAGTGAGACATTTAAGAAATCTATTTAATGCTTAAAGGAGGAAGTTTCAATAATCTCCCCAAATTTTAAGTACTGGAGCTTATTCTGAATGTTTCTTGATAAATGCAAAATCAGCCGTGTATGAACGTGGTGTGAGACTTCAGGAAACCAGTGATACGAGATCCTGTGCATAACGAGTAGTATATGTAACTATTCCTTCACTGTCTACACCCCCTACATCAGTTTTTCCTTTCCAGTGCCTGTGCTCAGCATTCATCTCTTAGACCCTTGCGGTAGTTTTATTCTTCTGCTCTAACCTATTCCAAATGCCCTTACCGCATGGGTCTCCCCTGCAGAACTACCTGCCTTGTTCATCGGCACACGCCAAAGGAAGATCCACTATGCGCAAGAGATTGTGCTAGATTCTGAAGGGGACTCAGAGCTGGGTAAGACAGTTTTTGCCTACAGAGCGCTTCAAATATTAGGGAGGAAGGACAATATACTTGTACAGTTGACCCTTGACCAACATGGGCTTGAACTTATATGTGGATTTTTTTCAATAAATAATACAGTTAGCCCTCCACATCCGCAGGTCCCTCATCTAAGGATATGGACGGCCAACTATGGAGCTTGAGCATCTGAGGATTTTGGTATCCGTGGCAGGTCCTGGAACCAACCCCCCACAGATACCAAGGGATGGCTATGGAAAAATAAGAGTATAAGATATTAGTTGATGCAAAAAAAAAAAAAAAGTGATTGCTGTTGCATAAATTGGGCCTGAGAGGGTGGAATTTGAACCAGGCCTTGAAAGAAAGGAGAAAAGAGGGGAAAGGGCATTGTAGGATGTTAGCAATGCCCAACTGCATTCAAAGACTCTCTGGGGCTCCACTTTCCTCACAATGTAAGTTCCAGGGTAGGAGGCTGTATCCGGAGTTTTCTGTAATCACTACACATCCCATCCGTGCCTTCCACAACATCCCTCACAAATAAACTCTCCTCTGATTTTTGGGCATGCTGTTCTAATACCTAGAAAAGCTTTCTGTCCCCTCATGCTTATCTGAACTCTATTTAGGAGCTGAGGTCCAGCTTCTCCATGGGGCCTCACCATGGGGCTCTATTCCGTGGGGCTTGGTCACACATGGTTCTACTGTTCAGGACTAGCATACAGTTCACACCTTACACAGCTCACGGCCCGCGTTCTGCAAGACCAAAGTTGGTCTCTCTTCAACAGCACAAGTGTACCAATTACAGGCTTGGGTGTCAAATTGCTATAGAGGGCGCCTAAGCGCTTATCCTCAAGTTACTGACTTATTCCACTGTACATCAATAATACACAATTCACAGCCTGGCCCTGGTCTGCAGCCCACACTTTAAATAGCACTGCTCTGGTGTAACTTCATCTCTTCTCATGAATCTTTAAAGCACTTATCATCCTTTTCAGGGTCTGAAAACTGGTGGCATGTAGGCCAAACTTTAGTTAATTGCCAACACGCAAACATGAAGAGATTTATACTTCTTTGAAAAACCGGTAGTTGTGGCCTCATCGTCCCGTATTCTCAAATGACAATAATTGGCTGGAGCTGAGTGGAGCTGCCTCCTTAGGTGTGCCACGAACACTCCAGTTTTCCAAAGTGCCCATCACACTTCTCACTATTCTCAGGACACTGCACCTCTCTCTTTCCTGTGTTTGCCTGAGCCCTGTAGGAACTTGTGTGGGCCACACTGGTCTATGATGTGCATTTGGCCACTTTAGTTATATTATTACATGCTCTAATTGCTTGCTGTGTGTTTGTCTTGTGTTCCCATCTAGATGCAAATTCCTGGAGGGGAGAGACTGTGCCCTGTATCTCTTCTCAAGTCTCTCTCGGTAGACAGCACGGTGCTATGCACACAACGAGCATGTGCTTAATACTTTTAGAAAAACTGAATGAAGGCATGACCTATTCTGCCTAGGTTATAAATCTAAAGTACAAATCCTAAATCATATATACAAGGTAATTTTGTTAACACTCTCTGGTGGAGAAAAGGCAGCCGCATACTCTTTGACACTTCCACTCAGTGAGAGATGTGCATCTATTTCCCCTTCTCTTGAATCTGGGTTGGCCTCTAGCTGCTTTGAACAGTGGAGAATGGGATGATGATGCTATGTCAGGTCTAGGACTGGCCCGTAAGAGGCGGGCAGCTTGGTCTGTTGAGAAGTCTCACCGCCCCACAGGAGAGACCACGTGGAAAAGTTTTGAGAACCTATGGAAAGGGAAAGCGCCCAGCTGAGCCAAGTCTTCCAGCCATCCCTGCCAAAGCACCCGGAAAGCGAGTAAATCTACCTTGGACCAGCCCTGCCACCAGATGAATGTCACATAGGAACCACATTCAATGCCATGTGAAGCTGAAAAGACACCTAGCTGAGCCTTGCTCCAATTCCCAACCCTCAGAAGTGTGAGATATAATGAAATGGCAGTTGTTTTAAGCCACTAAGTTTGGGAGTAGTTTGTTACATAGGAACAAAGAAATGAAACAGAATCATCCCCATTTCTACTGTTCATCTGACGGCATACTAATATTCAGAATTCAAGTCCTTATCTTTTGAAAACTGTGGCATACATTAAAAGTGCTAATGCTTGTCTGGCACTCTGAGTAAATGGTGGAGGCGACTCATGGCTGGAGGGAGCGGGCTGGGAGTCCTGCTGTTGAGAGAACCAGTGTTTCCTGACGCACATACCACTTGGAGTGGGCACTTGGTTATACGTAATTCCACTGTCACATCCTTCAGTAATGGACACGGTGAGTAATATCTTTTTCTCTGAAGCAATTCCGCTGGGCTATTAATTTTTTATTTTAGAAAGATATCTATCCATTATTTTGATCTACATAAATAATCTGGCCATGATTTTGTATTTTACAACTTTGGCTAATAGGCTAACAGTCTGTGACCATCAGATTGTGGAATGTGAAATTTGAGAGCCTCTAAGAAATGTTTCCTTCCAGTTGCCAGAACCTAGAAATCTAAAGGTCCTTAAGAAGTGTACATTTTAATTTATTCTTTAACTTTTTGGTCACGACATGCAGCATAAGTGATCTTCATTCCCCCACCAGGGACGGAACACACATCCCCTGCACTGGAATCATGCAGTCCTAACCACCGGACCACCAGGGAAGTCCCAAGAAGTGTACATTTTAAATAAAATCTTAACTCCTTCCCAAGAGCCCACGACATTTTTCTTCTACCATTCTTATCGGGTTGTAAAATCAGTTTCTCAAAGAACTCATTCTCAAGTATTCTCATGAGTTTCCCAATTTCCTGTCGCAAACCCTGGGAACCAATTGGCAATACTCATGATTCAAGCACAGAGAGACAAGATCTAGACTTGGCAGAGGTTGGAAAGGTAATGGAAACAGTTGGCAGTTAATTCATCCATTCCTGGTAACTTACCCCCATTAAACAAACAGATCAAAGCCTTCCCAAAGAACACCTTTTCCATATTTTGATATGGTCACTTCACAATCATGTAAGCAGTGATTATGCAAACATGCAAAGCCCGTTCTTATGCCAGAGGTTTAAAAAGCAGGAGGGGTAGGAACATATTGTACACAAAGAAGAGGTGACACATTGTAAAATATGATGATATAAAGACCTCTGGAATTATTTGCATACGATTTCCGACAAAAACCCCAAACCAAGAGGGAAAACTTCCTGAAGTTAAATTGAGGGCAAAGAAGTGCTCATGAGAAATTAGAGACTCACAGTGAAAAGAAATAAACGAACGAAATATTTTTGTCTCCCTTACAATGTATCTATGGTCTGGCTTATGCAATGACAGAAACATCAGTTCAAACCCATACTAACTAAAACAATTTCTGCCCACAGTGGTTCACAGTCTGGTGGGGAGGGAGTTAGAGAAAGTAACTAACTATATTCCAATGGGAGACGTTATATGAGTGGTGTAGAAAACACGTTGGAAAACATAAGGAATAATTAATTGCATCCAGGGGGTGGGAAGAGGCATGTAAGCTGAGGCTGAAGCGTGAGTAGGCTATCTCCTTATACAGCTAGAGGAACGGCATTACAGGAAGAGAGTTTTGCTTAAGCCAAGTTATGGAAGAATGAAAGAACAGAGTTGTTTCCAGCATGGCAAGATGTGAAAACGATATCAGATACGGCTTTAGTTACAGGATGAGTTAATTGAGTGAGGGGTGGCTTGCAACCTCATCTAATGTTTGGAGCTGAATCATGAAGAGACATGTATGACTGGCTAATGTGTTTGGATTTTATCATGTAGGCAATGGGTAGTTATGTAGCTTTTTAAAGCAGAGGGTGTGTCATGATCACATTTATGGTTCAGAAACAGCATTCTTTACTGGCACTGCTGGCAGGATGATCACGCTTTTGCCTTTGTGGCAATTGTCATAGTTGCTCTTTTACATCTGTTGGAGTGACTATTTCGTTACAAATAACTAGAGAACAGAGTGCCATGAAAACAAGGTCCATGTTTGCTTTTGCTCAGGACGCTCTCCCCAGCACCAAGTGTAGTGCCTGGTACATAGCAGAGGTTCAGTGATGAGTTGTCGAATGAATCAAACTACTGAATATTAGTGCAGGCCGAGCAAAAGATGACAAAGGCCTGAATCAGGGCAGTACCAGTGACAACAGGTAAGAGAGGAGAGCTTTGACAGACATTTTAAAAATGAAAATCCTGGAGTAACTCTAAGAAATATGGCAGGAGAAAGGAGGGGAAATCAAGGGGGACTCCAAACTTACTAAGGTGCCTGATTGGGGTAGAACAGTTATTAAATAAGCAGGGGGAATCAGGACCTTCAAGATGGAGGAGTGAGATGTGAAGATCACCTTCCTCCCCACAAATACATGAAAAATACATCTACACGTGGAACAACTCCTACACAACACCTACTGAACGCTGGCAGAAGACCTCAGACCTCCCCAAAGGCAAGAAACTCCCCAGGTACCTGGGGAGGGCAAAAGAAAAAAGAATAAACAGAGACAAAAGGATAGGGACGGGACCTGCACCAGTGGGAGGGAGCTGTGAAGGAGGAAAGGTGTCCACACACTAGGAAGCCCCTTCGCGGGCGGAGACTGTGAGTGGCGCAGGGGGACAGCTTCGGAGCCACGAAGGAGAGCGCAGCAACAGGGGTGCGGAGAGCAAAGCGGAGAGATTCCCGCACAGAGGATCGGTGCCGACCAGCACTCACCAGCCCGAGAGGCTTGTCTGCTCACCCGCCGGGGCGGGCGGGGCTGGGAGCTGAGGCTCGGGCTTCGGTCGGAGTGCAGGGAGAGGACTGGGGTTGGCGGCATGAACACAGCCTGAAGGGGTTAGTGCACCACGGCTAGCCGGGAGGGAGTCTGGAGAAAAGTCTGGAGCTGCCGAAGAGGCAAGAAACCATTGTTTCAGGGTGCGCCAGGAGAGGGGATTCAGAACACCGCCTAAATGAGCTCCGGAGACAGGCGCGAGCCGCGGCTACCAGCTCGGACACCAGAGACGGGCATGAGACACTAAAGCTGCCGCTGCAGCCAACAAGAAGCCTGTGTGCGAGCGCAGGTCACTATCCACACCTCCCCTCCTGGGAGCCTGTGCAGCCCTCCACGGCCAGGGTCCCGTGATCCAGGGACAACTTCCTCGGGAGAATGCACAGTGCGCCTCAGGCTGCTGCAACATCACGCTGACCTCTGCCCCCGCAGGCTCTCCCCGCATCCGTACCCCTCCCTCCCCCCGGCCTGAGTGAGCCAGAGCCCCCTAATCAGCCTTTCCTTTAACCCTGTCCTGTCTGGGCGGGGAACAGACGCCCTCAGGCGACCTACATGCAGAGGGGGGTCCAACTCCAAAGCTGAACCCCAGGAGCTGTGCGAACAAAGAAGAGAAAGAGAAGCTCTCCCAGCAGCCTCAGAAGCAGCAGATTAAATCTCCACAATCAACTTGATGTACCCTGCATCTGTGGAATACCTGAATAGACAATGAATTATCCCAAAATTGAGGTGGTGGACTTTGGGAGCAACTGTAGACCTGGGGTTTGCTGTATGCGACTGACTAGTTTCGATTTTTAGTCCAGGAAGTGCAGAGACTCCCATACAGGATAAATCCAAGGAGAAACAGGCCAAGACACATATTAATCAAACTACCAAAAATTAAATACAAAGGAAAAATATTAAAAGCAGCAAGGGAAAGGCAGCAAATAACATACAAGGGGATCCCCATAAGGTTAACAGCAGATTTCTAGCAGAAACTCTGCAAGCCAGAAGGGTGTGGCAGGACATATTTAAAGTGATGAAAGGGAAAAAACTACAACCAAGATGACTCTACCCAGCAAGGATCTCATTCAGATTCGACGGAGAAATGAAAACCTTTACACAGAAGCAAAAACTAAGAGAATTCAGCACGACCAAACCGGCTTTACAGCAAATGTTAAAGAAATTTCTCTAGGCAGGAAACACAAGAGAAGGAAAAGACCTACAATAACAAACCCAAAACAATTAAGAAAATGGTAATAGGAACACACATATCTATAATTAACTTAAATGTAAATGGATTAAATGCTCCAACCGAAAGACACAGACTGGCGGAATGGATACAAAAACAAGACACGTATATATGCTGTCTACAAGAGACTCACTTCAGACCTAGGGACACATACAGACTGAAAGTGAGGGGATGGAAAAAGATATTCCATGCAAATGGAAATCACAAGAAAGCAGCAGTAGCAATTCTCATATGAGACAAAACAGACTTTGAAATAAAGACAATTACAAGAGACAAAGAAGGGCACTACATAATGATCAAGGGATCAATCCAAGAAGAAGATATAACAATCGTAAATATTTATGCCAACATAGGAGCATCCAATACATAAGGCAAATGCTAACAGCCATAAAAGGGGAAATCGACAGTAACACAATAATAGTACAGGATGTTAACACCCCACTTTCACCACTGGACAGATCATCCAAAATGAAATAAGGAAACACAAGCTTTAAATGACACACGAAACAGGATGGACTTAATTGATATTTATAGGACATTCCATTCAAAAACAACAGAGTACACTTTCTTCTCAAGTGCTTATGGAACATTCTCTAGGATAGATCATACCTTGGGTCACAAATCAAGCCTTGGTAAATGTGAGAAAATTGAGATCGTATCAAGTATCTTTTCCGACCACAACACTATGAGACTAGATATCAATTACAGGAAAAAATCTGTAAAGAATAGAAACACAGGGAGGATAAACAGTGCACTACTAAATAATGAAGAGATCACTGAAGAAATCAAAGAGGAAACCAAAAAATACCTAGAAACAAATGACAATGAAAACACGATGGCCCAAAACCTACGGGATGCAGCAAAAGCAGTTCTAAGAGGGAAGTTTGTAGTAATACAATCCTACCTTAGGAAGCAAGAAACATCTCAAATAAAAAACCTAACCTTACACCTAAAGCAATTAGAGAAAGAAGAACAAAAAAAATCCCAAAGTTAGCAGAAGGAAAGAAATCATAAAGATCAGATCAGAAATAAATGAAAAAGAAATGAAGGAAACTACAGCAAAGATCAATAAAACTAAAAGCTGGTTCTTTGAGAAGAGAAACAAAATTGATAAACCATTAGCCAGACTCAAGAAAAAAAGGGAGAAGACTCAAATCCACAGAATCAAAAAGGAAAAAGGAAAAGTAACAACTGACACTGCAGAAATACAAAGGATCATGAGAGATTACTACAAGCAACTATATGCCAAAAAAATGAATAACCTGGAAGAAATGGACAAATTCTTAGAAATGCACAACCTTCTGAGACTGAACCAGGAAGAAATAGAAAATATAAGCAGACCAATCACAAGCACTGAAATTGAAACTGTGATTAAAAATCCTCCAACAAACAAAAGCCCAGGACCAGATGGCTTCACAGGCGAATTCTATGTAACATTTACAGAAGACCTAACACCTATCCTTCTCAAACTCTTCCAAAATATAGCAGAGGGAGGAACACTCCCAAACTCATTCTACGAGGCCACCATCACCCTGATACCAAAACCAGAAAAAGATGTCACAAAGAAAGAAAACTACAGGCCAATATCACTGATGAACACAGACGCAAAAATCCTCAACAAAATACTAGCAAACAGAATCCAACAGCACATTAAAAGGATCATACACCATGATCAAGTGGGGTTTATCCCAGGAATGCAAGGATTCTTCAATATAGGCAAATCAATCAATGTGATACACCACATTAACAAACTGAAGGAGAAAAACCATATGATCATCTCAATAGATGCAGAGAAAGCTATCGACAAAATGCAACACCCATTTATGATAAAAACCCTCCAGAAAGTAGGCGTAGAGGGAACTTTCCTCAACATAATAAAGGCCATATATGACAAACCCACAGCCAACATCATTCTCAACGGTGAAAAACTGAAACCATTTCCTCTAAGATCAGGAACAAGACAAGGTTGTCCACTCTCACCACTATTATTCAACATAGTTTTGGAAGTTTTCGCCACAGCAATCAGAGAAGAAAAGGTAATAAAAGGAATCCAAATCGGAAAAGAAGAAGTAAAGCTGTCACTGTTTGCAGATCACATGATACTATACATAGGGAGTCCTAAAGATGCTACCAGAAAACTACTAGAGCTAATCAATGAATATGGTAAAGTAGCAGGAAACAAAATTAATGCACAGAAATCGCTTGCATTCCTATACACTAATGATGAAAAATCTGAAAGTGAAATTAAGAAAACACTCCCATTTACCATCGCAACAAAAAGAATAAAATATCTAGGAATAAACCTACCTAAGGAGACAAAAGACCTGTATGCAGAAAATTATAAGACACTGATGAAAGAAATTAAAGATGATACAGATAGATGGAGGGATATACCATGTTCTTAGATTGGAAGAATCAACATTGTGAAAATGACTATACTACCCAAAGCAATCTACAGATTCAATGCAATCCCTATCAAACTACCAATGGCATTTTTCACAGAACTAGAACAAAAAATTTCACAATTTGTATGGAAACACAAAAGACCCCGAATAGCCAAAGCAATCTTGAGAACGAAAAAAGGAGCTGGAGGAATCAGGCTCCCTGACTTCAGACTATACTACAAAGCTACAGTAATCAAGACAGTATGGTACTGGCACAAAAACAGAAAGATAGAGCAATGGAACAGGATAGAAAGCCCAGAGATAAACCCACGCAAATATGGACACCTTACCTTTGATAAAGGTGGCAGGAATGTACAGTGGAGAAAGGACAGCCTCTTCAATAAATGGTGCTGGGAAAACTGGACAGGTACATGTAAAAGTATGAGATTAGATCACTCCCTAACACCATACACAAAAATAAGCTCAAAATGGATTAAAGACCTAAATATAAGGCCAGAAACTATCAAACTCTTAGAGGAAAACATAGGCAGAACACTCTATGACATAAATCACAGCAAGATCCTTTCTGACCCACCTCCTAGAGTAATGGAAATAAAAACAAAAATAAACAAATGGGACCTAATGAAACTTCAAAGCTTTTGCACAGCAAAGGAAACCATAATCAAGACCAAAAGACAACCCTCAGAATGGGAGAAAATATTTGCAAATGAAGCAACTGACAAAGGATTAATCTCCAAAATTTACAAGCAGCTCATGCAGCTCAATAACAAAAAAACAAACAACCCAATCCAAAAATGGGCAGAAGACCTAAATAGACATTTCTCCAAAGAAGATATACAGAATGCCAACAAACACATGGAAGGATGCTCAACATCATTAATCATTAGAGAAATGCAAATCAAAACTACAATGAGATATCATCTCACACCAGTCAGAATGGCCATCATCAAAAAACCTAGAAACAATAAATGCTGGAGAGGGTGTGGAGAAAAGGGAACACTCTTGCACTGCTGGTGGGAATGTGAATTGGTTCAGCCACTATGGAGAACAGTATGGAGGTTCCTTAAAAAACTACACATAGAATTACCATATGACCCAGCAATCCCACTCCTGGGCATATACCCTGAGAAAACCAAAATTCAAAAAGAGTCATGTACCAAAATGTTCATTGCAGCTCTATTTACAATAGCCAGGACATGGAAACCTAAGCGCCCATCATCGGATGAATGGATAAAGAAGATGTGGCACATATATACAATGGAATATTACTCAGCCTTAAAAAGAAATGAAATTGAGCTATTTGTAATGAGATGGATAGACCTAGAGTCTGTCATACAGAGTGAAGTAAGTCAGAAAGAAAAAGACAAATACCGTATGCTAACACATATATATGGAATTTAAGGGAAAAAAATGTCATGAAGAACCTAGGGGTAAGACAGGAATAAAGACGCAGACCTACTGGAGAACGGACTTGAGGATATGGGGAGGGGGAAGGGTGAGCTTTGACAGGGCGAGAGAGAGTCATGGACATATACACACTAACAAACGTAGTAAGGTAGGTAGCTAGGGGGAAGCAGCCGCAAGGCACAGGGATATTAGCTCGGTGCTTTGTGACCGCCTGGAGGGGTGGGATAGGGAGAGTGGGAGGGAGGGAGACGCAAGAGGGAAGAGATATGGGAACATATGTATATGTATAACTGATTCACTTTGTTATAAAGCAGAAACTAACACACCATTGTGAAGCAATTATACCCCAATAAAGATGTTTAAAAAAAAAAAAACAAACTAAATATAGAACTACCATATGACCCAGCAATCCCACTAGTTGGCATACACCCTGAGAAAACCATAATTCAAAATGAGTCATGTACCACAATATTCCTTGCAGCTCTATTTACAACAGCCAGGACATAGAAGCAACCTAAGTGTCTATCAAGAGATGAATGGATAAAGAAGATGCGGCAAATGTATACAATGGAATATTACTCGGCCGTAAAAAAGAAATGAAATTCAGTTATTTTTGATGAGGTGGATGGACCTGGAGTCTGACATACAGAGTGAAGTATGTCAGGAAGAGAAAAATCAATACCATATGCTAACACATATATATGGAATCTGAAAAAAAAAAAAAGGTTCTGAAGAACCCAGGGGCAGGACAGGAATAAGGATGCAGATGTAGAGAATGGACTTGAGGACACAGGGAGGGGGAAGGGGAAGCTGGGACGAAGTGAGAGAGTGGCATGGACATATATACACTACCAAATGTAAAATAAATAGCTAGTGGGAAGCAGCCACATAGCACAGGGAGATCAGCTTGGTGCTTCGTGACCACCTAGAGGGGTGGGATAGGCAGGGTGGGAGGGAGACGCAAGAGGGAGGGGATATAGGGATATATGTATACGTATAGCTGATTCAGTTTGTTATACAGCAGAAACTAACATAACATTGTAAAGGTATTATACTCCAATAAAGATGTTAAAAGGAAATAAGCAGGGGGAAGAGGAATGGGCTTTTTTTTTTTTTTTTCTGTGAAGTGAAGATAATGAATTTGGTTCTCACCATGTATTTGAGAAGCCTCCAGGACATCCAGGTGGAGATATCACGTGGGCAGGAGGAAGAATGTCATAATGGAAAATACTGAGAAGCCAGCGGATTTGGGCTTTGTCATTTACCAGCTATGTGACCTAGGGCATGTCATCAGCGTCTCTTAACTCAGGTTTCTGGCTTATGAAATGGAGGTGGTAAGAATCTCTGCTATAACTAACTCAGGATGATTTTATACTAAGCTAAAATTTAAAAATGCATGAAAAAAATGTATTTTAAAGAATGTATTTTTAAAGGATAGAGAGCTTTATGAGGACTCATTATTATTATCATTGCCCTGAAAGACTGTAGTGCACCCCTTAATAGAGCTTGGTACTAGTCAATTCAACATCATAGCTTTAATGTCTATGGGCCACTTGAGTTGTTAAACTACAAATAAGTCCCTCTCTTTTGGCCAACAGCCTTGTGAATGGGTGTGACAGCAGAGTAGTCTAGGCACATTATCAGTAGTAGAAGAGCCTCTCTCCCTATGTCTTCTACTGAGAGTGACATATTCCACTTTAAAGCGGATGACGAGATGTTACTATGAGGATTAGCAGGTGTGTTCTGTTGCTGGTAATGAAAAAACAACTCATGCTCAAATAAATGGATTCTCCTGATAGGCTCTGGATTCTTTAGTCTTTTTTCAGAAAGTCAAACACACATCTCTTATTTTTTTTGCGGTACGCAGGCCTCTCACTGTTGTGGCCTCTCCCGTTGCGGAGCACAGGCTCCGGACGCACAGGCTCAGCGGCCATGGCTCATGGGCACAGCCGCTCCGCGGCATGTGGGATCTTCCTGGACCGGGGCACGAACCCGTGTCCCCTGCATCGGCAGGCAGACTCTCAACCACTGCGCCACCAGGGAAGCCCCACATCTCTTATTTTAATACACCCTTACTTCTAAAGCTGCCACTTTGTTCTTCAGCCAGCATCCAGAACTTCACGCCTTCACATCCCAGGCCCATGGATTCGATACCTGGTTCAAGGAGGGGTGAGTCACTCCCATGCTACTTACCGTAGCTACTGGATTTCCCCTAGAAGACACTGACCCACTGAGTATCCAAGAGCTGAAAACATCTTAGCCTTTTGATTTTAGGTCAGTTCTAAGGTTCTGTAAGAGTCTGGTGGAGAGGAACAGAAACAGTCCTCTGTTCAGAAGACTGACTTCAAGATTCCTAAAACCAGACACCCTTGCAACCCTGCCCTGATGTGGAGGTACGTTTGTTGGAGATGGTCTTCTATCTGGCTCCTGTCCCCAAAATGAACTTTAAGCATGGATTCCTTGTGGGATGGAAAAGTTGAGTCTCTGAGAACAATCAATAGGGCTATATCTTTTGCCTGTCTCAAGTCCTTTGATGTGATATAAAAGCAATCATGTGCCTGAGAATGAACTCATAAACAGTTATTCATTTCATAGCATAATAAAAGTACGGCAAGATTGAATTGGGATTTAGGCAAAGAATTGGGCTGGCAGTAAGGAGATCTGGGTTTTCTTGCCAACTTGCTCGCTGTGTCATCTTTAGTAAATCACCAGGTGGCTCCTGACCTCAGTTTTTCTGCCAGCAATACATGAATAGGGTTGGCCCGGTATAGTAGGTAAACAGGCAACAGTAACAATTGCAATGTATAGTGAAGGCTTACTATGCACTAGGCTCTCTTCGTGAGCTTAGAATACATCAACGAACAGAAAAAAAGAAGTTTTGCATTCATGGAACTCATACTCTAGTGAGGACAAAGAAAACAGACAATACACATAATAGGTAAATTATTTTACATGTGGAAAATTGATAGGTGCTTATATTAAAGGAAAACAGTGTGGTTAAGGTGGATTTGGAGCCAGAGAGTAGATGGGAGTGTTACAGGCTCTGGAAAGGTCTGGACTGTACCTTTGGCTACTGACTCCCCACATTCATAACACGTAAATAGTAATGTACTCAGATCACAGGTTGTCGTGATGATTCAGTGAAGTAAGGGAAGAAAAAGCACCTAGCATCCAAATGTTACTATTATTATCTTTAATTTCTAATCTCAAATACTTTGATTCCGGAATAGAGATTCTCAGATAACAAGCGTTATAGCGACAAAGGGCAATAGTTTAAAATTGTAAAGAAAACCAAAGATATAGTTTAGCCCATGTGGTTTGCTTCAAGATATGGCCAATTATGGAAATAAAAGCGATGCTTGCTGAAACAGGAGTATCTCTAAGGTTCACACAGGACAGACATCTGCAGGCTACAGTTTTAGTTAGTTGCAGGAGTAAAAACAAAGCAAAATAAAGCAAAACAATAAAAGGACTTATCCATTTTAAAACAAAGCTTTAAAAATTTTATAACAGGCCTAACGAGACTCCAGAGGCTCTTTGGAGAAAGACACACCTGAACAATAATCAGAAAAGGTAAAATTGCCTCCTCTGGGTATTGACATGAACAGATTTGCCTTTTTCTTTGTCATGCCAGGAACAGAGCGCTTCTGGCAGAGGTGTGAGTTTCAGTGCATCATCCCAGAACTGCTGACCTCTGTGGGAAATGCTTCAGTCCTCTGATGTTACTTATTGTTGAGCAAACAGTAATTTCTGGCACTAAAAACATTTTGGGTTTATATCTGTTTCCATCAATCTTTATTCAACGGCATTATCATTGCTCACCTATTACACATATTTCTCAACTGAGACTTCTTGAAAGGGCAGAGGATTGGAGAGAGCACCTACTGAAATGACCAAAAGATTTTGTGGCTTCCCCCCGCCCTTTGCTTATAGAGGTCACAAAATCACTCATGGGAGAAGACTTTTTTTAAATTAGAAAACAGTAAAAGTAGCTCTCCTTGGTCTTCATCCTGTATTAGGTAAATGCTATACATCTGGAGGCTAATACTACCAAAAACCAGGCCTCCCTCTCTCTCCCTCCCTCCTTCCTTCCTTCGCTCCTTCCCTCTCTCCATCCTTCCCCATACGTTGTGTTTGTTATGTTCCAGGTGCTACGCAGGCACAGACGTAAAACCTAAGAGGTCATAATTCCAGGGAGAGCCCTCTACCTCTGAACATGAGGCTGGGTTGTCCAGAACCTAAAAGAAGGTCACTCCATTAATTTGACAGAGAACTTGGCCCAGCTTCCCAAATGCCGCTGGGAAAGTTGTGCTCCCAGGGCTTTTGTGGCTGCAGAGAGGATCCCGGAGCAAACCTGGGAGGGAGTGGGCCTGGTGACCTGCTGCGGGGCAGCAGGATCATTAAGTTCAGTAACTGCTTGCAGGGGAATAGGGCTAATGGGCCAGAACCTTCCTGGAGCTCAACTAAGTCCCCCAAAGAGCATGTTAAGTGATTTAGGAAAGTTTATTTCCACTCAGCAAAACTTCCTATAGGAAGGGACTCCCGAGAAGCAAGTTGGGCCCAGATATGCAAGGAGTATGTCTTCAGGAGCTCCTGTCTTCAATGAGCTTCCAGGTCAAGTCATACATGTCAAGTGCCAAGTGCGGGGGGGCAGGTTACTCAGAGCCTGACCTCTAGCTCACTAAAACACTGAAGCAGGTCTGTAAGAAGAGATGATAAGATTGAACTCAGAGAAGTAACTTGGCTAAGGATGCACTGAAGAGACTCTGTTTAGTCTCCAGAGTAACTCTGATCACCTCTTCAGACTTTCTCGGAACTGGGTCTCCAGATACAGACTTGACTTAGCCAAATTTCTGGGTCCCAGTAGTCATATGTGTGCAGTAAGAAGACAGAAGAGTTCATATATAAGGAATGCTTACTCTGGGTCCGGCGCTGTCCAAAGTGCTGGTGCGTACGAAGTACTTTGTATTTATTATCTCATTTAATCCTCACATACCATCTGTATAGGAGGCACCATCATTGCCCTCATTTAACATGTGAAGAAATTGAGGAATAAGGAATTTCTAGAAGAATTCATACACTTAAGAACCTGATGAAACAGGATTCAAGTCTTGGCTATCTGATGACTGTGCTATTGTTACTACGCTGCTGCCTGGGACAAGCCCTCTCCCTTTGGCGTATAATGATTGATACCAAATAAATACTTCAGCAATGAAAATTCTAGCAGAATATGGATAAGTTAAGTATGGTAGAAGATCTAAACCAAAAGCGTCAGAAGAATTCTGTCTTCATCAGAAAGTTAAGAAAGCCCTCTGTTGACTGCAAGCTGGCTTCTTGTATGTTTCTTTAAATCTCAATGTTGAAAGACCTTCCATCCTTCCATCCATCCATCCATCCATCCATCCACCCACATGTCCAACTATTCAATAAATATTTACGGAGGATCCACTCTATGCTTTGTACTGTGTAAGTTGCTGCGGATATAAAGTTAAGTATATCAGAGTCCTTGCGCTCAAGAAAGTCATCGTGGGGGTGGGGGGAGAAGTCTTATAAAAAAGTAATTAGAATCCAGTGATATCCATGCTGTAACTCAGGTAGAAGCAACATTCTATGGCCAGCTTGGGGAAGTCAAGACCTTCTAGAGGGGGTGACATATAAGCTGAGAACAAGAGCTGCTTAGAAGAATGCGATAGTTTTGAATGTGTGTGTGTGTGCGCATGCGTGTGTGTGTGTAAAAACTGAGGAATAGTGAGGGGGTAAATCAGTGGAACACTCCAGAACTGGTAGCATTAGGAGTGGAGGACAATGAACTAGGAATTAGAAGAACTTGGGTTTTCCTCCTGGGCCTGGTATACATGAAGTATGACACCGGGTAAGTCACTACGCCTTTCTGAGACTTATTTTCCTCATATATTAGACAAGAATAGTGATGTATGGTTTACCTCACACTCACAGGGATATGACTGAACATTTATGAAGCTTTAAGAACATCTTATTAATACAAATTATTATCATAAATGAATTTATCCTCTCCATTCCTCAACTGTCCCTCACCATATAAGGACAGGTCTCAATCTTAAGTGAAAGAAGAGTGACCCATGACCAACAAATAAGACTTAAGAAAAATGTACCTCCTGTACCGGGAGATGTCCAGATTTTTTTCTCCTTGACTTCTTTATGTCTTCCCAAAGTCTACACCATACCTTATCATTAACTAGGGGTCATTTTGCTTTTTACATCTGGCCTTTTCCCCCTTCCTAACTTCACATTGGACTTTTAGACCGGCCCTTCCTACTTCCCCAGGTACCATTTTCATTATTTTTGTTCCTATGGTGTTAACTATGATGACTAAAGCCTGAAAATCTACAACAAGCTCCAGGAACTTAATGAGTTAACCTGGGGTGGGTTCGGACTCAACTGAACATATCAGGATGAAAGAATTCAGAAAATAAACTCCGTATCCTCTCTCTGGTTTCCCCTTCATTACAGACACTAGTACATCTAGGGTTGCCCTATGGGAAGACTTCCCTGGAATAAGAGAATATGCACAGCTGCCCTCCTATGACCAGTAATGACTGGCATCTGAAGTTCAGAGCCGTAGCTCAATTACCTACATTTATTCCATCAGATGCTTCTATCCCTACGAGTTACGGGGTACAGAAACGCTACACCTCCTCCTGGGATGAAATCTGTCTGTGAGAGGAGAAATATGAATTTGCCAGGTAGGAAAGGAATTAGGAAAAAAAAAAAAAAGAAAACTGAGAGTAACTGGTCTGGAAAAGAAGTGTTCTGCAATGGTTACGCTGACATATCTGAAAAGCTGCTAAGGAGGTGGAGGATAACGATGCTGACGGTGGCCTCTGTCTAATGAGGGCCTTTGTGGGCCAGGCACTACGCTAAGCACTTTACTCGAAATAATCACTCAGTCCTCACAACAACCCTATGACATAGATACTATTCTTGTCACAGTTTTAGAGATGAGGAATAAAGAGGCGAAATGACTTACCCAAGGGACTGCAGCTAGGAAGTGATGGAAGCAGGATTCTAACCCAGACAGAAGTGTCAGACACATGGCCTCCTAGACCAGCTACACATCAGGATCATTTGGGGGGAATCAGAATTTCTGGGGATGCCATCTGGGACTACACAGTTTCCTATAAGCGTCCCTGGCACTTCTGATGTACAGCTAGGTTTGAGCCCCTCTGGGAGACACATGCTTCGTATGACCTGAAGGGACAGATGCCAATACTGGGACAGTGCAAGGAGCCAGGTTTTGGCTCAATGGAAGATAGGAGTTTCTAACAGGGATGACCTGAAGATGGCAGGTGCCACTTTGGGAGTGAGCGTGCTTCCTCTGTAGTGGGACTGAACGATCACTCAGCCAGCACAATACAAACATGGTGATATTTAAGTCATTTCCAACCTCAATAGTCTACGATTTCCAATCACTCATTCATTCAACTGATATTCATTGAACAGAAACTACAATCCTCCCCTGGTATCCGTGCGGGATTGGTTCCAGGACCCCTGAAGATACCAAAATCCACAGATGCTCAAGTCCCTTAGGGAAAATGGTATAGTACAGTCAGCCCTCCATATCAGCAGGTGGTTGGATTCACAGATGTGGAACCAATGAATATGGAGGGCCTACTGTCTATGTCGGGTACTGTGCCAGGCACTGTCATTTTACTAGTAAAATCTGAAGGCAATCTAGGCTTTCACCTGCCTCTCTGACCATTGGTAGTTTATAGTTTTTTAATTTGAAGTAGCTGTGAGAAGGTGGTCCTGTACCACAGCTCAGAATACGTTAAGGAGATGTCTTTTGCCCTCAGTTTTTTCACTCATGGATTCATTTATTTGTTTAGCAACTACTTATTGATTGGCTACTTACCCACCCACGTTTGTGTTCTTCCTTCTATATACCTTTTATCGGGAGTAGCTGCCCAGCCAGAGACTACATGTCCTAGCGCCCCTTGCAATTCTGTGTGGTAAGGCGACTAAGTTCTTGCCAATAGAGCGCGAACAACAATGATGTACACACCTCTAGACCAGGTCCATAAAAGCCTCCCATGAGGCACTCCTTCATGCTCCTTTTCCTTTTGGTGGGTTGTATGGAGAAAACCTCCAGGGAGTCTTTGAAAGCCACTTATTGATGATGGCAGAATCTCTGTTGGCCTGGGTTGCTGAATGATTGCATGGATGAGGGCCATCCTGCCTACCTGACAAACCTGCCTAGGACCATTATCCATGCAAGAATAAAAGTTTACGGTGCTGGAGCTTCCATACATTTCTTTGGTTGATGTGTTATAGCAATTAGCCTACTTTTATACAGGTCTGTGAACATGACAGACTTAGTTCTGTGTCTCAGGATTTGCAGCTGTTTGGGGGAGACAAATTACAATCAAGGTGTGAAAGGTAAGCTCCCCACAGTAGCACATAACAAGGGCATCTAAGCCATCATCCTGGGGGATCAGAGAAATGCCATCCAAGTTGAGACTTGGAGGGTAAACCGAAGTTCATGAGAAGAGGAGAGAGGAAGGGTGTTCCCATCAGAGCAAAGCCTGGGGCAAAAAAGAGCATGGTGTGTTTGAGGAAATGGAACAGTTTCAGTAGGACTGAAGAGGGTCAGAGGACAAAGTTGGGGAGTGGAAAGGTATGTTGCTGGACGATTCAGGTCATCTGCCAGATCGGCAGAAGAAAAGAAGCGTGTCGTGTCCCTTCTGAATACTGGGCTCAGAGGGCCCAACTTCATGGCAGGAATACCTTCCAAGGCAGTCTGTGCTGTAAAGTTCCCCCTTCTCATCCTGCTCAGTACGAAAGCAGGAAGGTGTCTGCATGAGTGCGTGTGCACGCACGTGCATGGATGTTGGCGGTGAGAAGGGGAGGCAAAGAGAAAGAAGAGGAATTCAGTTGATTCAGTCATTTTTGAACTGACTCATATCAGAGACCCAACAGAGGGGAGGATGTTGCCTCTCAGGGTGTTGCCCCTGTTGCCGGATGAAGGCCACGGCACCGGGAGATGTGTGCGGTGGGATCACCAGCTATGGCAGGCTTAACAGAAATGGAGAGTACCAGCTCAAGTCCAGTTTAAACAGACAATATCGAAACCCTGCCAGGAAGAATCTGAGCAATATTTTGCAAACTTTAATAACACCTCAGAGAAACTGATCAGAGCATTTGGCTTGGTCATGCATTATTGCTTAGCAGGACCCATGTAACAGCAGAGAGGAATACATCTATTTTTTTTTCCCATTCGCAAAGAATAATATTTTTTCTTCCTCCCAAACAGAGAGGAATTTGGTGAAGTCTAAATGTATTTGTTTTGTTCCTTATTTCAACTTCTCTATAAACCACCCATGGGGTTTTGGCACCTACCGTTAAGGTAGTTGGTTTATTGCCTGCAATATCATCTCTTATTGGAAACTGTATTCTAGAAACTGGAACTTTCTTTGGTTGGAACCTTTATTTGTAGCTTTGATGTCCACTTGCTAGGCACTGACTGTGAGAATTAGGTGGAAGGTTTTCTGGCTATGCGAGTAGTGGGAGACTTCCATATATTATTCCCTCGGGGGACAAGAGAAATTGACAGCTTTCTGGATCCATGTTGCAGAAAAGAGTACGAGATGGTGTTGGAATCTGAAATAAGGTCAAATCCCAGGTCTACAACTCATGAACTGGGTGACTTTGAAGAAGTGGCTTAAGCACTCCAGGCCTCAGTTTTCCCTCACCTGCAGAATAAGGATGTCCCTAAGCTCCCAGGTAAATTAGAAAGATCAGATAAGGTAAAGTGTGTCAAATGCCTGGGATCGTACCTGCCTTTTGGGAGAATCCTATCAAATGGCATGTCCCATCCTCTTCTTCCTCCTCCAAAAGGCAGAGAGAAGAGCTTGTGAGGCCCTGGACAGCGCACAAAGGCTGTTTCCAGGTTACCATATGAAGCGGGTGGCGGGGAGGTGGGTTTGTTCAATGTTAAGGCGCTTCCCACAGGGAGACGGGTATCTCAAGCGTCCAAAGGACAAGGCAGACTCAAGTAAATAAGAGCCTTCTAGAGACTGCAAGCTAGTTTTTAACAGAACCAGATCCCCTGGCAGCGTTGCTTGAATTTGGCTCAACTTCAGGACAAATTTGGCCTCACTTTGGGAATAATATTAAAGAAAGATGGGCTGAGATCTTTTTATCCTAAATATATTTTATGAAGAAAACAGAACTAGGAAAAAAATGGTGGGGGAGGAGGTCAGAGAGAATTATTTTCCTTTAGGTGGGACTGGTGGTTCCCGATTGTTCTGGATGAGAAGTCTGTACATGAAAGGGAGTGGAACATTCTTTCTCGCTCATTAGTCCTTACTGGGATTCTGTTTCCTTAAAAGGGCTTCCCTGACTACCCCTCTCCCCAAAGGAAGCATTGTCTACCTCCTTACCTTACCTTTGTTAGTCATAACATTTATCATCCTCTGAATTTACACATATTGATTTGGTTTTCTGCTCATAACTTGTCTCCCCTAGTGAAATGGACCTGTGATGGCAGGTTCTGTACCTCACTTGTTATAGTGCACGATGCCTGATACAGAAATATTTACTGAATGAAGAAATGAACAATGTGATATATATTGTGTACCGTGATCGCTGCTTTTATTTTTCAAGGTTAGTAAAAACAAAATTTAATTATTGCTATTAAATAAAACATTAAAAATAGATAATTCCTCAGCAAATATAGTCCTTTTTTCTTGGTTTATAAGTACTTTAGAAGCAGAATTGATATTTACCCACTTTTTCTTACATTAGTATCCACAAAAAGTTCAGTGTTTGGCCAATGAATTCCAAGTGACGTTTAGATAAACCCACACACGTTGTAGATTCATCCCATTTCTTAGTAGTCAGAAGGTATTATCCAAATAAGCTGTCATTTCTACCATCATTTCCAAAAAATCTCCTCAACTGTCTCAGATATGTAAACCTTACATTTTAGGGTCAGTAAGATGTCACCCTCAGCCTATTAACAAATAACGTATGTATTATAAACACTTTAAATAAACGTGATTACCACAAATCTACTTTTTCACATGTGTCCTGGTGTCCGTAGGGTTTAAACATTTTCATGAAGGAAGAATCGTTTCTCATCGGGCAATCAAATGTGAGTCTCACTACAAAATGAAAGGGATCTTAGCAGCGGGAACGATACAGCTTCATAAGATACTTTACACTTCAGAGTAAAATTCATTCTACTCTCAGTTGTTGGGGTCGTATCTGAGAGTGGATGGGGGAGGGGGAGGGCGCACAGGCACAAGGACAGCCGTGACTAGTAGTGAATGCCATGACAGTCCACCTGGGAAACAGGCAAACAAACACCCAGAATTCACGACTCATCTGGGACTCTCTCCATCCCCTGTAAGGTGGGACGTGCTGTGCCCCACCTAAGACATTCCCTCCTTTATGCTCCGCAAAAAGGACCAAGAGGAGTCTGTTCTGGGAAGACAATGTAACAGCAACTGCAGGCCTCTGACTGGAGGACGTAACCTCTGCTGTGGGCTACATGACCCACTACAGACGAATCCCTTCCAGCCTCTACAAACCCAGTAGCAATACGACCTACCTTCCAGGGTTGCTGTGACAGGAAATAAGCTGATGATACAGTGCCAGGCACTTATTTAAGTCCTCAACCAAGGAATGTGAGCAGTTATGAAAAGCCCTGCGTGGTGACTATTTCATACCCTTAATCGATTCCTCCACAAATTCATCACTGCAACAAAATCTGTTCTATTAAGAAATTGAAGTAGAAAAGCCCCACTGAGCAGCAGTGTCCCATTTGCGTGAGAGTCCTAGCAAAGACGAGGGCAGGCGGCAGCCCCGCGCCTTCACAGCATTACAGCAATTATACCCTGCATTATTAAACTCCGTGGTATCCAGCTCAACTGGCGAAATAGTAAGAATTAAATACACCCTAAATAGGAGCACTCTCCCTCATCCGTGAAAGAGTGGCATTCGACAATGAAGCTCTCTAGCTAAATTACCGAGTGCGAGGCCTAAATTTAGGATGGGGCAATTCTGAAACAGTTGATCACTGCATCTAAGATTATGTGTGTTCTTAGGAACTGTTGAAACTGATGAAATAAATATAAAATGGCAGATTATTACAGACACAATTATGGGAAAAACCTTGCCTGGGCTGCCTTAGAATGGCTCTGCATCGCTACATGGAAAGGTTATTGAGAAGGGATCGCAACTCATGCCTACAAATGGCACCACAAACCATATCCATCTTCTGTAAGAGATCTGGCATACTGAATAGAACAATTTCCTTCATTACCAAGTTTGATTCTTAAGATGAGAAGACAGATTTTAGGAGGCTGGGACCCTCCATTGTGCCTCAGTTGGATAAAAAACAAAAACAACAAGACAACAGTGGTTCACAGCACAGAGCCAATAGGGAGACCATGCAAAGCGATAAGGCAACAGTCAGAAATTTACCTTCTTGGTTTC
This sequence comes from Monodon monoceros, assembly GCF_005190385.1. Taxonomy (NCBI): domain Eukaryota; kingdom Metazoa; phylum Chordata; class Mammalia; order Artiodactyla; family Monodontidae; genus Monodon; species Monodon monoceros. The sequence continues at coordinate 18,681,806 of NW_021703770.1, read as the reverse complement.
TAATCAGTTTCTGAGAAGGTCAGGGGGCAGAGCAGATTAGCATTTGTGCTTTGGCATAAGACGGACCCCAGAGCTATGCCACTTTTAACCTGTGTATTTTCAGACATTTTCTTGCCTACCCTAAGCCATGCTTTCCCCGTCAGTAAATTTAGGATGGTAGTCATCGAACCTTCTGCATAGGGTTGGTGTCAGCCTCTGGGTTAAATGTTTAGATGAATTATCCCCTTCAACCCTCGCGCTAACTCCACTATAAGTGCTCTGTAAATGGTAGCCACTTTCCATAATTCCGTTCTGCCTCTGCAAGTTGAAAACTTTGTGGTCTTGGGCAAATCACTTAACTCCTAGGTATAGCTGTCTCTTCATATGGAAAAAGACGATGACTAATGCTTGTATCTACCTAACTGAATTGCTGGAAGAAATAAGTTACGTACAGTGTGCTTATAAGACATATGGTAAGCCTTCCACATGTTAGATGCTATCATTATTACTACCACGAATACTGCAATTATTTTAAGAATCAGTGAAGCCCATAAAAGAGGGGTTGGGGGAGCAAACTTTCCTGGGTTGTGGTCCTAAGAGCTAGGTTGTGTCATACCGATGATCCGACGGGAACCCTGGACTTCCTGTTTGTCCCTCCAGCCCCATCTAGGGTCCATGGCTGTGCCAAGAGGAGCCAGCTGAGGTGACATCACAACAGCACTCAGAACCTCTCTCCTCTGGAGGAGCTGGAGGGCGGGAAGAAAGAGGCAGAGGCTGGACACTGTTTGCTCAGGCCTCCAGTTTTGTAGGACCTTGACTGGGACTTGTGATGTTATTGCTCAATAAAATATTTTTGTCATTATTAAAATCACACAAATATAACAATTAAATGTCAATATTTAAAAAAAAAAACCCAGCAGGGCTTCCCTGGTGGCTCAGTGGTTAAGAATCCGCCTGCCAATGCAGGGGCCACGGGTTCGAGCCCTGGTCCGGGAAGATCCCACATGCCTGGAGCAACTAAGCCCGTGCACTACAACTACTGAGCCTGTGCTCTAGAGCCTGCGAGCCGCAACTACTGAGCCCGCGCGCCTAGAGCCCGTGCTCCGCAACAAGAGAGGCCACCCAATGAGGCCCGTGCAGCGCACCGAAGAGTGGCCCCCGCTCGCCGCAACTCCAGAAAGCCCGCTCACAGCAATGAAGACCCAATGCAGCCAGAAATAAAAATGAATAAATTTATATTAAAAAAAAACCAGCAAAATATTGGTAACTATGTCTTGGTTTTGTTTTGCTTTTTCTTCTCCCTGACTCTCTTCTTCCTTTCCTCCCTCTGTTCCAATATATTGGGAGCTTCAAAGAAAAGAAGTAGCCAAGGCCTTTCTCAAATTCTGATGGGGCTTGAGACCACCTTTTTTTGTTTAATCAAAGTTTTCCTTGGCCAGGATTTGAGCTGCCGGCATCTGTGATTTGGTGATTTGCGCCCCTCCCCACCATCAGAAAACTAAGTAGTAAACACACGAGCTCTCCAGTGAGACACATATTGGTTCAAATCCCAGCTCTGGAAACGCTAGCTTTGGCTGTTTCCTCACCTATAAAATGGGGGTAATAATAATACCCTGATCACAGAACCACTGAGAAAGTCACAGGAGATCAAGCATCTGATATCCTAGCAGTGCTTGGCACACGGTAAAGGATCATACATGCTAGCCAGTATTATTTGTCTCAAGCTTTAGCATTCCAGTATCAGAATGTACTCTAGCCAGTTAGGATTTTCCTTTCCTTTCTTTTCTTTTTTTTTGGTTGTTGTGGTAAAATATACATAACATAAAATTTATCATTTTGACTATTTTTAAATGTGTCCTTCAGTGGCATTAAGTACATGCACATTGTTGTACAGCCATCAGTTCCTCTTATTTTGGGAGTAAGGCCCCTGAGACCCTGAATCACATCTGATGACTCTGCCCAAAGTCACACTGAGTCCTGGAACCTATTATCTTCCATCCCTTCAGAGTTCCCTAGATTTTGGAAGGATCTCTTCTTCCTCTCATGTGGAACCAAGTTTTAGAACGAACAGCAAAGTTGGGCATAGAATTAGAGCATTCATTCCATCAGAACATTCATTCCATAAATATTTATTTGAGCATCTACCATAGAAAGGACACATGCAAGAAATCTGGCAAGAGTTCTCAGTTATAACAGAATCTCCCTACAACAGCCCTATTGGTATCTGGTTGGTAGTAAGTTTTCGTTCCATAAATGAGGCCATGGAAATCCAGAGAGTGTCGGTAACTTCCACAGGTCCACATAGTTGGTAAACAGTGAAGATGAAATCCAATACTAGGGGAATATAGCTCCAAGATATTTGGGGTGAATCTGGTGACAGGGCTTGTTAAGTTTTTTTAGGGGTAAGAATTTTTTTCCTTGAGCCATAATAACACAATAGTAACACAGTGCAGTACATTTTTTGTTACCATGGGGGGGAGAAACAGACTCTCCTGTGAATTAAAGGTACCTGAAGTGAAAGAGGAATTAGGTCTCATGTTCACAGACTGAGAAGATTCTTGAACCATCACACCAGGGTATTCTCATGCCTTGGGGATGGGAATGTTGAGATAGTTCTAAGATTTGCATTCCAGTTTGGCCAGTTAGCTTTGTAGCCTTGGGAAACTTATTCCACAACTCTCAGCTTCAATTTCCTCATCCACAGAATGGAGATAATAATAGTACTTATGCCTGAGTTTTCTTTTTTTTTTTCTCTTCCCAGAGTCGATAAAGTGATGCTTGTTAAACACAGTGCTTGGCACATGGTAAGCCGTCAGTATTTAGGAGTTATAATTACTATTGCTATGATAATTTTTTGGAGCTCATTGGGCAAATATTTGACATACTGATTCTTCTTAAAATACCGACTCTAAGCCTTTGTCAATTGGATTATGCAAAGGAATCTTTTTAGGAGGAAGACAGGCTCAGAGGACACAGGTTTTGCCTGCTATTGCCTGTGGTGCTGAAGGACATGCCAAGATTAAAAAGCCCTAACCAACCAGCAGCCAGCCGAGCTCTTCTCTCCTTGTCCACAAAGTGCTGATGAAGAGCATTGTGTAAAGTCATTAAAACTACACTGAAGAGTGAGTCCTCCATCACCCCATCATTCAATCACTTTTCCCTTCGCCAGTGGGAGCCAAGTGCTCAGCTCTACCTTCCCCTACAAACAATCACCTGGCTTTCAGCTCCCGAGACCCAACCCTGGGATGGGTTATTCATTGATTTTAGGGGCCAGAATCCAATATTTCTCTCGAACTTGTCTCTTTATGGTCTGCACGGAGGTCAAAAGGAACTACACACTCATTTTCTAAAGATATTTTCTTTTCTTTTTTCTTTTTTTTTTTGCGGTACGCGGGCCTCTCACTGTTGTGGCCTCTCCCATTGAGGAGCACAGGCTCTGGACACGCAGGCTCAGCGGCCGTGGCTCACGGGCCCAGTCGCTCCGCGGCCTGTGGGATCCTCCCGGATCGGGGCACGAACCCGTGTCTCCTGCGTTGGCAGGCGGACTCTCAACCACTGTGCCACCAGGGAAGCCCTAAAAAGATATTTTCTGATGTGAGAATGGCTAGACACTTTTGCCTGCTTCCCATTCTTTATGTCCAAGTTTCTGTTCTTTTTGGCCCAATGGTTCATTCCATCGCTAACCTGAGGGCAGGTTTAGAAGATGACTCACCGTGAAAACCATAATTTGTCTGCAGTCACCACCTTCCGAACAGGACTCATTAAGGAAACTTATCTCCCACAGCAGTGTTCAAAGAGATGAGTGACCCCTGCCCACATTGATACCCCTGCCTTTTTTTTTTTTTTTTTGAGAAGAAGACCATTTGACTCACTTCTTAGACAAAAATGATAGGTCACTCCAGACTTATGAAAACACACGTTCTGATGTGACCTTTCATCAGGTGGTGAACGACTTTCTCATGGAGAAGTTTAAGATGACTGCATTTTGCTGGAAACAATCTTGACTCTTAATAAGCCCTATGGGGAGCTATTACTAGGGAACAAGAGACTTGACTGTTGATCTTGGCTTGGCCACTGGTTAGCTATGTGAACTTGGGCAGATCACTACATCTCTGTGAGTCAGTTCAGTTTCTTCATTCATTAAATGGGGAGAATAAATACCTGTTTCACCTAGTTTTCACGGTTTTTATAAAGATCAAATGATATATATATATATCAACATATGTCATATATATATGGCAACATGTAAAGATTCCAAAACAGTGTTAAATGAAGAAAAGAAACTATGGAGTTTATAACACTATCATTTGTATGAATTACAAATATTCACACTCAAAACAATAGTATATATTAATTATATGTCGAACGTGCTGCAGTTTTTGCTTAAGTGGGTGGGGATAGAAAATGAAATTGAAAAAAAAAAAAGGAGAAGAAAACCCCACAAGTGTCCCTTGAAAGAACTGAAAAAATTGTGTGCCACGAGCACAATTAACTCAACCCTGTGCAGCTGGGTCCAGAAAGAAAACCTGTAAGCCCAAACTCTGATTCATTTTTGTAAAAACTATATATCCAGACGTACATATATGCCTAAAAGATCAAAAGCATTTGCAATGAAATTTTATAGTGGTTATTGCTGGGTGCTGGAATGGGACATGACTTTTATTTTCTTCTTTTGCTTCTCTGTATATTCTAGCCTTTCTAGACAATGGACATATACTCCTTTTGTACAAAGGAAAGCAACTTTACTTAAAAGTCCTAAAGACACGTGTCATGTTTGCGTAGCTTAGTAACCTGTACACATGCCCACGGTGTGGCGCTTTGAAGTCTTGTGTCCCTGAAAGATGACCTGCAGTTCTTGTTTCTGGTTGTGCTTCTCATGAAAACAGAGAGGGGTAAAACTTTAAAGAGCTGAGCACTTGGCAGTCGTATTTACCAAGAGAAAGAATTCTGCATGGAGACAGAGAGAGAACAGCACATTGGGCAGTGATTTTCTTTCACTGGCTCCCCAAGAAACTCAAGCATATATGGTTAAAAATATTGTCTCTAAGAGCTACTGGTTTTTTCCCCCTGTTAGAAATCCATCAGCAAGGAACACATAAAATATCTGCCCTCCTCCCATTCAGGTATCAAATGAAGCTACTTTTTTTTTTTTTTTTTGCGGTACGCGGGCCTCTCACTATTGTGGCCTCTCCCGTTGCGGAGCACAGGCTCAGCGGCCACGGCTCACGGGCCCAGCCACTCCGCGGCATGTGGGATCTTCCCAGACTGGGGAATGAACCCGCGTCCCCTGCATCGGCAGGCGCCACCAGGGAAGCCCTGCCTTTTGTTTTTAATCACTGGGATTTGAGAACATTTGCAGTTCTTTCCATGGGGTGGCCCTTTCTGTACATTTTTCAGGGAAAAAAATCCATTCACACTTATATATAAGATGAATGTGTTATTAATAATGATTATTGACAGCAGGCATTAGAATTCCTCTGAGGGAGGGAACAATCCTTGTTTGATAGAAATCGTTGATGAGCTCTACAGGGTAGAAGGAGACTAGTAGTTAAAACCACAAAAGTTGGTGATAAAATACACTGAAGGAGATAGTGAGAGAAATTCTGTTTTGTTCCACAAAGTGTAGCAAAAACTCGGAAAGGAGAAAAGAAAATATACAGAAAGGAGCCAAGAGGAGGTATAAAGGTCTGAAGAAATAACCAGATAATAGCCTGGCATGGGGTTTTATAAACAGGGACGTCCAATGATAAATCTGAAGCTGTCTGAGGTCTACGAAGAACTTCTCTTCCCTGCCTCACATTTTAGGTAAGGTTTACTTCTGGAAATAGGAGATGAGGCTGAGTTTTATATCAGGGAGTCCGCACGTGAGGAAGCATGAGCCCAAAGTTCGAAGCACCCCAAGGACACTTGAAACTCCTTAGACTCCACAGCTGTCCCGACTTTCACACCCACCCGAGCTGGATCTTCAGAGTGACCACAGATGGCAAGCTGTTTATCTTCTGCTTCACCAGGAAAACAAACCCAGGGCATGCCAAAGTAGGAAGATGACTTCCTTTGGGGGGAACTGGACTAGTTACCAAAGATCACTAAGGAGTCTCAAGTTTCTGCTCTTAGACACTGTGAGGCCAGAGGAGCTTTCAGAAGAGCTTCTCCAGTAACAGTGAGCAGCTTTAATTGCCTGGATCCCCTGTAGATTATTATTATAGAGCTTAAAATACTAGGCACAGCAATAATGCACTCGGGATGCTAAGGGAGAGGGGGAAAATGACATCTACTGTCCCAGCCACGTTACATAGCTCATTTATTTAACCCTTATTATGATCCTGGGAGGTGAGTAGTATTATTCCCTCACTTTACACAGGAGGGAGCTGAGCTCAGAGAGGTGAAATCACTTGCCCAACATTTCACAGAGTTGAGAAGTGATGGGACCAGGATTTGACCCCGACCTGTTTGCAAAGTCTAGTCTCTCTACTCTGTTATCCCTTCCTCGGAAGGAATCATCAAAAGATATACAGCAGCTGCCTTCTGGGAATACTTAATAAAAAAGGACTGACTGACAAACCATTCTCTTTTGATGTTTCCATCATTTCTGGTGATATGTTGGTGCACTTAGCACAGAATCTTCAACTTGTAAGGGAAGCCTCAGAGAGCCTCTAAACAGGGAGATCTTTTTGGGATTGGGGTGGGTGTGAGTGGGGTTTAAGCTGAATTTTGATTGAGAAAAAAATAACCCAGGCTAAGGGCAGTGGGAATCCACTTTAGGCAGAAGAATTCACACAGGGGAAGGGTGAGAAGTGGCTGGAGGAGGCAGCCAGTGTGGAGGAGGAATCTGCAGAGCTAAAGAAGGGAGCACGGACAAAGGTGGGCATGGCTATACATGTGTTTTCACTTCCAGGAAGGCTCAATTCCCTTCAGCTAAGCAAGTGTGTATTCGTCATGTGCTCTGCACGTGTCAAGCACTGCGCTACACGCTGGGAACCCAAAGGTGAATACGGTAAGGGGCGCACGACCAGTAGGAGCTTGGTCTAATCGGAAAGTAGAGTGGATATTGTTGGTGGCCTCCAAAGTATCCTTTATCCCTTCCCCCTTCCCACAAGGACATGAACTTTCCAGTCTTGGAGTCTCAGCCAGGTATCACATTCCCATCTCCTTTGTACTCATGATTGGTTTAGGGATGGCACCAGTCTTTCACTGATTCAATCAGAGAAAGCTCAGAGCTTTTGTCTTCTCATGAGGGGAAGAGAAGTTCTTTCTTCCAATCTGGATATCAATGGGGAAACTTGTACTAGGAATTGTGGCAATCATTCTGATACCACGAGGGATTAGTCTGAAGGAAAAGCCAGGATGATACGGTCAAGAGAAACAGAAAAGTGAAGCCCAATGATCCCATGAACCTCTGGATCAAACTCTACCTGAAAGCTGATACCTCTTTTCATTTATGTGAACCAATATAACCCAGTCTGAGTTGGATTTTCTGTAACATGCAGTAAAAACAATCATTTAAGGAGATATAAAAATAGATCATTCCAACATCAAATGGTGAGTGATATAATAAAAATATAAACGGAGTGATGTGGGGTTTTAGTGGAGAGGCAGTGACCCCAACTCTGGGATACACGGAAGGATTTCTAAGGAAATGATAATTTAACTGAGCCTTGAAGGACGAACTAGAATTAGGTGGGGAAGGAGTTTCAGGTAGAGGGGACAGCACGAGAACAGGCACAAAGGCACAAATTACATGATGCTTGTGGGGAACTTCAAACAGTTTGGTATTACTAGATGATAAAGTGCAAAGCTTGGCTGGCTGGCAGTGTGACTGGGGAGAACTTTGGGTTTCACTCAGTAGGTGAAAAGGAGACAAGGTTTTAGGAAGGGGAGTGTTGTGTCCAGATTTACATGTGGCTATAAAGTGGAGGATACAATTTAAGGAGGCAGGGAACTCAGTTAGGGGGGATTAATTCATTCACATTCACTCACTATGCCAAATGGTGGTAGGCACTCACATAAAATGAACAATAATCATAGAAAACATAGTCCCTGTCTTTCAGGAACTTACTGTTGGTTGAAATTATTACAGAAATTCAGGTAAGAGATGGTAGGAGGCAGAATGGGACAGTGTTTCTGGAGATGGATATGGACATTTCACCAGTGGAAGACATGAAATTTATATCCAGTGGGAACTGTGCTTACCCTAAATATGGCCTAACTTCAAAGGATTGTTTTCCTACATGGAAAGCTATTATTCCACTTTTGTTCATAATACAGGAGTCACATGGAGTGAGTTCTACAGTAAATATTTCTATCTTGATTATTCCACATGGAAACCTGTTCTTACTCTTGGCTAATCCTGTATGAACCTTGGCTCCGACTATGAAGAAATGAAAGAACGTGTTAGCCCAGGATCAGACTGGTGGCCAATACTGATGGGCTGGTGGTTGCTACCAGAGGGTGGTGTTGAGAAGAATGACGCCTCAGATTGATTTTTGATGTCTGCCCCGGGCATGGGCAGGATCTGATGGCAATCATGACTGTTTATTTGCTAATCTGGCCTTAGCACACTCTTTGTTTTGGCTACTATTTGATAAAATGATTAGTGAGTAGGTGACTTTTTTTTTAAACATGAGAAGGTGTACACCCTCTTCTAAAAAGTAAGTGCAACACATGTAAGCCAATTAAAATATGATCGGTGCTAAATGACAAAAAGCCCCAGAAAGCTGTCTTATTAAAACACTCTTTTAAATTAATATATGCTTCTCCTTAAAATACTCAACTCACTAAAACAAATCCATTTTAAGATAAATACAGCTATGAGTACCTCTTTATTCATGAGCATCTCTTCATGCTCAAGGATCATCTGCTGAATGGAATTGCCCCTGTTGTCAAAATACTACTTGAACTGACAATTATTTCATTTTCTTAAATAAAAAGGAATAGATAGGTATATATGTATATACACACACACATAATTTCCTTCTGTTGCAGTTCCTATTCTCATAAATCACTTTAGATACTCTATACAATAGTACCTTGTGAAAGATTTTGTATTTTAGAAATTAAGAAAGATAATTCAAATAAGCGTAGCCTCTCCCTAACAAAAGACATGCAGTAATTCCAAGATTTCTTTTTTTTTTTTTTTTTTGGTTATGTGGGGTCTTCGTTGCTGCGCGCGGGCTTTCTCTAGTTGCGGCGAGAGGGGCTACTCGTCGTTGCGAGGTGCGGGCTTCAGTAGTTGTGGCGCACGAGCTTAGTTGCTCCGTGGCATGTGGGATCTTCCTGGACCAGGATCGAACCCATGTCCCCTGCACTGGGAGGCGGATTCTTAACCGCTGCACCACCAGGGATTTCTGTGTATTGTCTGTAAGATACTAGGTTCCCTTTGCTCTTACCTTAAGCAGCAGCTTAGTCCCTTAGAATGATCTGAGATGAAGTGTAGACTTTCAATAGGATTATTTTTCAAGGATACCATGAACTTCTGATGGAGTCACGGGTAGAAGGCATTAGAGGCATGGCGTGCTGTGGGTCTCATCATTAACTGGGTGACTGGGGCCAGGCAGTGGCCTCTAGGTGATGAGGGTGATTCCACACTCCAGGTTTGGGGAGGAGGGGCTTGATGGAGGATAAGCTGAGCAAATCTCCTCCAGTCTCTTAACTGAAGCTGAGTTCCGGGCCTTTGGAACAGGAGGGACAGCCAGTCTGGCTGACTAGGAACTCCCTGGCTCACACGAGGAGGGCGCTGTGTGTGGCTGGGCGGAGCCCTCCAGAGCAAGCCAGCACACGACCCAACTGTCTGACCCCTGGGACTTAGAGTAAGGAGGCTGAGGGAAGGCGGAAATAGCATGGAGATGGCATGCACTGTGTTCGAATCCTGGATCATCAAATATTGCCTTAAGCAAGTTATTAAACTCTTCTGAGACTCACTTCCCTCACATTTAGAATGGGAAAAATCAGAGGGTTACATAAGGATGAAATAGAATATTTTATATCAAGTGCCTGAAACAGTATTTCCCATGCAGTGGGCACTCAATCAACAAGAACAAGCTAAGCTTGTTCAGTTTGGTGAATACCGCCCCCCCCCCGCCCCCCACCGCCAAATATCCCAAGGCTTAGAGCACGTAAAACAAAGAGTTCAAAAGTCAATCAACTGTTTTTTCCTGCCAAGCTGGGCCAAGTTCTAGAGAGTCAAAGACAGGGTCTGTCCTCCCCAGCCCTGTAATATTTACCATGTGCCAAGTACTGATTTAAGGACTTCTCACTCAATCCTCACAACCCTATTATTATGGCCACCGTTTAAAATGCATAAAACTTAAGATTCACAGAGGTTGAGTAACTTGTCTGAGATTGCAGAGCTCAACCCTATGGTAGAACTGCCTCTTCTTACAGTTGCTGTCACAGATAAATGCATAGGGTCTGACTGAGCCAGGTGCAGGCTGGAGTGGCCAGGTGGTGGTGGCTCAATGGCAGAAATCAGGAAAGGCTCCATGGAGGATGTGATCTAGGATTATTCTTTAAATCCTTTGAGTTTGGTCTTAAAATTATACCCGATTCAGGTGCATTTTGCAGTAGTGGTTAAGAAGCTGGGCAGCCACATATAACACAGAGAGGCACCAGGTGTTGTGAATGACAGCAGGGTCCCCGCTGCTGCAATCAGGACATCAAAACTAGCCCTTCTTTGGTTATAAATAAGGCGATTATCTGACTTGAAACGAGGTGGCAGAAGTAATCTTGCACCTGAAGGCTTCTTGCCTGTCGAGTGTTCGCTAGATCATTGTACCCCCCGCCCCCCTTCTCTGTGAGCACTGAAAACCTTTTGCTTTTTGGTTACTCCTGCTTTAGAAGTTCTATCCCCAACTACTTTCTCGGAATGGAAATTTAATCTTCAAAACTGTTCTGCACTGCTGGCCCCGGAATTAAAAGCAAGCACCTTCAATGGAGAAATTAAATTTATTTGATATACCTGTACATGTATAAAATTGGATCCAGCATCCATTTGGTTTGCAGGCTCACAAAAAATGCTTTAGGCTATACTCTGAACTTAATACCTAATTCGCAGCTGAAAGGGGGCCGACCTCAAAGACCTTGTCTCCCACTGATCTCCAGCAAGGTGATCATTAGCTGAGAGCGGGCATCGTTTTCTGGTAGGGCTTCTCCCTATGTGTGCAGTGTAATCGACAGCCAAGGAGGCTTCCTTGGGGAACTAAATATTCAGTTGACTGAATTTTCATTAAAAAAAAAAACCAGAAAGCGATACCTGGGGGAAAGATACTTCAATTATAAATATCTGTATTTCATTTTACACTCTTCTTTCTGAAGCTTCTGGTCAGGCTCTGCCTGGGCGTGGCAGAGGGCAGACCTGAGGTTTGCATTTCCATACATCTTGGCTTTAAGAGGAGGCTGAGTACAATAAGGTTTGTCCTTTTCAATCCTCTCCATGTTCCGCAATTTAGCTGCTACGGAAACTGTCATTGTATTTTCCTCCCTAAGTTCATTGAGGACATTTATGTATCTACTAATGAAGACTGGGGGAAATGAACAGTGAACGGGGTCAGGGCTGGTGGCTGGGTGGCTTGTGCTGATCCTTGGAGGACCAGGATGGAGACAGGGGTTCCATCTGATGACCTGGTCTGATTCCCTCCTGTTACAAATACGGCCTCCCCCGACGTTCCACAAAGGCTGGCTGGCTTGTGCAAGGTCCCACAGCTTGCTATGGGCAGAGCTAGGAGTCACCTGTCTTTTCTCTTTGCCCAGGGCCGTGTTCCTCTACCTGGACCAGCCGTCATCCAATCTCCCTGTCCAGTCCAGCACCCTTCTCGCTGCCTTTGTTGGTTCTTTCTGCACCTTCTCTGTTTTCCTCTCTTGATTTTCTCATGTTTCTTTCTTCTTCCCTCCCTCCTTTCTTGAACTTTTTTTTTTTTCTTTCACTTTCCCCTCTTTTCTCTCCCTCTCCCTCCCCCATCCTGCCCTTCCTTCCTTTCTTTTACCAAATGCTGACTGACTGCTTAAAGTGGGTTAGCACGGGCTTCCCTGGTGGCGCAGTGGTTGAGAGTCCGCCTGCCGATGCAGGGGACATGGGTTCGTGCCCCGGTCCAGGAAGATTCCACATGCCGCGGAGCGGCTGGGCCCGTGAGCTATGGCCGCTGAGCCTGCATGTCCAGAGCCTGTGCTCCGCAGCGGGAGAGGCCACAACAGTAAGAGGCCCGCGTACCGCAAAAAAAAAAAAAGGGTTAGCGACTGGACGGGGCACTGGGAACACACTGGTAGCCCAAGCAGCCCCATCCCCCATGGAGCTGGAATCTGAGCCTTCAGAGGCACAAGGCATGTCCCGGCTTTACCCTCTGTGGGACCCTGGCTGTTCTGCTCCCCACAGGAGTCCTGGGCCTGTGGGAATTCCTGCAGAATGTGGCAACGGGGTGAGGAGAGTGTGGCACCACTGTTGAGAAGTGAAGAGGGATGCCATGCAGTGAGAAGCTGAGCACAGGCATGTCGTGGGCAACTTTGATGGGGGACAGCTGGCAGCCACTGGAGAGGTAAGAGAGCCCCTGGCCACTGTAGCTGCTTTGGTGAGAGATGGGACACTGCCTGGACATTTCTTTGTGAACCACTACAGATCACACACATCCAAACATACCCAATCTTTTGTCCAAACTAAGTAGAGTTGGGTGTGGTTGGTATTTCAGTGAGAAACCTTGCGGAAAGGCAGAGAGCTATGAGCTCTCCCTCTCCATGGCTGTACAATCCCGGGCAAGCCACGTGTGACAGTTAATCTTATGTGTCAATTTGATAGGGTCACACGAGGTACCCAGATATTTGATTAAACTCTATTTCTGGGTGTGTCGGGGAGGGCGTTTCCGGATGAGATGAACATTTGAATCAGTGGGCTGAGTAAAGCAGACTGCCCTCCCCAGTGTGGGTGGGCCTCAGCTAATCTATCAAAGGCCTGAGTGAGAAAGAATTCTCTCTCTCTCTGACTGTCTTTGAGCTGGGACATCGGGCTTCTCCTGCTTTTGGACTCCAGCCTTGGACTGAATCAGCTCTCACGGTTCTCAGCCTTTTGGACTTAGACTGGAACTACACCATCGGCTCTCCTGTGTCTGCAGTTTGCAGACAACAGATCTTGAACTTCTCAGCCTCCATAATTGTGTGGCTCAGTTCCTTACAGTTGTATGTATGTATGTATATGTATCCATCCACCCATGATCTGTTTTTCTCTCTCTTTTTTCCTATGGGTTCTGTTTCTCTAGAGAACCCAGACTAACACATCCTATTTCTAAGTTCTGAGTTACAGAGCTCAGTTTGCTCAACGCCAAAATGGGAATAGTGGCAAGACATATTTTGTACCATTTCTGTGCAAAAGGTTAAATAAATTTTCTACAGTAAATTATAAGCTATCATGTTCTGCATTATGATTTTTAAATAGAATGTCCTACTTGTTTTCGTATTTATGAAGACATATCTTTGTATCTTATGGCCTAGCAAGTTGCCTTGTAAACAGTTGGTCCCCAGTTTGTCTTTGGCAGCCTTGCTGGTAACAGCAGGTTTTTGGGGAAGTTTATGTTCCTGATGTCACTGCTGCTGAGACGAGAACATGTAATAGTGACGTATTCTCTGTGCCTCACATAATCCCTGACATTTAGCATGTGTTCAGTTAGTTAATGAACAAATGAATTAACCAACTAACCTATCCCACAACCAAGGCCAGGCCCCAGCAAAGGAAGATAAACTGACCAATGTATATAACACGAATAGGCAACAGAGAGGTGATTCACATGAAATCAAAACCCATTTATACTTAATTCCAAAATATTTATCAAGTATCTGCTATGCACCAAGAATAAACTGCTCAGAATGGGAAATACAATACTTGGGCTTAGAGTTTATAACTATCCTTTCTGTTAAAAAGTTCTTACATTTCAATCCTGTTGAAATGTTCTACTGTATCCAAGAAAATTGCCTCAAACACTTTTTAGAAATAGGTGAAGTTTAAACGACAATGACAGCCACCACCATCATAACAATAATAATGCTTAAACCATGGTCTCCTGCAAATGAAACAGATTCCATCTATGGGAAAACTGGCCACACCTGTTGTGGATAAACGATGAAAGATGTAGAGGAGGCTGGTGGGAATGGGGGCCAGAAACCACTCATTTGAGAATATAACTTAAGTTTTAAAAAATCATTCTAGAGTCAATCCCCTATATGTCAAGTATTAGGTTGCTGTGAATATTTCCACCCTGGGGTCTTTCAGGCCAGGATTGACAGGAGGGTGAAGAACAGTTGCAGAAATGGCAGTGATGTAACACTCCATCTTTCCAATAGCCATTATTAGTGCTAGCGCTATAGCCTCCTTGTTGGAAACAAGAAAGTTCCAGAGATTATGATTCATGCTGCATGGGAAGAGGCAGTGAGCTATGCTGGAAGGGATTTAAGTAATACCCCCTATGTCATCATCCTCCTTGCCACACCAGGCTCTTTGGAGACGATAATTAATAACATGTATCTAAACTGTTTCCATTCCCTCTGTCCTGAGGGCTTGCTCCTTCCTCCCTCTCCCCGCCCCATTTCTTCCCATGACAAATGAGTCACCAGAGTCCCTCTGCTTCCTACATGCTCACACCACATGACAGGCCTTTCAAACACGCCGGTGCCCACTGCAGAGCCTTGCTGTTCCTCAAACTGTCCAGCACACAGCTCAGGACTTGTCTTCCCTTAGTCTCCTTGGCCTGTGTTTTTCCATCTTTCTAGGGCTCCTCTCATGCTCTGAGATCTGCCCTTTGTTCCTCTCCCAAATTGATTTCAGAGGCTGTCATTGACAATGGATGGTTAGTTTCCCCTGTACTTGCGCATCCCCTCCCCCAAACTGATATCTCCTGGGGATGGTCCTAGGGACCAGGTAGCTCTATGCCTTCCATTTGGTTTCTCAAATTTCTTCCCAATGCCTTTCCAAACATTTTCTCAATCCTAATTATCAGGATGTGGCTCAATCTGGTTGAGTCGAACGATGCCTTTGGAATCTTGACACCCGCAAAAAACGTTAAATTAGTAAACTCACAGAATCACCTTCAAATTGATCGCTTAAACTCATCATTGTGATGAAACCAATACAGATGGGGGAATAGGCTTCGGACGGAGGAAAAACCAAATACACCTGAATCTTTAAAGAGACAGGTGTGTGTCGTCTCCTTTATTTCTCATTTTCCTAAGAATTATAATTTGTGCTCCATTCCCATGGTTAAAAAAAAATAAAAAAAAGATTTCCAAAAAGAGAAAAAAAATAATAAAATGAAGTTACCCTAAATCTTATCTTCCAGAAAAAGCTATCGTTAACCATTGAAGACCCATTCTTTCAGAATTTTTCTGGATATAGTGGATACAAGATAAATAAGTAACTGTACACATACACATATATTTACTTATTATATACAGAACTTATTCTTCATAACTAGTGTACACATATGTGGTTACAAGTTATAAATGAGTTATATTTTAACAACTTTTCACATTTGCTATGAGAAGATATTTTCTTAATGAAACTATTCCTGGTGTTCCGTTTTCTAGGCTAGATCTCAAAAGTTAATTTATCCTATGAAGCATAAGAACTTTAGAATAAAATGGACAAAACAGAAAACCTGTTTTACAATTTTAGTTTTGCCACTCCCAAATAGGGTCTTGTGACAGGTCAAGTTTCAGGCCAAAGTGTGCAAGACTAATAGGTATGAAGCACCCATCTCCCCATCTTTAAAATAAAGATAATAATTCAGATCTCAAAGGCTTGTAAAAATTCTCCTAAATCACCTACATGAAAATGGCCAGCCCCCCATTATCCCATCTTTAAAATAAAAATACTAATTCAATATCCCAAAGGCTTGTAAAATTTCTCTTAAATCACATACATAGAAGTGACCCGCGCCTATCAAGTACTCAATAAATAATTACAAAATGTGCAGCAGGACCTCCTTAACTCAATATATTTGCATAAGAGATGTTCTTTTCAGCCCCAGAACCTACTGCCCAATGAATCTTTTAGGATGCTTTGGATTCAAGCAGAATGCAGGAATTCAACCCAGAATTCTGCTATGGCCTGGCTCCCACCTTTGTCTAAGTCCCTTCATCCCTCATTTCCTAACAGGTTACTAATGCTGAGCCCTGCCTGAGCTGAACTCATCTCACACCACCCTCCTGCTTGCTCAGACTCCAGACACACCAGCCTCAAGAAACGACTGCAGATCCTGTGCAATCACCTCATTCGAAAAGGCCCTTTGCTGTGAATGTAGCCAAAACAAAGCTAAGTACCCACCATGTTCCAAAGTCACCCATGTAATTCCTGCTCTGTTCTGGGGAGGCTAAATGCCAGAGAAGTGATATCTTTCACCCAGAGCAGCCCATCACTTAACCAGGTGCCTTCTGCTAGAAATATGGCCGAAAGTCACCATAATAAAAAGAACCAGGGCTTCCCTGGTAGCACAGTGGTTAAGAATCCGTCTGCCAACGCAGGGACCTCAGGTTCGAGCCCTGGTGCTGGACGATCCCACATGCTGTGGAGCAACTAAGCCCCTTCACCACAACTACCGAGCCTGTGCTCTAGAGCCCGCGAGCCACAACTACTGAGCCCGTGTTTCACAACTACTGAGGCCCGCACGCCTACAGCCCATGCTCTGCAACAAGAGAAGCCACCGCAATGAGAAGGCCGTGCACTGCAACGAAGAGGAGCCCCTGCTCCCTGCAACTAGAGAAAGCCCGTGTGCAGGAACAAAGACCCAATGCAGCCAAAAATAAATTTATTAAAAAAAAAAAAAGAACCATTAACCCAGCCCAATTAACCAGTGACCTTTCTGAAATACAGAGACTGCAGAACCCAAGAGATACACAGAGACCTTTTCTGACTAATGTTGCCTTTTTGAAAATACAAATAGGTTGTTACTGTGTTCTAAGAATTTATCTTTCAAGGACTGGCTATTTTCTTGTCTCTGGCCAGGTCAGATTGTCTTCACTTCTTCAACAGAACTCCTCACTGAAATGACCAGACGAAGTCTCCAAGTATAAATCACAGCATCCCTGGATTCATTCGGTTCAGGGGACGATGCTCAGGAGTTAGCTCGGATTGTAGGCCGTGCCCTGAGGGTGATCTTGCTATCAGCATGATCTCATGTTTCACAGTCCCGGGTGGATACTGCTCAGTCTTGGCCTCCTTTCTCAAGGGTCTGGCTGGTCCAGAATCACCATCTGGAAACCTGTCACCCATGGGGAATGTTAAGACCTGACATGACCTTGAGAGAATGCAGCGAGTCAAATGTCAATTTTCTCCCAGTGTTCAGTCTTATTGGACACTGATCCCTTTTTTATTATGTACAGAGCCACTTCTAAATGAAATGCTTTCCTCTGACCTTGCCCACCCCGACAGGTTGCTTTATTCTGGTGTGAGGGACTTTTCCCTTGCTACAGCGGACAGAAATAGCCTAACTACCTGGGCAAGCAGCTATTAGAGATCCCTGAAGCCTATCCACTGGGGCCAGGCGGACGCGGAGGCTGAACCTTTCTTCCTGTCCAGTGAAACACACAAGCATTTGCAACTGAGGAAAGAAAAGGAGGTGAATTCGCCCTGTGAGCTGGAATCAACTGGGCCATTCCCAGCCTGCAAACTTAAAAGAGGACCACAGGCAGAACAGGAAACGGAATGCTGTTTAGTCATTTTATTTTCCCCCCTCTGGGACTACTGCACTTCTCTCTTTATCTGTGACATGAAAGATTAGCCTGTGCTTTCATTACAAACCACTTTCCTCATCTGGATTTTCTTTTTCTTTCTTTTTTTGAATTTTATTATTATTTTTTATACAGCAGGTTCTTATTAGTTGTCTATTTTATACGTATTAGCATAGGATTTTTGAAGTCTTTATCTTCGGCTTGTCACACCTTATGTGAGTTTTTGTCTTACTGACAACTGGGAAGTGAGGTTATAGCCATGTGACTCATTCCTGTGTTTCCCTCCACAAACATTTTTTGAGCACCTATGACGTGGCTGGCACCATGTCAATATACTAGGTGCTAACTAACACAAGAGACTTATTTTATTTAAAATATCCAAGAACATTTTATTGGCTGACATTACACCAGGCTATGTGCAGCCTCATAGATGACAGAGATGATATATGACCCCCTCGTATCATTTCTAAATTGAAGCAAGAGTGAGGTGGGTGGTGAGAAAGTAAAAAACTAATTGTCCTCTGAAATGTTTGTACCCAGTTGGCAGGAATGTTTGAGCTACTATCAGAGATTTCATCCTAAATCAGGATGTGGGAAAGTTGACGTGGGCAATATCATGGCCATATTAATAACAGTCGTGATGACACCACGTGACCTGGCAGGTGTCCCTAAGGGGAGGAGCATTGAGAAGTGAGGAGTTAAGAAGGCCTCTGCAAGGCTCAAACAGACCAAGTCCACCTGCCAGGCTCCTGTACACCCAAACTCAGGGACCGAGTTGATTCTCATTTTAGACGCATTCTATGAAATCTGGCTGGCCACTTTTAAAATCCCAAGCAGATCAGAACTAGCAAATTAGTACACTTCGATGCTTACAGGAAAATGACAGCTGTCAGCCTCACAGGGAGAAAGGGAGGGAAAACTAAAAGGATAAAAATGCAGACACAAGGTCTACAAAAATACAGCAGACTAGGGATGCGGGGACATAGTTCTACCATGTCTTAAAGATGCGATGATTGTGACAACCAGTACTCTAGTGGAGCAACCCAGGAGGCCATGTTTAACAGGCCAGGGATGCAATCAATGTGTTTAAGAAAGATTTCCATCTAGAATGGTTAAGATTGAAAAAAAAAAAAAAAAAAGCTTAATGCAGTGGTTTTTAACCAGGGGATGATTTGGCTCTCTGGGGGACACCTGGCAAAGTCTAGAGACATTTTTAGTTGTTGCAGTTGGCTGTGGCAGTGGGGTGGGGAGAGTGCCAGTGGCCAATAAGTAGAGGCCAGAGATGCTGTAAAAACATCCTATAATGCACAGGACGAGCACCCCGCCGCCATCACACACAGAGGGATATTCTGGCCCCAAATGTATGTAGTGCCGAGATTGAGAAACCCTTGTTTAATACAACAAATTTAATTATTTGAAAAATTCACTTATGTGGCCCATCTCAGTCGCTAGTGATGCAGGAGAAGGAGGCACCGCTGCGTGCTATCTGTCAAGTTCTTTAGACCTGTCAAGGCAGCTTTGATCTTCACAATAATCTTATGAGATAGCTGAGGGAGCTGGCACAGCTTCCACTTTAGAGACAAGAGAGCTGAGAAACAGAAGGATAAATGATGCTCCCGGTGAGGTGATGAACAGATGTCCTGACTCCTCCTCTCGTGCTTGCTGCACACAACCACTGTTCTTTAGATCTACTTATTTCTAGAACAGAAAGGGAGAATCAAAGTAGTACCACTTGCTAATGTGTATCAAATTTAATTTTAATAAGTCAAAACAAAGTCACGGGACTTAGGAGGTTCACATACAACAGTTCTTCTGTTCCCTTGCTCATTCATTCTCCAAAAGCTTGTTGAGTGAGGTACAGATGTCAAGCACTGTTCTAGGGGCTGCACACACAGTGGTGAACAAAACAGACACCTCTCATGAAGCTGGCAGGTCACAAGTATCTTACACTTGCTCACTAAACATGTTGTGGTGAGTCTGGATAATATTCTCCAGCAATCGAAACAAAGCCTCACAAAATCCCAATTCCTTTCCCTATGTCTTATAGGGAAGGGTCACGCTGATGACTTCTAAACAAGCTTTGTATATCTATGTGCCTTTTCCTCTTCTGCCTCCTGCCCCTGTCATCCAGCAAACTCATACTCATTCTTTGAGACCCAGAATAAATGTTCCCTAATAGCAGAGCTAGTAGCTTTGTCCTCTGGGCTCTCATATTATGTTGTATGTTTCAGTATCATGTTAATTACTATGAGTACTGAAACTTACCTGTTTGTGTGTTAGCCTGCTACCATTAGACTGAGTACCTTGAGGGAGGTCATAGTCGTGCTGGATTCTTCCCTTTGCCTGTTCCAGTGCCTTCTCCACCCTGCTCTGTGACCTGGGAGACTGACCTCTGTGAACTACACCCGTGAGCTCCCTTTCCCTCTGGCTTCAGGAGGGATCTTCCAATGGGTAGCACCAGTAGGAGTTTCAGGGGGCAGGAGAGGAGTGACCTTGGAGTTTATCTTCTTCAGCTCCCTCCCCAGCAGGCCATTCTGAATCGGCTATAGCTCACTGCATCTCCCAGGGGAGGCCCAGTCAAACTGGCCTCTCTCCAGGTTCCAGGACTCACCCTTGTTCACTGAGGCCAAGGGGTGGTAACGGCTCCCCACTGTCACAATGCCCCGGGTACTGCACCATCCCTTGCGACTTTGTCTAAACCCAGTCCATACATTTGCAATTAGCCCTTTTTCAAAGCTCTCCTAAAATTACAGAATTTAATTGAGCTATTTCTCCCCTTTTATAATAGTCTTACTCTTCTTAGAATCCTAGGGTCTAACAGGTACCTGGCTCAAAGAAGATGCTCAATAGATGTTTGCTAAACGTGTAAATGAAGGAATACAGATGTTACCAAAAATTTACTGTCAGTCTTAGAATTTTTTATTTATCAGAAAAGCTGCTCTCATCAAAGGCTTCACTTTCTTCAGAAGTAGAGAATTATTTTTTGAACTTGACTAGGCACAGTGCCACTTACTAGCACTGCTGTTCTTTGTCATTTTCAACTTTACAGGAAATAGAAATAAGCTGACGTCTACATTCTCCCTAGAGCATCCAACAATCCTTCCCCTGAATTCTTCATTACTAACCTCAAACACAAAACAAAATCAAAACATGAAACTTCTGTCCTAACCAACAAACCCTGGTCAGAAAGTTTCTACCTCTGGGGATACAAATGATGACAGCTGAGTAGACAAGAGAGGGAAAAGTAAATAAATTCAATGAGCCTCTCACATTTCAGCAAAAGTTTTCACCCAAAGTGAATATGACACACTAAATGAGCATCAGCCTCAAAGACCTTCTTTTGGAGCCTCACTGGTAGCTGTGTTTTCTAAGTTAGCAAGTGCCTGTTGTTAATGTGAAAATCGGTTTCAACTTTATTTGGCATCCCAGAAAACACATTATTTTTTGTAGCTATTATCCATATTTAGCCTTTACCATGCTGTCAGTGACTTGGAGAGTTAATGGTAATTATAGCTTTGACCATTTAAATATAAAGCTTTTGCAGTAAGTGAGAGGTCTCATACTGCAAACTTTTCAAAGGTTATCTTTATGACAATACTACAAGACAGGTATTATCCTGCCATTCTATGGACGGCAAAGCTGAGCCTGGGGCAGGCTGCCTGTAGAGGTGGGATCTGAATCCAAGCACATGGATTCAGAAGTCATGGGTAGAAACTGTCCTTCTCTGAATAAAAGCCACTCACCCCTAGTATCAAAGAGAGACATGTGGATAAAGGTACTTTTGAAGTTTCAATCAACCAGTCTGTTCAGGGAGACCAAGACCCTTAGTTCTGAGAATGGGTTTGGGATGATAAAAAGGAAGAGGTAAGGAGAAAAAGACTTTAAAAAAATTTTAATTTAAAAAGTCTACAAATAATAAATGCTGGAGAGGGTGTGGAGAAAAAAGAACCCTCCTGCACTGTTGGTGGGAATGTAAATTGGTGCAGCCACTA
Organism: Monodon monoceros; assembly: GCF_005190385.1. Taxonomy (NCBI): domain Eukaryota; kingdom Metazoa; phylum Chordata; class Mammalia; order Artiodactyla; family Monodontidae; genus Monodon; species Monodon monoceros. The sequence goes on along the minus strand of NW_021703770.1, from coordinate 18,660,138 downwards.
TGGAAAACAGTAATGAGGGTCCTTAAAAAACTAAAAATAGAGTTAACCATATGACCCAGCAATCCCACTCCTGGGCATATATCCAGAGAAAACTATAATTCAAAAAGACACACGCGCCCCAATGTTCATAGTAGCACTATTTACAATAGCCAAGACATGGAAGCAACCTAAATGCCCACTGACAGATGAATGGATAAAGAAGATGTAGTATATATACAATAGAACATTACTCAGCCATAAAAAAGAATGAAATAATGCCATTTGCAGCAACTTGGATGGACCTAGAGATTATCATACTAAGTGAAGTCCGACGGAGACAAATATATACCACTTACATGTGGAATCTAAAAAAATTATACAAATGAACTTATCTACAAAACAGAAATAGACTCATAGACATAGAAAACAAACTTGTGGTTACCAAAGGGGATACCAGGGTGGGGGAGGGGAGAGATAAATTAGGAGTTTGGAATTACCATATACACTCTACTATATATAAAATAGATAAACAACAAGGACCTACTGTACAGCACAGGGGACTCTACTCAATATCTTCTAATAACCTATAATGGAAGAGAATCTAAAAAAGAATAAATATATATATGTATAGCTGAATCACTTTGTTGTACACTTGAAACTAACACAATATTGTAAATTATATTCAAAAAAAAATTTTTTTAACGTATTTCCAAAGGCAACATTTGTCCATGGCAGTAAAACCCCGTTTATATTTCTGTTAATAGCCTAAGAATCTTCCCCTCCAAGGGAGAGAAAGCCTAAGGCCCACACTAACTTGACTGTCTCTAAATGTTACCCAGCACCTAATATATTACAAAGACACTACACTGCAGAACAGATGGAAGAGCATAAAGCAGATGCAGATCTGAAGTCTAAATAGAGATGAACAATTCTTTGGTTAACAACAAGAAAATGAGGTGGTGGCACAGACAACATGGAAAAGAAGCAGTTTACACCAGAGAGAAATTACTGGGAAACGCACACATTATCACAACTGAACAGAGGAAAAAGATGGTATCTTAGCATTTGAAATGACATCCCCTTATATCTTCCTGGTGTACAAAATAGGCTTCCATGGGATACTCAGGAGGAAAGTGGAAGGAAATCTTCCTCCAGATGCGCAGGCTCAGTAGTTGTGGCTCACGGGCCTAGTTGCTCCGCGGCATGTGGGATCTTCCCAGACCAGGGCTCGAACCCGTGTCCCCTGCATTAGCAGGCTGATTCTCAACCACTGCGCCACCAAGGAAGCGCCCCCACCTTTTTTTTTTTTTTTTGGCTCTGTTCCAATAAAACTTTAAAGCCATGGGTAGGTAAAGTGGTTGTATACAAACTACCGGGGTTTCAAGGGACTTCTAGAATTGCGTTCAGTTATTATGAGTATTTTCCATACCAGAGGGAGGCACCCAAATAATCTTAACCAAAGATTAGATGAAGAAGAGATGTGATTTCTCCTGACCAGTTTTTAACTTAATTAGTTTCGTTTCAATAATTTTAAAATGTTTACTGTATGGACATTTCCAAATGTATATAAAAGTAGTGAGAACAGTACTATGAACCTACATGAACTAAAACCCAGTTTCAATAAACATCAATGTCTGCCATTCTTGTTTCATCTCTTATTCCCTCTCCAATTATTTTTCTTGGTATTGTAGAGCAGTCTTGATAAAGTGCTTTCTTTTTAGTTTCCTTATGAAAGGTGCCTACTTCCTATATATAGTTGATTCTGGGAAGAACACTTGTCAATTCTTAAGCACACAATCCTTCAGAAGGAAAGTACCAGTCAACCAATGATCATTTTAATTCTTACATGTGGACACGTAAAAACAATGGCAGAGGGTGTGGAAAGATGAGACTCTTACTGTCAATGCAAGAGCAGAACAAAACCGGACAGGAAAATTGGTGCTTTTACGCCTCTGGCATTGTTTTAAGTATTAGCTATTGGGAAATGTGAAACCCTTCGGATACGCATTTAACTGAAGTCACAGAATTCTGTTCTGAGGCACAGAGACATGTATCGCAGAAAAAAAAAAAATTAGTGAATCAATCCACAAGTTTCTGGGCTGGATTTTTATTGCAGTATTATCCTAAATGCAACCAAAAGATGCAGGGGGGGGGTGCGGAGAAGATACAGCTGCTAGCTTCTAGGAAGTTAAGACTTCCAGGGCGCGGGCAGAGCAACTGCAGGAGAAAGACCCCAGCAACCATAAAGTGGAGCGCGTGTGAAAATGCAAGGCAAGAATTGTATATGCAAATGTTTAGGAGATGCAGAATAACTGGTCCCTCTCGGGGGCACACCAGCGAGGTGGAGAGCAGGGGCTCAGCCGCTGAGACAGGGGAGATGGGAATGGAGCTGATGCACTCAGTCAAGGGGCTGACAGTAAACGCATAAACAACCCTTAAAAGACTTGCGGGAAGTGAAAATGCACCGACCACTCCTTTCCTAAGCCCTGAGGAGATGGCTTTCATCATGTAATTTGAGACTTCCTGTACTTTGTGAAAGGTAAAGCCATCTTCTACTGCGATGGAAAGAGTCCTACTTCCTGTTGTTTCCTAACATAAGTTTCAGTTTTATTTTCCGTTTAAGTCCAACTTTCTTGCTTTGTTAAGAACACCTGCAAAAATCAACACTTTTTTTTAAACATTTTTATTGGAGTATAATTGCTTTACAACGTTGTGTTAGTTTCTGCTTTGTAACAAAGTGAATCAGCTATACATATACATATGTTCCCATATCTCTTCCCTCATGCGTCTCCCTCCCACCCTCCCTATCCCACCCCTCTAGGTAGTCACAAAGCACCGAGCTGATCTCCCTGTGCTATGCGGCTGCTTCCTACTAGCTATCTACCTTACGTTTGGTAGTGTATATATGTCCATGCCTCTCTCTCGCTTTGTCCCAGCTTACCCTTCCCCCTCCCCGTATCCTCAAGACCATTCACTAGTAGGTCTGCGTCTTTATTCCCGTCTTACCCCTAGGTTCTTCATGACCTTTTTTTTTCTTCTTAGATTCCATATATATATGTGTGTTCAACACGATCTTCTTATGTGTTAGAGTTAGCTCTCTATCCATAAGGCAAACGGTTCCTTGTTCCCACCCCTGTAGCTTCTGTTCTATTGGCGCCCTTGCCACCCTTTGAGGTGTCTCTAATACAGACACTGACACATCCTCCCCCACCTCCTGCTCCTCCCAAGTTCCACTAAAGGGCACGCTCAAATCCTGCACTTCTGGCCTTGTTTTACAAAAGTTTCCTCACGTTTCAATTTAGTGACATAAATAATCATATTGGAGTAGTCTTTTGGTTTCTAAAGCCAAAAAGGGGAGACAAAATTGCCTTTAGAGAAAATATTCTGCAAGCCCTGTTGACCCATCACAACGTCTTCAAGATATTCCTAGCTGGTTGTTTTCTAGAGCTGGTTAGCATCAGCGCTGGAGTGAAGAGAATATGTTGCCATATACGCAGGAGTGAAACAGGTGAAGGCAGAAGGCCAGGAGAAGACGGGAAATGAAGTAAAGTATGAGAGTGAGAACGAGGGTATCTGATTCTGTGACACGGGCATCCGCATTGCTTTACATGTGTCCTCAGAGAGGTTCTGGGACACACCAAAGCTTACCTTCCGCTCAGCTTTTCCCACCTGGCGGGAGAATTGCTGGAGAAGGGGATGATGGAGAAATTTTGTGGACCTGATGGCTTCACAAGGTGAGGACTTAAATTGAGACCTAACTGTCCTTTGTAGAAAAGAAAGGACCGCCGACAGAATAAGGTGAATTCCGCAAGTACCTCCCATGACTTCTCCTATACTACTCCTCACACGGCCACTGTTTAAGTTTTATTACCCTGCTAAGGGCAGGGCTCAGGTAATGCAGCTCTGTTACTTCTGATGGTGACCACCCAAGGGAGTGGAAATGTCCTGCAAGGAGGCATGATCATAATGAGACCATCCTGAATTTAGTTATCCTGGCACCCTCATCACTACTAAACTTGCTAAGTATTCCCAACTCTCCTTTGGACTTGGCCATCTTCAAAATGTCCACAACATTGGCTCATTGATTAGGACCTGGCCAGAGAGCTCCAGGTGGCTAATTGGTAGAGCAATAGCTCAAAAAGGATTTGTCTTTAAATCATGGGCATTGGACATTTTTATGTAGGTTTTAAGAGATATTAAATACATTTTCACCAGACATCCATTGAAGCCATATGGCAGCCTTGAATAAGTAGAACAAATTGGGCATAACAGAGCATCATTTATTTAAGAATGGCAAGACATACTGTTAAGGGCACATTTTACAAGTTGGGGCTAGAAACTCAGGAGTCTAGGCCGTAGAGAAGAGTACTTCTACTCAGTCCCTTTAAGGAGGGGCTGAGGACAATACAAGGGCAGACAGAATCCAAAGAGCAGGGAGACAGTTTTGAAACCATTCTCCAGATTCCAAGAGGAAAATCAAAGACATAAAAGAGTGTAATGGGGCTTCCCTGGTGGCGCAGTGGTTGAGAGTCTGCCTGTCGATGCAGGGGACACGGGTTTGTGCCCCGGTCTGGGAAGATCCCACATGCCGCAGAGCAGCTGGGCCCGTGAACCATGGCCGCTGAGCCTGAGCGTCCGGAGCCTGTGCTCTGCAACGGGAGAGGTCACAACAGTGAGAGGCCCGCGTACCGCAAAAAGGAAAAAAAAAAAGAGCGTAATGATTGTGTGTCCCTGCTTTCACCCAGTACGTCAGCTGGAACTAGAGGCCTTCTCTTTGGGTCCATTCAGTCATTTAATTTAACACTTACTTAGAATCTATTAATAGAGCAAGTCATACGGATCAGACCCATAACAGGTTCATGGACACTTAAGTGCTCCGTGAATGGGCATCCGGGACTCTCTGATTCTCCTAAAGTGTATGTAAAATCTGTACAGAGGAACTTTTCTTAAGAGCATGTTTCACAGCTTTAATGAAATTAAAATCCTTGTGACCGAAAAAAGGTTCAGAACCATGGAGCTCCCTGTCCGAGACTTTAAGACATACAGTGCAAGACACTGAGGTGAGAGTGACTGCCCCGCCCCCTGCCACAGCCTTTTAAAGTAAAAGGCATAGACCCTGTTTATTCTGAAGAAGGTGGCTAAGGAGACTCCATAAACTCCAGAGAATTCTTCAAGTCTTACAATGCTTTGATTCTAAGAAAATAATTTTTACTATCTGTAAGATCAAAAAATGTCCTAAAGAAACACAACCAAAAGGGGAAGATAAATAAAAGCTGTTAGAAATGAGGTGTTCCGAGAAGACTGAGGCCATCTGGTTCCTATTATTCCTAAGCGAGGATACATCATTTCATGAGCTTGAGACAGAGGTATCACTTCACCAGCACGTGGACAGAGTGGTTTGCTGGAAAGATGCAGAGATGGGGAGAAGAACGTTTTGTTCATCCTCACCTCTAGCTGTTGAGACAAAACTCTAATTTGGCTTTTCAGTACGTACTTCCATCCTATTTTTGTTAATGAGTTTGAAATCTATATGTAATGTATAGATATTAAATCAAAGTTATCTAGGCCTGCCGATGCAGGGGACATGGGTTCGTGCCCCGGTCCGGGAAGATCCCACATACTGTGGAGCAACTGGGCCCGTGAGCCATGGCCGCTGAGCCTGTGCGTCTGGAGCCTGTGCTCCGCAACGGGAGAGGCCACAACAGTGAGAGGCCCGTGTGCCGGGGGAAAAAAAAAAAAATTTGTGTTCTGTCTTCTGTCATCTTCCCTTTGTTTTTCATGACTTGATCCATTTAAGCCCTTAACACTTTTCTTCACTGATGTTTTTGTTTTTCTGTTTGTTGTTTTTTGAGCAGGAAACAAATGTAGAAGTGTATATTCACTCTGCTTTCACTGTTTTTGAGAGTGTTTTAGAAATCAATATTGATTTGCCTGAGAGCCCAGGCAAATATTTTAAGTAGGCATTTCATCAGTAGCTATTTATAAGACAATAACCAACATATGCTTATCTGTAATTTATAGGTGAAGAAGATGAGGCCCATCCTGCTTCTAGTAAGTCATTTGCTGGACTGATATAAATATTGAACACCTTATGCCCCAGTCCCCTTTTCACTTAACCTTCCTAATTTTAGGTTTCTGTAGAGCATTGCCTTCTTGACAGTCTATGGCTGCTGTCAGGTCTCAAATACCTGAGAATTGCGTCAGGCAATCAATACCTCTGTCATGCTCTATTACAGCTGATCAATATGGACAAGGATGCAATGAGGTGGAAGCGAGATGTTTTATTCAATCAAGTTTTGGGTCTCTTTCATCGACCCCAGTACTTTGGTAGTGTTTACAAAACTTTTATACTCTCATCTAGTTTATTTTAGCTAGCACATTTGTTTTCTTTGCATGAAACACCTGCACATCCTTCAGAGTTTCAGAGTCAGTTCATCAGCATGAATAGGTCTGGATCCTAGACTCATCTCTGCCCTTGTTTGTGTGATTGGAGGTAAATACTACCACGATAGGCATCTCTCATCTATGTAACGGGAGCTAGTAAGACTCACTGGTCAGCTGGGGTCAGCAGACATATTTAGCATGGTTGGCACAATAAAGAAATTTTTTTTTTTGGAATGTGATTGTCTTTAGAGGTGGTTGATGGGGGGGAAAGAACGCCACAGTTTTCTGTAGTAATCACTACTTCTACTATGGTAACATCACCAGGCTGCTTCACAAATTCCTATGAATTTTCCACTCCCTAAATGTACTTGAGGTTTTTTTTTTTTTTTTGCGGTATGCAGGCCTCTCACTGTTGCGGAGCACAGGCTCCGGACGCGCAGGCTCAGCGGCCATGACTCACGGGCCCAGCCGCTCCGTGGCATGTGGGATCTTCCCGGACCGGGGCACAAACCCGTGTCCCCTGCATTGGCAGGCAGACTCTCAACCACTGCGCCACCAGGGAAGCCCTACTTGAGGTTTTTTACACCATGACTGTTCTCTCATATCCCCTTTAGCACTAACCTCCTTTGAGTTTATGGACACTGCAAATAATGTTAGCCAAAATACCCCAGAATCCTGGGGGCAGCAGAGGTAGACTAGCTGTGGAGTACGTTAAGAAATAAAGCAACCTACCGTATGCTAACACATATATATGGAATTTAAGAAAAAAAAAAGTCATGAAGAACCTAGGGGTAAGACAGGAATAAAGACACAGACCTACTAGAGAACGGACTTGAGGATATGGGGAGGGGGAAAGGTGAGCTGTGACAAAGCGAGAGAGAGGCATGGACATATATACACTACCAAACGTAAAATGGATAGCTAGTGGGAAGCAGCCGCATAGCACAGGGAGATCAGCTCGGTGCTTTGTGACCACCTAGAGGGGTGGGATAGGGAGGGTGGGAGGGAGGGAGTCGCCAAGAGGGAAGAGATATGGGAACACATGTATATGTATAACTGATTCACTTTGTTATAAAGCAGAAACTAACACACCATTGTAAAGCAATTATACCCCAATAAAGATGTTAAAAAAAAAAAAGAAAGCAAGCTTCCTCTCCTTCAATATGTTTGTGGGTTTTTCTTTGATCAATGCCCAAGAACTAGCTGATTCCTCTTTCTATATATTTCCATTTCCTGAATGGACATTAGTGTCAGCGATATCATTACCACCCACTATCTCTTCTCCTATCTCACTCTATGTGTTTGCCATATTTAGATTATGAATTCCCAGAGGGTAGGATGTTCTCGTTTGAGTTTTTTCATCTTCCTTTTCTAAATGTTTATTTGGATTACAATTTTTTGCATTGTATACACAACACATTAAATGGAAACATTCCTCACTTTTATTTGGTCTCTTTTCAAGACGTTAGGGAGTCACAGAACTCACTGTGTGCTGAATTAGTACTTTCTGGAGTTTGGCCATTAAAAGGAAAATTAATGACACATATGAGATAGTCTTTCTTAGCAGTCTCCTCTGCACATCCTTGACAATCTTCTAGATCATACACTTGATCTTATAATCCAAAAGACAACAACAGTGACGTATTTCTTGGATTAAAGAGGAAGAACACATTGCAAATGAACAGGGAACAAACAAGGATAAAGAAAAGATAAATTATACAATCAGCAGGCCAAGGGGTCATTGCATCAGCTGAATGTAATTATTAGGTAAATGGGGATCACAGGAGTTTAAAGTTCAAACCAAATGGAGCAGGGGTAAGTTAACACATCTCTAATTATCAGACTGAGAAACCATGATTCATTGGTTGGAATTCTGAGAGTTGGCCTGAATGCAAGGAAAAGAGTGTGAAAGAGTGCAATAAACATAATTTTTGAAGATCTCTTATGTCATTTGTGTCGTAGCAGCTTTTATATGTTTCCTCACTAAATTTTATTTCAGGGGAAGAACCTGTGATGACTGACTGGACAAAGAAGATGGTCAATTAATCAGCCTGAGTGATGAGGTTCCTCCAGCAAGGCCCTGTGATGAACTTTGATACCAGGTAATGGTCACTGTGAAACGGATGTTCATATATGGCCTTTAAAGGAATCCAGTAAACATTCAGGACCCCCCAACAACAAACACCGAGTGAGCATGTAGGTATGAATACTGCATGACATGGATCTATGGTTGTAAGAAATGAAAGTGTGGATTTAGGAGAATGTGAAGAAAAATAAAGAGAGTCTGGCCACAGACCAAATAAACACAAAGGACAATAGTTAAATGATGACTGTGTGAGGGTTCTTGCACATGAAGTTGGCACTCTTCCAGAATTGATGTCTTTGATGGGGTAACAGGACGCTATATCAAAGAAGAAGGTGCATTCCACCCAAATTCATAAGGTTTTTTTGTTTTATGCATTATGAAATATACTACAGACAATATAAAATGTAGAGTCTAATAATAACAAACACCTGTGTACCTCTTAGCAGCTTAAGATACAGAAAACTGTGCACAAACCCTTCCCTGAGCTCATCTCCTGTGCTCCCCTCGGATGTAACCAAGATTCTGAATTTTGTGTTATTTCCTTATTTTTCTTTATATATGTATTTTGTACACACTGCGATATTTAAAATAGATAACCAACAAGGACCTACTGTATAGCACAAGGAACTCTGCTCAATATTCTGTAATAACCTAAATGGGAAAAGAATTTGAAAAAGAATAGATACATGTACATGTATAACTGAATCACTTTGCTGTACACCTGAAACTAACACAACATTGTTAATCAACTATGCTCCAATATAAAATAAAAAATTTTTTAAATTAACAAAAAAGAATAGTGTTTAGCACATAAAAAAACATAAAGTTTGCCCGTTTATAAACTTTATGGACACTTCATATAAATGGAATGATACTATATACGTATTTTTCTGTGATTAGCCTTTTTGGTCAACACTATTCATCCATGTGGACACAAATAGATAATAAGATCCACTGGTTTTCCTGCTGTGATAGGAGGACATTATATGAAGATGCCAAGATTGGTTTATCCATTCTAAGTCAAAGGTTAATTGGGTAATTTCCAGTTTTATGCTATTAAAATCAAAGCTGTTTTGAGCATTCTGGTGCACGTCTCTTGGTATATAAATGATTCACTAGGCCACACTTCTCTAGACTAGAACCTCCAAAGCTATTTTGAATACGTATAGTGATGGCTAGCCTCCTCATTTTGTTCCTGGTTTTAAAGGGGCTTCTGAAAGTATTTCACCATTGAATACGATGTTCGCCATAAGTTTTTTGTGGATATACTTCATTAGGTTAAGAAAATTCCGTTCGCTTCCTAGTTTGCTGAGAAGTTTTATCATGAATGGTTGTAAATTTTTACTGAATGATTTTTTGATATGTATTGAGATGATATGATTTTCTCCAGTCAGCTGATACGATGAATTATATTAATTTTCTAATAATGGACTAACCTTGCTTCCAGGGTTAAACCAAATTTACGATACATCATTTTAAAATCCATTGCTTAATTTGGTTTGCTAATGTTCTTTTTACCTGTTAATGTTCTAGATATTTGAATCGTGAATAATTTTATTATCATACTGTCTGTGTCAAGTTTTGGATCCACGGTTAATATTGGCCTTGTAGAATAAGTTTGGGATTATTCCCTCTTTTACTATTGTCTAAAACAGTTCATGTATTTCGGAATTGAATATTTGGCATAACTCATATGTAAAACCTTCTGGTCTAGTGATTTCCAGTAGAAAAATAATTTAATTACTGATTTTATTTCTCTCATGATAGGATCATTCGGATTTTCCATTTTTTCTCAAATGAGTCTTGATTATTTATATGTATTTTGAGATTGTCCATTTTACCTAAATTTTCAACTTTATCTGCATAAAGTAGTTAATAATTTTGCCTTATCTAATTAACTTCTTGTGCATTTGTAACTACAGACTTTATACCCATTATGTTGCTTATTTGTGCAATTTTTTGTGTGTGATCAGTCTCATTAATTCATTATAATTTTCAAAAAGTAATGGTGTTTCTATCTGTGTTTTCAATTTCATTGGTTTTTGTTATCTTAATTTTTCCCCCAGTATCTCTGGGCTTACTCTGCTGCTCTTTTTCAAATTTTTCAGTTGATGACTCACTCAGTACATTTTTTCCTATAATATAAGCATTCGAGGCTATAAATTTCTCTTTAAGTATTGCTTTAGCTTCTTGTTACATATTTTCTGAAGTATTACTTATATTATCACCTAATTTATATAGTTTCCATTATGATTTATTCTTTGATCCATAGGTAATTTATAAGTGGGTTTTAAAACTTCCATACATATGCATTTATCCTTTTATGACTGATTTGTTTATATTCTGTGTGATCAAATGGATTCTTTAACATTTGTTGAGACTTTCTTTATGCCCTAGAATATGATTAATTTTTATGAATTTTCTGTGTCTCCCTTAAAGGAATTTCTACTCTCCAGCTGTCAGAAGACTGTTCTATATATGTCCTTGAGGTCAAGCTTATTCATTGTGTTGTTCTTGTTTTCTATATTCTAATATGGGACTTCCTGGTGGCACAGTGGTTAAGAATCTGCCTGCCAACGCAGGGGACACGGGTTCAATCCCTGGTCCGGGAAGATCCCCCATGCTGTGGAGCAACTAAGCCTGTGTGCCACAGCCACTGGGCCTACGCTCTAGAGCCCGTGAGCCACAACTAATGAGCCCGCGTGCCACAACTACTGAAGCCCGTGTGCCCTAGAGCACACGTGCTGCAACTGATGAGCCCACGTGCTGCAACTACTGAAGCCCACACACCTAGAGCCTGTGCTCCACAACAAGAGAAACCACTGCAATGAGAAGCTCGCACACCACAACAAAGAGTAGCCCCCACTTGCCGCAACTAGAGAAGGCCCACACGCAGCAATGAAGACCCAATGCAGCCAAAAAATAAATAAAATTTTAAAAAAAGGTAAAAATTCCCTACTATGATGTGGAGTCGTGTATTTCTCACTGTAATTCTATAGACTTGTCTTTACAATTTGAAGCTATACTATTTATTACATATAAATTCAACACTATTACAGTTTCCTGAAGAATGCTAACTTCTGAGAAAATTCAGTACACCTCCTTATCTCTAGCATAGTGTTTTTTGGCTTTAATTCTGTTTTTGTTTGATATTATTATTGTATTAATGAAAGCTTCCTTTAGGTTAATGTTTGCCTGGAATACCTTTTCCTCACCTTTACTTTCAACCATTCTGTGTCTCTTCTAAACAACACATAGCTGGATTTTGTCTGATAGTGTGTGTATGTGTGTTAATCTAGTTTGACAATTACTGTCTTTTTAGTAGGGAAGGATAATACAGTTGCATTGATTTTGGTTACTGAAATAACTGGATACGTTTCCACAACTTTATTTTGTGGCATCTGTTCCACTGTTTCTATACTTCTATTATCACTTTTCCCTCTTCTTGAGGATTTTTGAAGTTTTTCTCTCTCTTTGCAGTTTTTCTTCCACAAGTTTAGAAATCAGACTACGTGCAATCTCCATCACTTGGAGTCATGGAAAGCAAGTCTTCCGTGGCGTGGGTTTTATTTTTCCTAATTCGCCTACTGAGAATGTCACCCTTTGGACTCCTGGGGTTTTGGTTTTTGTGAAGGACATCTGATTCAACCTCCAACCTGCTCAGAGTCCAGGTTTTAACTCCTGTCCATCTCTCTTCACATGTGCAAAGCTCTAAAACCTAGACCATAAATGCCAGCTCCAGGATTTGCTTACCCCTGTGAAGCAGAGCTTTCTGGACGTTTTTAACTTTGTATCTCTATGTCTATCTGCCTATCTATTGATCTATGGATCTATCAATCTGTCATCACCTAGCATGCTTAAGTGCAAACTGGGAGGGTTTTTCTCTAAATAGCTTGGTCATTCGTCTTGCTAGAAATGAAAGACCATGCTTTGGTTCTGATGCATTCATTTCCTTATGTTGTTTTGACAGGTTTATGCAGGCCTGGGACAATGCGGAAAAAGTAACATATTTGTTTTGTATGTCTCCTATAAAATGTGCAGTATTCTACTCTCAGATGATATTATTCAGAGATCAAGGAAACAAAAAGGATTAACCCTAATAAAATGCTTTCCCTTCTACTATGTATATTATTTTCCTATACTCACTTTATTTAATCTTTATAATGACTCCATGAAAGAGTTATTGTTATCCTCATTTTATACATGAGACCACATTTTGAGACTACTAAATTACTGAATTGGGATTCAAACTCTTGCTTATTGAATTCCAGAGTCCATGCCCTTTATCCTGACTCCTGCGGCTTTTCCTCAAGTAAAGAGCTCTGAGGGATTCTTTCCAGAGCTGGTAAAAACAATGCTGGTTAGTCCTTCACTGGTAATTTTCATAGGGAACAATGCAGCTATTTACCCAGCGTTGGTTAGAACTCTGCTAATTGCTAGCACTCATTCTATTAGCAAACATGGTATTTATTGACTCTAGAAAGAGACCAGATTGTGGGAAAACATAAACAGTGATAACATAAACAAATGCTTTCAAAGCAAACCTTTGTTTGGGTCCTAACGTCAAGCAACTTTTATTTTTAATTGCCATTTTTACTTTTGACCAAGTATCTCATATTTCATACTCTTCAAACCTCTGAAAGTAATTAAGCCTTGCGTGAAAACCTCCTGATGCTGGTTCACATTCTCATTCTCATTAAATACAACGTATTTGTTCATGCAAGAGCCCGTGTAGCCCTGCAAGCTAAGCCTAAAGTATTATTGGAAGCAACCTTGCCAAAATGGATGACCCAAGAATGCCATAGATAAGTTAATCTTATTTAATCTCTCTGCTTTATCGCTTTGGAATTTACCACAGGCCAAGGGTTGAGGAAAAGGCTATCTCTCCCTGTCTTTCCACAGGTCCCCCTTTCCCTAGCTGAACTTGAATGTCTAAAGTGGATCCAAGAGAACTCCAGCATGTGGGCAGCATAGAAAACAAACCATAAAGATGGTACATGGGCCCATTTTCATCGGTCACTGGCTGCCTTACCAGTGGAAGAGAACCATTTCTACTTAAAACCAGGTTGAAAGCAACATCTCCAGAAACAGCTTACTCTCAAGCCCTATGGGAAGGGGTTAAAGTTTGGATCACTATAATTTAGAGTCAGTGATCACAAATGCAAAACTAAGTCGGGCAAGTTTTCTATTCTGAGGCTTCATACATGACCAAAGAGACGAACATGGTAGTATAAAGTGAAGGGAAGCAAAGGTGCATTGTTTCCATTATATGTAGCCACGTGTATTTGCAAAGTGGCTCATGAGATGTTGTCACACTCTAGGATATAAAAGGATCTAAATCCTTCCTCGTGCAAGGTTTGCCCCCAAATACAATTTAGAGAAAGCAAGGTACTAGCATGTTCTCCCAGTGCGTAGCTCCAGCTGTCTTATTAAAATGAAATGGGTGGGCTTCCCTGGTGGCTCAGTGGTTTAGAGTCCGCCTGCCGATGCAGGGGACGCAGGCTCGTGCCCCAGTCCGGGAAGATCCCACATGCCGCGGAGCGGCTGGGCCCGTGAGCCATGGCCGCTGAGCCTGCACTTCCGGAGCCTGTGCTCCGCAACGGGAGAGGCCACAACAGTGAGAGGCCAGCGTACCGCAAAAAAAAAAAAAAAAGAAATGGGTGTGTTTACGTAATCTGGGCATTCAGGAAAATAATTAGGCAATTCTGTGTAATTTTCCCCAAAGAGTTGAAATTGAGCGAAAATCAACTGCATATCTGGGTCTGGGCCTGCTTCGGCCTCCAATGCAAAAATGAATATGAATTCCAAGTGATCAAAAAGCTCAGAAGTGCTCACCCCTGACAATTTTTTCCCTCCTTGGGATGGAAAGCATAACAACTGCTTTTCTGAAACAAATTATGATCAGCTGGTGTTGTTTTTATTATTTTAAGACCTTCTACTGATTAGACCAATAGCTCTTTATTACTAATTGAATACACATGAAAAGAAAAATCCTAACGCCTTCCCATGCTAAACTGGAACGGAAATCTAGATCAAACGGGGGTGTGCCCTTGTGTATTTTAATAATAGGCGATAATCACATATTAGCAGCTTCTCATTAACGCTTATGATTGACAGTAATAAGAAATGGTTACAGGAGAAGTGATGCAAACACTGTATCTTTTTAAATGATTTTAACCACTCATTTCTGGTTCACATTTGAAGTATGCTTTGAACTGTAGCCAAGACTAGGGCTGTCGTATACAAAACTGAAATGGTTAATTCTCCCACCCCTTCCTTGTTCTGACATTGTGGGGCGCATTGTCAGTGCTTTATATACCTAAGGGGGAATACGTAAAAAGTCTGTTTTAACACCGTAATCTGGACATGAGTATCTCATGCATTTTGCTGATTTCCATGCAGCAGAATTCTGTTTTCCTCGTGTGTCTGAGATTTCTGTGTCTTTTTTGGGGCAGCTAAGGGGAGGTGGGCAGTTTGGTGCTGTGCGATTCGCTTCACCAAAGAAGTGGCTGGTTAAGCAGACACGCTGACCACAGGCAACCGCGTATGTAAACGCACAGACACACGTGACCTAACCTTGGCAAATTTCTTGTCTGCAAATGATTTCCTTCGAAATGACACTACTGAGATTCTGAGTTGACCTTTGTACGTTCTCTCCACGTGCACAGGGGACTGGGCCATCTTGTCATTTTCATGATGGCGATGGGAGGAGCAAAATAAATGCGTGTAGGCTTTATTCTGTCTCGAGTGCCCAGATCAACCACGAAATCAATAGCCACAACATTTTCTTTAGCTGAGCAAGGAATTCCAAAAGCAAATCCCTGTGTAAATGACAGCACAACGTCCTCATTCTTAGTCAAAATATACCTTTCAGTTCAGTTGTTAGGGTGTCATGGCAAATGCAAAGCATTTTCCTAGTGCCATTTTGTAGCCAAGCAACTCAGAGAGGAGCGCGGCCCCTCAAAGTGCACTGAGCTCATCTCTGATTAGCTGCACTGGCCACTCTGTGCTAAACTTGAGTTTGGGATAGAATCAAGGACAAAATTATCATTACTGATGCCTCCCAGTGATTTCATATTACAGGCCTCAACAGAAATATGGCCAAGGTAGCCAGGATGCTGCTGGTGGTATTTAATGACCCAGAGGGGATTGTGACTCTGCACGATCAGACTCAGGAGAAAGAAAAAACTGTAGGTCTGCTCCCAAAAGCCAGCTCCAAGCAGCAGCAGAAGGGAAAGAAAAGGCTCAAGCATTCTTCAGAAACGAGAAGAAACCAGTTCGAACCTAGTTTCTAGGGAACACACATACATGGTGACAGGAGGTTATTTTCTCATTAGGCAACTGAGACTTATCTTGACTGTATTACTATATATGTATCGTGCCCCAAGCACTCTGGTGGGGAGGTTCTGTAGAAATAAGAGTTCTTAGTAATTGCCGGCTCTGTCAGCCAACCGCACAGCGGCAGGTAGCTCCATGCGTTTAGTTTAAGCAGCAGAGGGGCACATTCTGGGGCCCCAAGCAGAAACTGCAAGCCTGCCCTCCTTTGTCCTATGTTAGTGATCGCGTCCTGATCACATTCTTAGCAGCATCATGTTTACCTGGGCACCTTATATTGTTCAAACTCAGCGTATTCTCTAAATTCAATTTCAGAAACAGGCAGTGGTGGTAGTAGGGCAAAAATCAGAATTTCTCTAACAAATGTGGAAACTGAGGCACAGATTTTTTTAAGGCCAAGGAAGCAGGTAATTCTAGAATTGAAAGGGTCCTAAGGGAACTCATTTCAGCCTCTAATTTCACAGATTAGGAAACTGAATGAGAAAGATCACATGGTAAGTTAGTAAGAGAGAGAGCTGAGATTCCACAAACACTTGGAATCCAGTGCTCTTTTAAAATGCAGCATCACACATGGCCAGAGGGGTGGTCTCCTTCCTTCATGGGCCTTCCTGTGTGCAGTGGCTGTGGAGCCAGGGATGCAAATGCTATGTGACAGTGACTCCATCTTGCTTGCCATTTTATTGTCAATTCCTAGCACAGAACCTACTCTGTGATAGGTACACAATACATACTAGGTGAATGAATAAGTGTCTTGTAATAGACACTAGGCATTTTTAGGAATAGATTGCTGACATTTGGCATACAGGCAGAGAGAGAAAAGGGGATATGTAATCTAGACCAGAGAGAAGCTCTAGACCAGAAAGAAAGGGGATATATAATCTACATGCCAGTCGTCTCTGTAAATACGATACACCTAGAAATAGTTTAGAAACCTGCGTTGGGTGGCCAGGGGTTCTGAATCAGGCCATGAAACAAGATGGCAGAGTTCTGAGTAGCTTCAATCATCTTAAATGTAGACTCCCTCAGGCTGACTCAGTAGACCCCTTACTGAGCATGATTCCAGGGATGGTTAAAAACCCTTCCCCAATTTCTAAACCCACATCTCCTCTCCCCTCCCCAAATGTGCTCATCATCCATTTTTTCTACATGAAAGGCTATGGTTCTCGCCGGGGGGTCATTTCAAACTACATCTCCTCTCTCACCATCTAGTAGAGAAAAGCCACTGTTACATACAGGAATTGTACCCTTCAGGTGCTTTTGGCAGAAACAAGGTCAATACCACTGAAGAAAGACTTTAATGACTCTGTTTTAAGGCACGTTATCTGGAGATGGGGGTAAGCAACTGGAGCTGAGTGATATTAGGATGGTAACAGCTTGATTTGCCTTGATTACGGTTCATCAGGTTCTTTCACTTCCATTTTCTTATCTGACCATCTTGACCCTATGGTATAAGTAAAAACAATTTTCTTTCTTTCAGAGTGGAAATCAAGGTTTGGAGTGGCTACGTCACATGCTCAAGGTCAGACATCTAGGAGAAACTTGCACTCAGGGCTTCTAATACTAAGTCCACCGTTCTTCCCATTTTTCTAAGGACGTGAAGTCCAAGGCGGGCAAAGGCTCTCTCTCCCTTTGATCTCTCCTATGTAGGCTAGTTCAGGTTGTCTGCTGAGCAGGTTAAAAGCTGGGCCCCGGCAGCTGTCTCTTTCTTCTATCAGCTCAAGAACTTTCATCCAAAGAATGAGAAACTTCTGTGTAAACCCAACCTGTCAGTCTCCTACAATTTATTTCTCTTGTCTTTCACGCATACGATATTTTGCTCGAAGCCTACAGAAATTGTCCAAGTTGAAATTCCAATTAACCCTGGCAGTAAGTGCTGTAACGATAGGGGAGTGTTTATTCTTTATGAAATGAGAATGAACCTCAAATGTTATTGGAATCTGCCGAAACTAGAAAGGGGTCAGGATCTGGATGCTTTAGTCGACACCACCCAGTCATTCCCTCTAGAAATTCAAGGAAGAGGTGCAGGTTTTCAAAGCAAATATGACTGTTTTTTATCATGCAGGTGATTTTCATTAGCTATGGTTCCCTGCAATATTTTCATTTCATTTTTACATCAGCCAGATACATATTTTTATTTTTTTCTTTTTCCTTTAGGCACATCATTTCAGGCCAAATTGGGCATCAGCTAGAAGGAGCTGGACAATTGCCCCATATTTAACTGGATGGATTAAATATACAAACAATCAAAATTTCACTGGGCGCAGACGTATCACAATTAAAATCTAGTTCTAAGTGTGGCTGCATGTGGAATTTCACTTTATCTTGATACTTGGCCAGGAGTCATGGAGAAAAATACACAGTACGCCTTCTCTGGTACTTTACTTTTAGAGATAATGTTATCTTTGGGTAAAGTAAGATATTGCTTTCCAGACTCATTTGGAACTCATTCCTGATATCAGAACCACACCAGGTATGCAAAGGATACAAAATCCAAAGTAAAAGATCCTTATTCTCTAGGTGTTTATGAGCTAGTTAGGGAAGGGTAGATACATAGCCCAAGTATTCTATTTCTATGTCCATACTCATGAAAGATGCTGCTAATCCATCACTGCATCCTCCTCACATACTCCACACGCAGCCTTGTAATCTCTGTCTAATCAGCCACACCCAATCCGAACTGACATGTGAGATGAAGCCCACTGGCTACACCTGAACTAACTGGTGAGAGGGAGCTAAAGACAAGAGTAAGAACCACCAAGCACGGAACTCTAGGCAAGGGAGGTACATCTTAGACTCCAGTGATGAGCCTTCTGTAAAGAGAAAGGGTTTCCCCTGGGTCTCCTTAGTATGGCTAGAACTTGGAGAGATGGGGGGAAAGAGAATGAATAAAGACTTCAAATAGCCAACATATAAATAGAGGAGATGAACGTGGAATACAGACATAAATATGGAATGGGGCTTGCCCTGGGGTTGGAGAGTAGGGTTCTATTCTCAATATCTGGGAGTTTCACTCAGAAAATTCCCCTATTCCTGAATGTTTCTGTTCATAAATTGTAAGCATGGAGACACAGTGCTTTCTGGTCTGTAGATGCCTGCTGGCACCCTAAAGTAAAATGTATCACATTCTGGAAGATGTGGGAGCTCATTTTCAAAGAACAAAGGTGACTATGAGTCATAGATTTCATGTCAAGAAAATGGGTAAAATAAAGGTGACTTTAAAAGACTGCCAAATCTTCTATCCACCAAACTTATAAAATGAAGCCTTTCCAAATATACTTCTTTATTTATTTATTTATTTTTTATATTTTTTACTTGTTTATTTATTTTTGTTTGCGGTACGCGGGCCTCTCACTGTTGTGGCCTCTCCCGACACGCAGGCTCAGCGGCCATGGCTCACAGGCCCAGCCGCTCCTCAGCATGTGGTATCCTCCCGGACCAGGGCACGAACCCGTGTCCCCTGCATCGGCAGGCGGACTCTCAACCACTGCGCCACCAGGGACCCCAAATATACTTCTTTAGATTCATTATGGTCAACACTGATGATCACTTTTTGCCCCCCTTTATGATAAAATGAAGAAAGCTCCAGGTTTCTTGCCCTTCTTAAGGACAGATGAAACAATAAGCCAATCTCTCTGTTTTACAGTTGTGGTGTGTACCTGGTTTGAGGCAGAACTGCCTAGGATGATCTCATAACTTCCCTTCAAGCAATATGATTCCATAAAATTTCACACTGAATTGGACAAGAAGCAGCATATCCTGTTTTGAACATCTGCACAATTAGATTGACAAGTGAGAGATTCTGATTGCCTGATGTATCCCTGTTCCCTCCAATCTTCATCCGTAAGGAATCCGAGATAGTCCCTCTTACTCCATCTAGACAAAAATGGAGGGGACTTCGCTGGTGGCATAGTGATTAAGAATCCGCCTGCCAGTGCAGGGGACATAGGTTCGAGCCCTGGTCAGCAAGATCCCACATGCCACAGAGCAACTAAGCCCGTGTGCCACAACTACTGAGCCTGCGCTCTAGAGCCTGTGTGCCACAACTACTGAAGCCCACACGCTTAGAGCCCGTGCTCCACAAGAGAAGCCACTGCAATGAGAAGCCTGCACACCGCAACGAAGAGCAGTCCCCTCTCTCCGCAACTAGAGAAAGCCCGTGCGCAGCAATGAAGACCCAACACAGCCAAAAATAAATAAATAAATATGTATATTAAAAAAATGGAACATCAAGGCTGACTGGAAATGATGGTATAAAATTCATTAAATTCTCTTACATTGCCAGAGGTGACATATGGATACTCACATCATTGTTTTCTACAAAACAGGCTATAGGAGAATCTTGGAGAAGCAGTGGATAAGAATTCATCTGTTGTTGGGAACTACATGATCCCAGGCAGAGATAAATGATCTGGCCCAAGTTCCCTCTAACTGTCATCTGGGTGCAGAGTCTGTGTTATGTGGTATCATATCCTGTTATATTCAGGCAGTCTCCTCCTGATTTCCTATTCAGTTTCTCTGCTCTTAGCCATGTTTGTTCAGGAATGGTCACAAGAAAGAGCCTGGAATATGGGTTGCATGGGTGGACTTCTGGACTGGATCTCCCAACTCAGAGTGGTTTGTAAATCCATTTTGTCCAAATTATGCTGTAGGCACTCATGAGTCTTGAATCAACCTTCCTTGAGAAATCTCCTAGTCCCCATGTTATAGTGGTCATACTAACTTTGGGGAGGGCACAGATTTTTTAAAAAAGCAGTAGGTAAGCAGAAAAAGCCATAGAGCAGCTTGAAGGTCTGTTGTATTTAATGACCTCTGAATGTTGCCATTAAAAAAAAAAAAAAGAAACCAATGCTATTTTCTCAGGTTACTGTGGCATCAACAGATTTCCCTAAAACCCTTTTCCCTATTCTATGGCCATCCTTCCAAAAAAGACCCACGAATTTGGAATGGCATGCTTGAAAAGCTGTCCTGTCACTGACCATGTGGCATAGTGGAAACGGCCAGTCTTGGGAGACAACAGAACTTAGTTTCGATACCAGACCTGCCCGTTTCTAACTACATGTCAGTAAACAATCTGCTTAAACTTGTTCAGCCTTGGCTTTCGTGTCAGCTGGTAATAAAAATTTACCAATGTCACAGAGTTACTGCAGAGACTGGATGGGACCTAGTCCCATATATGGCACAGAGTGGGGGTACACATTGATAGCTACGATTAGAAAAGTCTGATCCTGTGACAACCCTTGTCTGATACTTGGTGAAGGACACACCATGGCTGGTTGTATAAATGTAGTGCCTGAGTTCAGTGGGTGGGGCGGGGGGAAGCGTATGTTAGAAAGCTGTGTTGGACTCTTCTGAGTGAGATGCAGTTAGGGAGGGCAATTTTCTTGTCTCTTTTGGGGCCTTTTCCTCTCTGAATGTGGTTTCCTGTTTCTCATCAATCCCTCTGCTGAAAACCATCCAACCTTTTCTTTTTCTTTCCAGAATCTTTAAGAAAAATAATAAAGGCTTACACTACCACGCCCTTCTTCCACTGAGATGAGAGCATGTTCTTCCATTGCCCCTGAGGGGATGTGTCCTAAGCTGGGAGGGTTCTCCTGCCCCTTTTACCTGGGAAGCCAGAGTGGTGGGACCAGGAAGCTGTGAGTAAGAAGAGGACGGATCCAAGGAGGAAGGAAGAAAGCATGAGAGTCAGTTGGATTTGTGACTCTTGATCAACATCTATGCACTGAAAGAACTGGATAGATTCCGTTGAACTTTGGACAAGTCAGACCAAGGATCCACAGTCTAAGTGCCCTTCATAGCATCTACACTTAGAATCAAAATTTGCTTTTTCTGGTGGATATTCCATCAGGATATTCCAATCTGTACCCACCATGTTGAATATAGCTAGGAAAGTAGCCTTGTCTCATGTACTTGAAGGAGCTCACTCAAGCCCTTACTTACTTACCTGGTACTTAGTAACTCTATGTCCCGACATTTTTTTTTTTTTCCTCAGCTGTAATACTGACTTGTTCTGAGGATTAATTAGGATAATACATGTGAAGCATTTCAGTGCCTAGAATATAAGGAACGATCAGCAAACTTAGTACTTGGAAACCAAGAAACTGGGAAGAATGTTGTCTAAACCAACAATAAAATGAAAAATGAGAAGTCAGAGCAAAGAGCTAAGGTCAGTAAAAGGAAAGAGTTTACCGATGAAGACAGTTGGGATAGTGCTGGGAGTTAGAGGGAAACCCCGAAGGTGACATTCATCACCTCTCCCTCCTGACCAAACACCTGGCACCCCGGTTTTATTAACCTGTTTTACTCATGATGTTAATTTGTAATAAAGAGTACAAGAAGAGAGAACTAGGGGAAAAGAGACACTTATGAGGCACATCTGTAGCGGTTTTCCTTGTTTGATGATTTGGTTTTCTGTTAACTGTCGTTTACCTCTTTTACTGTTTGCTTTCCTTATTGTCCGAGAGAGATATTCAGAAAGTGTAGGCCTGTGTGAAATTATAACTGGGTGGGCTTTCAAGAACTTGCTCGTTCATGGGAAAGCCCCTCATAAATCATACGGCCTGTACAGTCACATTCTTCCCAACATTCACCTGGCTTTGGCCCATAGGGTAGAAAAATAACATGGAAAACTGTCACTTTTCCAGATTAACTTAAATGCCGTGTTCTTGGTAGAAACAAGTTTGCCATTAAAAACAACACTGTCACAAGAAGCCAAGGACTGACTGTCCTGAAGACCAAGTTCGGGCCTCTGAGCAGTAGTACATTTTCTTATCATGGAAAAAATGGAAATGATGATAGGTGATGTTAATAATTATAGCTACTAAAATGATGTCAGCTCCTGTGCAAAAAATTTTACAGATGTTATCTTTAATCCTCAAAACAATGCTGCAAGGTAGATATTATTATCTCCCTTTAAAAAATGCAAAAATTGAGGCTTAGAGACATTAATTAACATGCAAAGGTCACAGTTAGCTTCTAGTAGCGCTGGTCCACAAGACAGTTTTTTTTATGCCATCTGTCTGTGATGACCTTCAGAAAGTCAGATATTTTCAAAGTCATGAAAATTCAGGTTTTCATTGCTTTGGACCCTCTTCCCCATCAATGCTTTTTTTTTTTTTCCTTCCGGAATTGACACTTGCAACCACTGGGGACTAGAGCTCTAAGGCAGTGATTTCAGATTCCTTGAAGACCATCATAAACTAAAATTAGCTCATAATAATTAGCAAGAAACAAATGTTTCTTAAAAAAGCATCCATTCACTTAAAATGATTTTTAATTTTATAATGACTAGTATATAATGATAGCAGAACAGAGCTATTTAGTTAGAAAAAATAACTTCAAAGATGAGAGCCCATTTAGTGTTTATGTGCTCTAGAGTTCTAATTACTTTGAAAACTACCAAAACTTTGTATATGATTACTGATAGCATTCAATAGCAACTCTGAGGGAAACAGAACCAACCTTTTTTTTCTTTTCCCCAAGCTCCATTAACATGGAGGAAATAAATAATAAATGATAAATACCAGAGGCACGTATTCACTATGTCATTATTATTTTCCTGCTCTGTTGCCAGTTCAGGTCTCTTATGCCAGGAAAACGGAAAAATAACACCAAACTTGTCTTCCTGGTCATTTTCCAAATGAGGCCAACAAAACGGGACTTGAGGAACACTAAATGTGGTATTGTTTTCGTGTACTCTATCAGCAAATCCTGGTAGGTTCAATTTGGTTTCATTACATTTCCAATCTATGCGTGTGTCAATTCATCTTCTTTCTTG
Source organism: Monodon monoceros (assembly GCF_005190385.1). NCBI lineage: Eukaryota > Metazoa > Chordata > Mammalia > Artiodactyla > Monodontidae > Monodon > Monodon monoceros. The sequence goes on along the minus strand of NW_021703770.1, from coordinate 18,636,577 downwards.
CCATAGTTAAGATTTATGCGCTTTATTAATCACCTCGCGACAGTCATATCAGCAGTTTCATTTAGCAGAGCAAACCAGTCAAACCCCGGCAGACTTCCGCAGGCATCACATGGCAAAGTCTGGATACCTGGCAACTTGAATTACTCTTGCCAATATGAGATTTTTCAGAGCCGTCCATCTTAAGGCCATTTAATATATCACATCTGCCTCTGCTCTTTTCCTAATTGATATGTTGAAAGAGAGACACCCGCTAGATCTTGCAAATGTCTCCACGGAGCAGCCTTGGGACAGGTTTCTCGGCAGCAGCACCTTAAAATGGTAGTTTGTTAAACGTTCTGTTTTCCAAATGTAATTTAAATGATATGAGGGGGACTTCCCTGGTGGCGCAGTGGTTAAGAATCCGCCTGCCAATGCAGGGGACACGGGTTCGAGCCCTGGTCTGGGAAGATCCCACATGCCGCAGAGCAACAAAGCCTGTGAGCCACAACTACTGAGCCTATGCTCCACAGCCACCGAGCCACAACTACTGAAGCCCGCGCACCTAGAGCCCGTGCTCCGCAACGAGAAGCCACCGCAATGAGAAGCCTGAGCACAGCAACGAAGAGTAGCCCCCGCTCGCCGCCAAGTAGAGAAAGCCTACGCACAGCAATGAAGACCCAACGCAGCCAAAAATAAATAAAAAGTTAAATGAGGGCTTCCCTGGTGGCACAGTGGTTGAGAGTCCACCTGCCAATGCAGGGAATACGGGTTCGTGCCCTGATCCAGGAAGATCCCACATGCCGTGGAGCGGCTAGACCCGTGAGCCATGGCCGCTGAGCCTGCGCGTCCGGAGCCTGTGCTCCGCAACGTGAGAGGCCACAACAGTGAGAGGCCCGTGTAACACACACACACACACACACACACACACACACACACAAAGTTAAATGATATGAGGGGCCTAGGTGGCATCCAGGGAGCCCACATTTTCCAAAGAGCTTCCATAAGCAACGGCAACCTTTCATGCATTCACTGCATGCTCAGGTGGTCTAAGAAGATGATATTGCCAGGTGTGATGGTCCAGTCATGCACTATGGCTTCCTAGCATACAATAGTGCTAACCAGATTCAGGGGTTCCTAAGTGGCTGTCACCGATTGTAATTCTTAGCCACGCTGTATTTTTAATGTTATCACTTTTCTAATGCCAACTCCACTCTCCCTAAAGTTCTGAAAGGACACAGTTCTCAACATATTTAGTATGGACTCAAATCATATTCACACACTCTTGATTAAGTCCCAACAGCACATCCGAGTTGCTTATCAGCTTGCTTGGAGATACAGAGTATAGAGCTGGATTCCAAATGTAGATCTCAGCAGAAAGAAGCCATCTTAACATAATTAGTCATTGAAGAGAGGTGTCTTCTGAGTTTTTCTAGGTCTTACTGTTAATTTGATCACACAGAAGGGTTTGTGGGGGGCACGCCTCAAACTAAATGACTCAAATAAGGAAGATTCAATGACTTGAAAGTTCTTATAGTGGATCAGCTAAGTAGAAATTGTGGCCCTTATATTACAGCATGGCACACGGGACCAAAAATAAAAAAAACGACCAATTTGATATTAAGAAAATTTAATGAGAAGGCCACAGAAGAAAATGGGTTACTACAGTGTAATTTCTACAGACTTTCCAAGGCAGTTGTTCTTCCAAAATCTTGGAATTAATAGCACTGAAAACTCCTCAGCCTCACAAGTTTATAAAGCGGCAGGGTGTTTAGCAAAGAGAGGGCTAGACTGAAAATCAAGAGACCTGTATTTTAGCTTTGACCTTGTACTAAACTGTACAGCTTAGGCTGAGCCATTAAACCTGCTCTACAACAAAGGGGCTGGAACAGATAGTGGGTGCCTACCAGTCACCCTCCAAAGTGGCAGTGGGACTCCTTGCCCTATTTTTGCTTTTCAGAAAAAGCCTAACAGAAATCATACATTTATCCATGATAAGATAACACAGGAAAATTTAAATGTTACATTTATCTGATTTTTCTATTATATTGGGTTGGCCAAACATCTTACTGAAAAACACGAACGAACTTGTTGGCCAACCCAGTATCAGCTGAAAGAGGGAACACTAGGTTTTCCATGCTAATGCAATACTCTAATTGGAGGATCATGTTTTTACTTAGTGGGAAATCAAGTTAATTGCTACTTAATAAGTGCAAATTGTAAAGGGAATCTTTCAAAAAGTAAAACTCACAGGGAAAAATAAGTTTTAATAGAAACTTGATGGTGGCCAGTTTAGAAATGGTTTCACAAAAATCCCTTCCAGCTCAGGATTTCTATTACTACAAACCTTTAGAGATTAAAAAAAAAATTTTTTTTTTTTTAGTTCTTTCCATGTCTTTCGACTTTCAGCACAGAACGTTTTTTATTTACTAAATCTGTGGCTTTATAACTCCTTTCCCATTCAGTTCTATATATACCTGCAGTGACAGCATTTTAACCAAACCTCACAATTTCCTTGGCTTACACACTCCTTGCTTCACTGGCCTAATTATTTTAATAAGCGGCTTAACTGAAATGCTGGCTTACATTTATATTTCAACTTAATTGTGTACAGTTCCTAGTACAATGAAAACCTTCACAGTCTTTCCTATTTGTGACAGTGTTTTGCTGCGTCTAGCTGTTAGGGACACTAATAAAGTAACTTCATTTTATTTCTATGCATACATCTGTTCTTTCCTTTTTTCTTGTTTTTTTTTTTTTTTTTCGGATTAACAATGGAAAGGTCCCAAAGTTCTATCATTTTGGCTGTCTAGATGAAAAGAGAATCTCCATCCAGGCCTGCAGGAAAGCCTAGATCTGGCTGGCGAGGATAAAACAAAGCTAGCAGCATTCCTTGGGTCAGCCATATAGCTCGGGGTGCTTGGGTATTCGCACTCCTTTTGTTCCCGCCATTTAGCAATTTTCTCAAACAGGAACAAAACAGGAAGTGGAAAAAAGAATGACATGGAAAGTCACTTACTAATCCTACTCCCTGGGATTCCCCTCATGGTCTAATTATTGTTTGGTATCTTTAATGAAACCAAATCATGAGAGCTTCCAGCGTCTGGCTGATGTCTCAGAGGCCTGATTTCCACGTGTCCTTGGCTCTGAAGGGAAATATCTGCTAACTTCCTGAAGTCTCCTTATTATCATCTATTACCATTTAGTTCCCAGAAAAATCTTTGTCATTTTTCTAACATGGAAGGAAAAATCTAGAGGAACAGAAATGATCTCTGTAAACTGTCATGTGTTTTTGCTTGCTTGAAACCGAAATAGCGTGACTTCAGAATTCGGTTTTGAAGCCACTGGCTCTTTGGTGACAACTCGGTAGGCACATAGCAATCTTAAGCATGACCCTGCTTTACCAGGCAAAAGTGAACATATGTGTCTCTTTTCATCCATGCTCCTGCATGTGGGTCTATAAAAGAAGTAAAATGCTATAGAGAGATGCTTTAGAAACTGAATTCTATTGACTACTATAAACTGCAGCATACCAGAATCAGGGGATTTTGGTAAATCTGTTAAAACACATTCTGAAATCCTTGGCTCGAAAGCCGTATTTACAGAGTCACAGAAAAAACAGCAAGAATACCATAATAGCTACTTCTATTCTGCACTACTATTAGGCCAGGCTAGACTTCAATCTTCATTCCGTTGAAAAAACACAAAAAACCAAACCCTTGCAAATTGGGCATTATTTCATTTTACTTATGCAGGGTTTGAAACTCAGAAACATTAAGCACCTTCCCCAAGACCACACAGGTGCCAATGGCAGAGCCCAGCTGAACGTCTTCTAGGTACCTTAAGGATTTTGCAGACCCATGCCCTTCATTTTACACACGAGATGCTGAAATTTAGCCGTAAGGTATTTAGACACGGTAAAATAGTCTGAAATGTTAAGGATTTGTATACATCCAACTCTGATGATTCATGATAACTGAAGAGAATGTTACTTTGATGGTTAGCTTCTTGTGGGCCAGAAAAAAAGTCTGTTTTGCTCACCTTAGTGGTGGCACAGACTAGGCATTTAATCAATATTTGTGAATGAAAAGACAACGTATACAACTGAAAACAGAAAATACAGAAGTCAATTTATATTTGGTTTGGAAATAGATGTTTTTCTTAGCAGATTTATCCTCTTAGGAAATTATAACTTCTTCAGGATTACCACAGCCAGTTTGCTCTTTTTCCTTTCCTTTTCTTTTTTTTTAACACTTTAGTGAAAATCAGAGCCAGATGTGTGCTGCTAGAAGCCAGATGAAGATGTGAAATGCAAAACACCCCATGCACAGTCAAATTATAGGTCCCAACTGTGATATTTTCTGTGGCCCTGGGGCTCCAAGCAATCCCAACTCCCTTCATAACCACTGTATCGGTCCACTCGGGTCTCCATGATGGATGGGATGTGGCAGGGAGAAGGGAAGGGGTGTCGGATGCCAGTGGGAGAAATGACGTGCCCCTCGCTACGTCTTCACACACAAGCCAGCTCTGTCAGACTCTCCTCCCGCTCGATTTCCTTGGCATTGAAGGCACATCTCAAATCTCATCGTAAACTCCGACTAGAGAAAGCTGCAGTGCAACCTACTCAGTTGAACAGAACTGGCCCCCAATTTGGGACATCCTGCCTGCTCAATCTGAGGGCAGCCTGCTTTCATGTCAGACACATCTGCCTGCCAGGTTAGGTGGGGAAGATGCTTGCTCAGCAGTGAGGCATGAGCTGACATTCAGGGACTTGAGCAGAACCTGCTGTGCAACGTTGGAGAGAAAAGCTCTTCCTTCCAGACTGACAGCCAGCAATACCATTTTCTTGTTCGATGAATGAAAATCTTTTCATTTCTACCCCAAAGCGCGGGAGCCTGGCTATACATTTTGACTCTGCCCTGAACTGAGCAGGCTGAAAAGACTGACATGGGTTTAACAGACATGATCAACTTAGGTGGGCACCGTAGTTGGCAAATGGAACGTGAAGTTAATTGTTTCACTAGCGGAAGAAGAGACTCAGAGGCTTTCTTCGCTGGCAGAGCTGGGTGTGCTTTAGGCACACTGATGCTTGGCTGAAATTACCCGTAGTTCCGTGTCAGGAGGGCCTGTTTCTGAAAGGTTTTTTCCAATGTGACATTAATAATTTATAAATAGGCCAGTACACAAAACTGTATCTGTAAGAAGAACTGAGGGGTAAGATAAACAGGAACTTAACTTCTTAATAAAAAGTGAAGGATGAAAGAGACAAAAAAAAAAAAAAAGCACTTGTGGGTAATATGTGGAGTATAAATATTATCTTGTATCTACCATCAATAATCAGAAAAAAAGAAAAGATCATGTAGGATCATGCCATAAAAGGTGACACTTTGTGTGTTCCTTCTCCTCTGATCTGCTGTGAGCATCTGGTTGGATCTGAGTACATTAAATCTGATTAAAGTTTGTTTTTTACAATTGTTTAGACTCATCTAGTTAAGGAAGGCTGGGATGCGTTCTATTCTATCTTATGTATTGTCAACAGAATTGTCAGTGAAGTTTGGAATGTGGGAACTTTATTATGTAATTATGTGAGAGAGAAAGAGGGAGAACCCAGTTTTAGTTTGCAGTTGGAAAAAATAAAACAGACTTTTTTTTTTACTTGAAAATTGGGCAAACTAGGCATACACGACACAAAAGAAATGGAGTTTGTCTAGGCCAGTTTTTGGCATATTGATTCGCTTAGACTTCTCCATCAATTAGATACAACACAACGTGAAATAAAGAGAGAACTGGATTCCTCTAATCAGCTGAATTACAAGGTTAGAGTTCTAAATTATTGCTTTGTTGTTGGAGCAGCAAATCATTGGTGAAAGGATATTTTTACTTCTATGCATTCATTTAATCTCTATATGCTTTTCTGATAGCTATCAGAAAAATGCTGATGCAAATATATGTTGCAATTAAATATATATAGATTACATTTTTTTACCTTTCTAAATCTTAGAGACGCTTTGAAGCTCTGAAAGAACCAACACTCCACTTGCTGGAAAATAAAACCATGTCCAAACCACACAATCAAATCCCAAATACCAAAATCCCAAATCCCAAATGGATAACAAAGGTGCATAATTCCACATATGAAAGTATCAGATGTTAGAAACTCAATTTAGTATTATAAATCCACATCAATTTTCATTAAATAAAAACCTAAGTAAGAAAATAAATGTAAAATCCTAGCATACAACGGACTAGTGGTTACTAATGGTAACCCCAGCTGTCATTTACTGAACATTTACCAAGCAGTTCACACCAGGATAGGCACTAAGGGGGACCCACTGAAATAGAAGACCAAGTTCTGGCTCTTAATGAACTCAAGATATAGGTAACAAAAGGAAAGAAAGAGGGAAAAAGTGACCATAACTGGGAATTTCTATGGGCCAGACATTAAGCAGTTACACATATACGTTTTATCCTCACAATAAACCTACCAGGTAGGTGTCACCAAGCCCTTATTGCTGGTAAGGGTCAGTGTGTCTCTCCCTCATCACATAGCAAAGAGCTACAAAGACCTTATCTCCACCCCTCTCTGAGCTTCCTGGCACTTGTTCTTTCTGTTTCTCCAATGCATTTTCATCTTTGAATTTGTGTTCAGAATGCCTCCTTTGCCATATGAGGTTGAAATACCCCTTCCTCAGAGAAGGAAGCCATCCTCGAACACCCAGGCCAGGTAAGCCTGTTATATGACTGGCACTTAAAATCTGTTAATTCCATATTTATTTGTAGGAACATTTGATTAATGTCTCTCTCTCTCTCTCTCTCACTAGACTGTAAATTCCCTGAGGGCACAGAGCCAAAGTTTAGAAGTGAAGCTTGCCCTTTTTCTAATGCCATTCAGCCTCTATCGTGTATTTGTCACCTGCATTATTCAAAAGCATTTGCCATCTTGTGCTGTATTACAAAAGAAGGTAAACAAAGCTTGGGTCTTGATGCCCAATTGTGAAGTGTTGGTTTGTTCATTCATTCATTTATATTTTCATCATGTATTCATTTAGTCAATAAATATTTGTTGACCACCTAGTCTGTGCTAGGAACTCTTCTAGCTGCCTGGAATACAACGATGAATAAAACAGAAAAAAATCCTTAGGATGAATGACATTTAGTCAAAAATATGCTTGGTCTACAATCTCGATCCAGTTTCTAAGTGTCTGCTACGTATAAGACTATGTGTATAAGGCTGCATGACAGACTGACATGCAGACTAATGGACAACTTTTAATTAACATACATATATTAAATATGAAGTCTATAAAATGATGAGGGGGATGTAGTGAGAAGCCTTCCATAATAGATACAGTCAAACGACTGTGGTGGCTTTCAAGGGCCACGTATTTATTCTGTTCATGTTCTCGTGGCTCCACAGGTAACTGGAATGCCTATTTGACAGTTCCTGTCATGGATGGTTTAAAACCACAAAAGAAAACTGAGGTTATCACCATGCAGTTGCTCTGCAATTTGTCCGTAACTTGATGATATAACTAACTGGTCCTAAGAATATCCAAGAAAAAATAACTCGGACTCTGATGGTCATTCCAAAAGAGGAATTACCCAAATGTTTAAGCCATGGCCATGTCACTGGTATAAGGAAACCACCTTCTAAAGGGACAGATGTCGCAGGGACAGCCAAAGGAAGAAATACAAATGGACCGTAAATCAGACAGGAAAGCAATTCAACCTTATCAGTAAGATAAATGAGATAAAAGTTGCTTGTCATTTTAAAGCTAATTAGAAAATATTTAAAAGGAGAAAGAAATACCTAGTTTGTAGATGCTTTTTCAGGAAGGTAAATGTTTTACATTTTTGATGGGAGGATAAATTTTTATAAATTTTCAAAGGGCAATTTGTTCATATGTGTATGTAATATGAATTCTTTAAAGTGTTCCTACACCTTTTGGAGCGCATAACTTCACTTGGGAAAAAATAAATTTTTATAATATGCTTATTTTTAATTGTAATAATACACAAACAGAAAAACTCAAATGCAGTGCTTATAATTGAAAAAAGCATTCTGCCCATTGCTGCCCATCTAGTGAACTTCCTGTCAGACACAACCACTTTTAATATTTTAGCTCTTTCTTGTAGTATTTACACCAACTGTTCATGCACTTATACCAAGGGATTCCCTTGCAAAGAATCTAGAAATAGATTTTTGGTAGATCTAGAAAGATTACCAGGTATGTGCAGCCTGTCATTATTTCTAATAATAAGAAAATCAGAAGCAACATTTGCTTGGATTATTTGAATAAATGATGGCCTAAATGTGCAACCGAATATTAAGTAGCCGGCTATATTTAAATGACATGGCAACAAAATAAACATAAAAGAGATTATCTTTAGATAGAGGCTGGTACTCTTCTGAATTTCCAAATTCTCTTCAACAAATGTATGATTACTTATCAACAGAACGATGAACGCCATTTTAAAAGGTGAAACTTTCATATTCTGTAATCTAGAGGCTTTGATTTCATGTAAGGGTTGAGGGAAGTGCAGTTTTCATAAGGTATAATTGGGAAAAATCTTTGCTTTTGGTTCACTTCTGTGTGAAGGAGACATTAATAGGGGCAATGATATAACATTTGCATGAAAAAGGAAGAGAGTTTGACTAGAGTCTACTTGAGTCATGGAGTGCGCTGTGTGTGGAGGTCTGGACAGGAGAACTGACAAATAAATGGGGTGTTAGAGCCTGGCAGATACCCAAGTAGGCAAGTGGTCAAATTCCTCAAGGTTGGTGGGACAGGAAGGGGTCATGCACATCCAGGTAGAGTCCAGAGATAGGGGTGGGTCAGATTCAGCAAAGTATCACCAGCAATGGGGTAAAGCAACAGGGATCATCTGGGAGGGTCTCGAGGCTTATAACCACGATGAAAGATGTGGGTCACTCAGGGCCCATCAACCTTAACTGTGAAGATGCCTAAGGGGAAACTATGCCCCAGGCAAGTCAGTAAGCCGGAGAGAAAAAGACGAATATCATACGATATTGCTTATATGTGGAACCTAATTTAAAACAATGACACAAACGAACTTATACAGAAAACAGAAATAGACCCACAGACATAGAAAACAAACTTATGGTTACCAAAGGGGAAAGCGGGGGAGGGAAAAATTAGAAGTTTGGGATTAATGTATATGCACTACTATATATAAAATAACCAACAAGGACCTACTGTATAGCACAGGGAACTATACTCAATATTTTGTAATAACCTATGAGGGAAAAGAATCAAGAATATTGATTGAGTCCAAGGAGTTGGCAGTTGGAAAAGTTCAGATGAAAGATCATCACCCCAAAATGTACCAAAGTGGCTTTAGGAGATGTTCTGAAAGATTAGCAACAATCTCTTTGTAGCCTACAGACATGTGGCTCTAAGCTAAGTACATATAAGTCAATTTAAATAGATTTTTTTTTTTTTTTGGATGGGGAAGCATAGATGGTAGATTGATTCAATCTCTAAAATTTGCATAGTAAAAGTTGCCTCAGAGCTGGGCAACTGGCTCATCTCACGACCACGTGAAAGTCATGTATATCAGGGTGAGTTAGGCAATGCTGCCCTGAAACTCAATGACTTGATATAAATAACAAAGGATTATTCTTCTTTCATATGACAGCTTTACGTGAGTAAGGCAGCTTTCCTCCATCACAAATTCACAGATCTAGGGACCCTCCATCTCGGCAGGCCACCATCTTGAATACATAGTCTCCACTGTTGCCCAGGGAAGGGGAGAGAGAGAGTGGAGAACGACGCAGGGAGATGTGTGGCCCAATTTGGAGGTGGCATACACATGCCACTGGGCCAGACCTAGTCATTTGGTCTTAACATAAGTGTAAGCACAGCTGGGAAATGCAGTGTTTCTGTGTGCTCAGGAGGAGTACTGGGATAGCGATGGTTCTCAACATCTGGTCCCAGATCAACAGAATCAGAATCAACTAGGATTTTGTTAGAAAGGAAAATTCACAGGCTCCACTGAAGACCGACTGAATCAGTAGTTCAGCAATCAGTGTTTCGACAAGCTCCTCAGGTGATTCTGATGCACACTGAAGTTGGAGAATCACTGGGGGAGGGGATCTCTTTCACGCCTTTTTTTTGACTACCTACTATGCATTTATTTTTCTAAAATTGGGGTATAGCTGGTCTACAATGCTGTGTTACTTTCTGCTGTATAACAAAGTGAATCAGCTTTAATGTATACATATATCCCCTCCCTCTTGGACCTCCGACACCCCCATCCCACCCATCTAGGTCACCACAGAGCACTGCGTTGAGCTCCCTGTACTACACAGCAGGTTCCCACTAGCTATCTGTTTTACACCTGGTCGTGTATATATGTCAATCCCAGTCTCCCAGTTCACCCCACTTCCCCCGCCACCCTGTCTCCACACGTCCATTCTCTACGTCTGCGTCTCTATTCCTGCCCTGCATATAGGCTCACCTGTACTTCTAGATTCCACATACACGCGTTAGGAAAACGGGACAGCTACATGTAAAAGAATGAAGTTAGAACACTCCCTAACACCATACACAAAAATAAACTCAAAATGGATTAAAGACCTAAATGTAAGACGGGACACTATAAAACTCTTAGAGGAAAACATAGGAAGAACCCTCTTTCAGCCTTTTTGGCTAATTTTTAAATGTTACAGATTACAGATAAACAGTGCATCTCCATAGAATCGTGTATGACTCTGAGCATTTATACACTTACTCTGCTGGGAATTAAACTTACAGTTTCTACAATGTGCAAATTTAAACATATCTTACCAATTATCAACTTAATACAGTAACACAGAATGTTTATGAAGAACAGCATGTGTTTGTGAGTATTCTTTTATGGAGTCAAATAACTTTATGCACTTCTAGGCAGACACTTATTTACTTGAAGGTTAAAACATGCCTGACAATGGTTGAACTACTTGCAGAAACTCAAAACAAACAAGCCAGAGTAGAAATGCTAATGACAAATGAGAGGCAGGATCAGATAGACTGACATGGGAATGAAACCCTGGGACCAAAATGACATGAAAACCTTGAAGAGAAAGTTTGGAAATGCAAAGAGTGAAATGTGGTGGGACCATGGGATGTGAAGAATTAGCAAAAAGCTGTAGTCGAGGTGGAGGACCCTTAGCATGTGAAACGGGTTCCAAGCGTGAACACTGCCACAAGTGAAGAAAATGAATAAAAATACGGAAAGCTGTGATGGAAGTGGTTCTCTTGACCCACTGACGGAAACACTTCCTGTGTTATTAAAATGCTCACTGGGGGTGTGTCATTCAAAGCGGAAAGCTACAGATACAAAAGCAGCTCAGCCATCTTCCACCCATAAATGTACCCCAGTATGAATCACTGACCAGTATTTAATCTCAGATACCTATAAGATGCTTCAAAAGGTGGAATACTGGATTCATTAAGTGTGGTATCTTAGAACAATAAGATTGTTCATTTGTTTAGAATACACATATGCATAAACTAACTGCATTCATATTTCATTAAAACTTTAAGACCTGCTAGAATTGCCATGATGAGTATAGATATTTTATCTTTTAACCAGTTTATAAATTATAAAAGCAATGCACGCTCATGGACAAAAATGATTCAAACAGATGGTTACTGAATGAAAAGGAAACACTCTCCTCCACGTTTCTACACTGCTTAGACATAACCATTGTCACTAGTTCCTTATGTTATCCTTAGAGAGTTTTTCTACAGGTAGGGAGTCCTTGACCTGTATTTTAGGAGCATCTCATTTAAAATAGGTACCTTAGGGACTTCTCTGGTGTCGCAGAGGTTAAGAATCTGCCTGCCAATGCAGGAGACGTGGGTTCAATCCCTGGTCCAGGAAGATCCCACATGCCGCGGAGCAACTAGGCCCGCGTGCCACAACTACTGAGCCTGAACTCTAGAGCCTGTGAGCCACAACTACTGAGCCGTTGTGCCACAACGACTGAAGCCCGCGTGCCTAGAGCCCTGCTCTGCAACAAAAGAAGCCACCACAACGAGAAGCACACGCACCACAACAAAGAGTAGACCCCACTCACCGCAACTAGAGAAAGCCCGCGGGCAGCAACGAAGACACAACGCAGCCAAAAATAAATAAATAAAATTTATGAAAAAAACAAGGTACCTTAGCTGTCAAAAAGAAGGCAGAGACAACACATGTAGAAAATGACAGTGGAAACTAAGAAAAATTTTAAAAGCTCAAGCAAAGACCAAGAATAAAATAAGTATATAAATACACAAATGTTGGAATATGGTAAAGCTCTTCACAATATTTTCTAGTGCCATAGAGTTGAGCGTTTTTGCTGGGGTGGATTCAAAGGGCAAAGGACCAAAGGGGGAAAAATTAAACATCTATATTATTCATGGAAGCCAGAGGAGGGGAAAATGAATGACCTCCAAGGAAGAAGTGGGAACATCTTCAGTTGTTAAATTTCTTAGGTCACATCTTGTAATGTAAATGGTGGCATCTTGAATCTGTAGCCATGTTCATCTAGTCCTTTGCTCCTTTATTTATTTTTAATTTTTATTTATTTATTTTTGAGACAAACATTATTTATTAAAGAATCTAGCTGAAAAGATAGCAATTCACCAATTCCTTTATGATCCTCATGTTATGCACAGGCATCACTCTTAAAACTTTCCAAATGGCAGATGCCCAGATCCCACTCTCCAAACTAAAGAAATCAAAATCTCAGGGAGGGACCCTGATGTGTTCATTTTTAGGAAGCTCCACAGATGCTTCTTTCTAATGGGCAACCAGGATGGAGAGCTAGCATCTTAGATACTTGAAAATCTATCTATCCCTGGATTAAATCTGAATAATGAATATGTACATGTTACATGCTTACAACAAAAGCAGACAATATATATAGCTACACATAACACACCCACATCACAACTGGTTTTGGTGGATCACAGGATGTCACGTTATAGGCCTGCATTGAGGGCATCTTAAAAAAAAACACCCTATGAAGTCCATTGCCATATTTATTATGGATTCAGTACGGATGTTAATTAAGAAGTTAACAAGTTATCTGGTGTCTCCTTATGAGAAATCAAAGGAGAACTTTTGAGGCCTCAGAACCAGTTGTACTTTCACAGAGAAAGTGATATATTTTTCTGTTTTAGACATCATGAATCAGGTAACTACTCTTATCCTCTCCTGTACTTTGGCTCCTACAACAAAGTTCAAACTCCACTTTGTGGCCCGGGGCTAGTCCATCTACAGGGTCTCATGCCACACATTTTGTGGACTAACCCCATTCCTTTTTTCACTGTATCTTTTAATTCTCGTCTTTCCTTTTCCTATTCTTCTTTCATGAAAAAAAAAAAATGTTGTGGGAGACAGCGGAGCCTGCGGAAGGCGGCGCCGACGGCCCTGTGAGAGGGAAGCGGCCGTGGGGCCGCACCGGCGGCCGCGAAGCTCGCGGCCTGCAGCCCTTCGCTTCGGCAGCCCAGAGGTGGCTGTCGCTGAGCAAGCTTTGGTCGTGCCCCCCTTCGGAGTCAGGCGCCGCCGTGGCTCCATGTTCTATGCCGAGGACGGGGATATGGCTCACGAGCTCTATGAGGAGACAGTCGTCACCAAGAACGGGCAGAAGCAGGCCAAGCGGAGGCGGGTGCGTGAGAACCTGATTCCTCAGGGCATCGGAAGCTGGATCCCTCCTCGCATCCACGTGGATTTCCCTGCGATCCTCTATGAGGTGTGAGCCTGGGGGGTGGCAGCTATAAACACCCCCTGGCCCCAGCAAGAACCACCCCCCCCAGGCTCCAGGTGTGGCTTCCATCGAGGAACCTAGGCTGGGCCCACAACCCTGAATAAACTCCCCTGGCCTGGAACCTTCAACGGTGAGCAGGGCCGCCCTACAGTGCTGGTTGGGTGTTGGCTTGTATGTGGACAGGAGTTGGCCGGTGGCCGGCAAGGGCTGACAGCGGAGTTCCCAGTCCCCCTTCCCCAGCAATCCCCCCGAGGAGCATGACAGGGCATGTGCTGGTCAGGAATGCCTGGCTCCTGTGCCCTCGCCTGGCCTGCTTTCTTGCAAGCTTGCCCAGGGCCCAGCGCTGCTGGAGGCTACAGCGCTTTACAAGCAAGGTCTGCCTTCTTTCAGCCCCAGGGTGTGGGAGCTGTGCACAGTGGGAACTTCCTTTCCTTCTCGTTGGAGCATTTCAGCCGTTTGCTACCTCAATTACTCCTGTGTTGGATCGAAGCTCGGGGCAGAACAAGCCTGATTCTTCCTGCCTACCTGCCCGTCTCCTGCCCGTCTGTTTCCCCCCCAACCCCCCAGATGGATGGACAGTTTGCTGGCTGTTAATAGGTGTGGGAGGCTTCTCCCTCTACCCCGGACTGGGCTCATCCCTCCCCACTGCAACTAGCTGTTGGCCCCCACCCCAACTGAGAGGGCTCTGGATGCCTGTGCCTACGGGGGCGTTGCCGCATCCCACCTACCGTGTCCAACCCCCCTTGCCCTCACACATCTGCCACCCTGTGGTAGGGACAGCACCCTAGGGCTGCTGCCAGTAGCTCTCAGGAGCCCACCACCCCTTGCCCTACAGCATACCCATCCCTTCAGAATCAGTAAGAGAAAAGTACTGGAGGCCCTGGGTAGGGACGGAAAGGAGAGAACAATCATAAAGGAATACTTAAAATGTGAACGCTTGTAAACAGTCTAGTCCGTGATGTTGGAGCAGAGTGTGATTTCTACAGAGAAATGACTTTTAAAAAGAATTCCTTACCGTGCAAACTCTGTGTTTTAAGTGTGTGAGGAATGGCTTGGGGAAGGGTAGCCCTCAATCGAGGAAGGCTGTTGTGTTATTTTTTCAATAAAATTACTTGTAGACCCTGGCCATGTAGCTCTCAGTATATGTTTTTCTTTTGCTTGCGAGCACACTTGAGGCAGGATTTCTAAATGGGTAATAACTCATGTCTTTTGATGGCACTGTCTGATTTTGCATCACTGTCACGCAACCTCTGCCCATGTCTTCCAGTTCGGAGTGGAGGGCCTAACTTGTCCATCTTACCTACGTGAGGGGCTGCTATCCCTTTATGGGAGGAAGACAAGGTCCGAAGTTTGTTTCCCAAAGAGCTGCTAACTGAAGACACTTTACCCGAAGGAACACCTACAACAGTTTTGCTAGTGCCACTTGGCTGTGGTAATCGTGAAGATCCTGATGAGGCGGTTAAAGCAGAACGGGACTTTTTAAGTGCCGGTGCCTCACACTGTGTCCGAGAAGTCGAGTTTCCCTTGGTATCCGTAGAAAATTTGCCTGTATTACTAATATGCACTGCTTGTTCTTTACAGAAATTTATATGTCTATCAGCTGCATTTTCATTAAATCTCCTCTGGCAACATGGACCCTGAATGTAATCAGGATCATCAAAAGGTGGAGGAGGGGAGGACGTTTGCCACCCTCTTTAAGGGCCTGACCGAGGCCTTTAGCCGCTCTTACGGTGGCAATGAACTCTTCATGCTTTCTTCTCCAATTAGATGGCTCCTTTGGTGGTTCAGGCCTGGGTTTAAGAGGCTTTACTGTTGGAATATCCGTTCCTTCAGCTCTTTGTCTGCTTGAATCAAAAGTCTTCCGTTTTTTAGTGGCAGTTTTCTGGCAAATAGGTCCATGTTTTTTTAATGCCACTGGATAGGATGCCCTTCCACAAATCTTGCAAGGTAACAGTTCTCCAACTTGGACACTTCCACTCCAGTGACTCCACAGTGCCACCGCCTCGGGCTCTGCCAGACTCCTCCGGCAGCACCCAGCGCCACCACCCAGCTCTGGCCGTAGCCTTCTTTATTTACTTATAATGTATTTATTGAGTCTCTACTGTGTAACATGAGCTCTGATCTCAAAGAGCTTATGAGAGAGCTGGAGAAAACACAACGAGCATAGATGAAACATTTGGAGACTAAGTGGTGGTATATAAAGAGATAAATTGAATATAATCAAGTGATAGCCTGCATAGTGCCCTGAGCAACACAATTAAATTCAAGCCACAAACAAATTAAAATCAATCCACGTTGATTTTAAAAGTTTCCTACAATTTCTCACTTTCCACTGTAACTAATGCCTGGAGTTCAGTAATGTAATTTATCAATGACTATATTTCCATTCGCAAAGAGAACTCTGTTGTTCTTGAAATGCGTATATGTGTATATGGATGCATACTTCAAAATACCTGTTTGGTTTTGGGGGAGGGAGGGTGGATTTGATTGCATCTAGTGATTGACTCTTCAAATTTAATACCTGTGGGAAAATATGCCACAGGATCATAACATCTAGAGACAGAAGCCTGAGAAGTCAACTAGGTCAGTCCCTTGCCACCAGGTAGGATGGAACTTCTGACCGATTACTTAGCCAAAAAGTTACGGTATACATAACCATACATCTTTTACATCTTTTCTTCCTGCATATATTGAATCAAAGAACAACCAGGCATCTGGTATTGGAGCATTATAAAGCCATATGTGATGCTCACTAACACAAAATGCCTGGAAGGAAACTAAGTTAATACATATGGCATTAAATTTACAAATGAAGGCTCATCCATCATCAAAGACCCAGAATGCGCACTGCCATGACATAAAAAAGAACTTATGAGGAATATCTGTTTTCTTTTGTGCATCATCCCCCTCAACACAAGCAACTAAAAGAAAGACGTGTGCATTTCCTGGACTTGATCTGGGGCATGCAACACATTTTACGAAGGGATTAAAGGGCCCGAGGTCTTTTACACAAGACTATTATACCAATTCCATGTCAGAGACAACTTATATTGTGAAGTCTTCAAAAGAAAACTACGTATGCACTATGCCAAAGCCATAAATATTATTGGAGGTTCTTAAAAAAAAAGTTACATGTAAGGGACAAGATAGAAGACAGCTCTGGAATGGAATCTTGTGGCTCTACTCCAAACGCTGTATGGTTTCCTTTTCCAGGAGAAAGAACATGCAGCTCATCCTCCATCACCCCATATATCTGATTCGAGGAGATATTGACAAGAGAGTTTTTACAAGAATTCTATGATTCACAAAGTCAAGGAGGAAACAGAATCCTCTCATGTCCTTGACGTTGGCAGTAACTTCTTAGGATCTCAAAAAGAAAGTGTCTTTCCCTTCCAATTTTGACCTTTTCTATTTGGCAGATGTTAATTTTTTTCTGCCTGTGTTTCTAATGAAGCTTGAAATTTACACGGCTTTTTGTTTACCTCCTAATTTGTGTGCCGCCATCATCAATGTTATCAGCATAGTTTCTGAGAATAGGGTTTATTTACTGCTTCTGTTGAGCCAGCAAATGGAGAAATGCAGAAAGGACTGTGCTGCTCATCCCATTTCAGTGTAGAGTCTCCTTCCATTCACAGAAACAGCCTTTACTGAGCAGCCGATAACCTTCCTGGGTGCAAAAGTCAACAACCATCTTCAGTGCTTGTTCTTGATGACATTTCCGAGCTGTTTTAGACATAGTCGAGTATATCCTGACCACCCTGACCCCCCTCCTTGTTAACAGGTGACCCAGAAACTGACCTTTGTACCCATTAAACAATAACTCTCCATTGTCCTCCAACTCCCAGCTCCAGGTAACATCTACTTTTTGTCACCGTGAAGTTGCCTATTCTAGGTACCTCATATAAGTGGAATAAAACAGTATTTGTTAGTTTGTGTATGGCTTATTTCACTTGGTATAATGTTTTCAAGGTTCATCCAGGTTGTAGCATGTATCAGAAATTCATCCCTTTTTATGACTAAATAATATTCAGTTTTATGTATATACCACATTCTGTTTACCCATTCACCTGTTGTTGCACATTTACGTTGTTTCCACTTTTTGGCAATTGTGAACAACGCTGTTGTGAACACTGATGTACTAAGATCTGTTTAAGTCCCTGCTTTCAACAGAAGGACACTTTTGTTTTGCAAAATTTTCATCCAGAAAAAATGTCTAGCCAGGTATCAATTATTAGTAATTTATCCTGGTGCACAACTTGGACTTGGTGCTGCTCTAGTCACCTGTTTGCTTTCAGAGCCATACTTTCCTCTTCTTTGCCTACTCTGTTTGCATGAAACTACATTTCCCAGATGTCCCTGCCCTCTGGCTTCCAGGCAGTTCTAGCCAGTGTAAGGCACTAGAAAGAGACTGAGGGGCAGAAGAAGGGAAAGGCCAGCATATTTCTTCCTGGATCACTTTGCTACTGGTGGCATCTAGGGCAGGGACTGCATCTCCTGGCTCTAGCTCCCACTGGAATGGCCGACTGGGGTTCCAAGTTCTGCCAACCAACCCTGACTTCTAAACTCTGTCTCTTCGTTTATCCCTCCAGCCCCAGGGAAGGTAGAAGCTTCCCACTGCTGTTAACCTCTGGGTTGTCTCAGTTTTGCACTTGTGCTGCAAATTGTCTTAAGTTTTCCCTTCGAAATATACCAGGAGTGGTTTCTGGGTTCCTGTATGGAACCTGAATGATAACCATTCCATTGGGAAAAGAAGGTCCACAGTTTCTCAGGATGCAGAACCAATGGCAGTGACTCTTAGCTGTCCTCAATGTATCATCCATTCGGTAGTATATTGTTTCCAAGCTAGACCTGTAGTTTGGTGCGGCCATGTGAGTGAGTTCTGGCCAAACTGATGTAATCAGATGTGTTGTGTGGCAGATTCTAAACCTTCCTTAGAAGTCAGCTGCTCCATACTCTTTGTATCTTCTTCCCCCTTTCCTGCGGTTTGGAACATGGATGTGACAACTGGCCTTCCATCCTGGAACATGAGGACGTGGGCCACATTTGGGGGGAGAGCAGGACAAAAAGCCATAGAAGCCTGAGTCCTCGAGAACTTTGTGGAGAAAAACCGCCCTCCCAGGCCTGCTCTGCCCGCCTCTAGTTCTATGTGAGAAGCAAATAAAATTCTCTCTTGTCTAAGCTCCTGCTCTTTCCAATCTATCGCAGCCAATCTGAGATCTAACCAATTCAAGACCCAAGCCATGAGCTCAGCGTCTGTCCCGGACTGCTGATTAATTTCCTTATACTTTTTAACAAACTAAAGCAAGGTCCTAGATCCTCTGGTCTTATTCTGAGTTTTGGCCTCTTCCTGTTTATACTCAGAATTGACCTATTCTCAACCACAAAGCTTTTTATTCCCTTTAACAGCTTCTGCTCTGCTTATTAAATTTTCTCTGAAAGGTAGGGGTCAGAGACAGCTACTAACCAAGCCCATATCCAACCTAGAAAATAATTAGAGTCTGGATGTTAGAGAATTTTTAATTAAAAACCTGGGAACATTGTTCCTCGGGTATTAATAAAGCCAGCAAAATGGAGAATCAGCATGGCCTAACACTGCAAGACAGACCGTTAGTGTCCTGGTCTCAGAGCCCTCTTCCCAGAGCTGATGGGCTGGAACTATACCTAATGGCTGCCAAGTACAGATAAATCTCACCTCTACTTCACCCAAGTGGGCGTCAATTAGAAATATGGACTTCTAGGACGGTGGTTCCCAAACTTCATTGTGCATGAAAATCACTTGGGGAAACTTATCCGAAATGAAGATTCCCATCCTTCTGCTCATGATTCAGTTGGACTGGGGTGGGGGCCATGAACCTGCGTGATGAAAAGGACCCCAGGTGTCTCTAAAGCACATGGTCTAGGGACCATACTAGGAGAGACCATGCTCCTGGGAAATACATGAAGACTATAAAACAGCCACAAGTGCAGAGAACTGTCATCAGCTGGGGGTGGGGCTGGAGCACATTCAATGATGCCTACCACGTTCCAGGAGCTCTGCCAGGCATTTTCGAGACATCGTCTAGTTTATGCTCCAATAACCTGCATAACTATCATTATGACACTTGTTTTGCAGTGAGCAACCTGAGGTGCAGAGAAATTAAGCAACTTGCCTAAAGTTAAACAGTGGATTCAAAGCTGGGTGTGCGTGTGTGGGTTGGATCTAGTCTACTGATTCCTCTAGTTTTGCTCTGCACCCTTCCCCATCATGTTCCGTGCTCCTAGGCACTGACCTGCACGGACGGCATCACAGGGCCCTCTGCCCTCTGGCTTCCAGTTGGGTTGGGTCCTGCCAACAGGAAGTGCTGGGAGAAGACTAGGGGGAGGGAGGAGAGGAGTTCAGGGTATTGATTCCCCAGCTGCCCTCACTGCGGGTCTCCAGGGTTGCATCCTTTGACAAAAGGCCACAGCTCTTGTCAGTGGCTCTTGCCACATGACTGTCCCCTTCTGAGTTCCTGTAACTATTCCGTCTTCTTGCCTCTTCCAGCCTAAGGCTGATAACTGGTACCCTTCCTCTCTTTCTGTCTAATTAGGATGAGTGAGTTTGTTGAGGGCAGGGTCTGTATCTTTTTATCTTTGTACCCCCTGTGTCTAGAATAGTGCCTGTTTACATAGTAGAAAAATTTTAACTGCATGTTGACATGAATAAGCACTTTACTAATCCAACAATGTGCTAAATATTCTCTAACTATTAACTCATTTAATTCTTGTTATTTATTTATTTTCATTTTTGAGAACCAATGTTCGTTTAAAAAAGAAAGCTACTGGATGTTTGTCCCAGAAAAATGAAAACGTTTATTCGTGCAGAAGTCTGTACACTAATGTTCATAGCAGCTTTATCGATATTTGCAATAGCCCAAGACTGGAAACAAGCCACATACCCTTCATTGACTATAAAGTTAAATGAATTGTGGGACATCCACCCAACTCACCCGCGCTTTAATAAATCCTCATTTTTTTTTTTTTTTTTTTTTTTTTTTTTTTGCGGGCCTCTCACTGTTGTGGCCTCTCCCACTGCAGAGCACAGGCTCTGGACGCGCAGGCTCATTGGCCATGGCTCACGGGCCCAGCCGCTCCGTGGCATGTGGGATCTTCCCGGACCGGGGCACGAACCCGTGTCCCCTGCATTGGCAGGCGGACTCTCAACCACTGCGCCACCAGGGAAACCCCTTCCTTTCTTTATATGTATACATACACACACATTCACACACACATGTGTGTAGTCTATTCATTCATATAGTAGTACAAATTAAGCCACATTCCAAACCAAGAATACTAAATTAGTGTCAGGAGTGAAACTCTTTATGAATTTGAGCATTTGTTCTTTCCATCAAATCACATACACCAGGGGTAAATATTTGACTTAGCAAAAAAATGCAATAGATGAGGTTGCTAGAGATGTTCCTTAAAAAGGTAAGTTGATCTTTCTACTTCAGCTCTACCCCCAGCCACTGCCTTCTGCCTGGAGGAGCCATATTGCTCTTTGAAATCACTTATTATACATCTTGTCTGCTATCCCAAATAGTTCCAATATAACATGATTTCTATTAAAAAAAAGAGAATAAATTCATTAATTTCTTGATAAACATAAGGCACTTTCCAGTTGCCGATAGAGCCTCTGCAGGTCAGTATCTGCAGAAAAGGAGGAGAGAAGGGCTGGTCTCACATTTCCATCTTGGAGGAATTCCATAACCACCACCTCAGCTGCTGTTTTGTGCTTGGCCACGTGGAGAAATATATAAGTGGTGTCAAGCCAGAATACCGTCTCTCAACTTGTAAATTAGCAGATTACCAGCAGATCATCTAATTTTTCTCCCTGCTGCTCTCTCACCCGCATGCCAGCAGTGTTTTGAACTAATATGTCAATACAGGGGCGTAAAGTGATTTATGTTCTACATAAATTTCTAGTTGGGGGTATAGATGTTTATGACAGAAAATATCTCCCTTAAATCCACAGCAGACAGGTAACAGGAAGGAAATCTCTTAAATTCCTCCATTAATGGTTTTGTACCAGTGGCTCTTGATAAAGGGCCAATTACAGTTTTGAGATCTGTGTGATATAATCTACTCTCTTTGGTTGCAAATTTTAACTTCTTTCTGTGGTTGTGTCCTACCAATTTGGTTCAGTCGAATCAAGAAAAGATAAGATTCCTTAGTAGTAATATGGGAATATTATTATTTCATTTAATACCAAACTAAGGTAACTAAGTTTCCCTGCACTAATTCTGTGTTCATCTGTGAATCCAGTTAAGGAAGGGCAGGAGTTTTGACATTAGCACAGCCTTTGAACCGAGCTCTGATTTTCACTGGGTGTGTCACCTCGGGAATTTGGATAAATGTTTTAAAATACTTATCTTGCAATGAACCTCAATGTACGTTAAATGTCATCAGAAGGTTAGGAAAAGTCCTTCCAGAAGCCTCCCATTGGAGATGATGGTGCAAAAGCAAACGTGCACGGCCCAGCTATGGGGGAGGGTCTGAGGAAGGGAAAATTGCTGCAGCCCCAAATGAACAGCCACTGCTCTTGGGGCTGTAAGACATCTCCAGGTGAGTCAACATCCCCTGAGAGGTATTATTATCAAGGTTCACCCTGAGAGCTGCGGCCCCAACATCAGAATCAAGAGATCTAACTTCTTAGAGATTTCTGGTAACATCTCCTTTTTGGTGTGAGTTACTCTCAAAATGCTGGGGCAGGTGTGGGAGAGACAGTCAAATTTCAAAAATTAAATGAAGGCACTGGCATTGCCAACTTACCTTTCTGCCTAAGGATGTAAAAACAAGCAAGCAAAAATTCTAGATCTAGTTAACATGGTCTCAGAATGAAGTTTTCTGTGAAGACGACAGATGCCACATCCCAAAGGGAGATGCCACGAGCCTTGCACATGCAACACAAGGTTTGCAAAAGAGGTGCAAAGCCAGTTTCATTATCTTGACCCCTCAGTCATACCAAGAGCACATAAAGGTTGGGAGCATATGCCTAAAGATTTCTTTAAAACAAAATATCAAGTGTTGGTGAGGATATGGAACAACCAGAACTCTTATACACTCCTGGAAGGAGGGTTTATTATTAAAACCACTTTGAGACACTGGAAGAATCTACTAAGGCTGAACATACATGTACAGACTGAATTGTATTCCCCACCCCCAAATTCATACGCTGAAGTCCTAACCCTTAGTACGTCGGAATGTGACCATATTTGGAGATGGGATCTTAAAGAGGTAATTCAGTTAAAATGAGGTCATTAGGGTGGGCCCTAATCTATTATGACTGGTATCCTTATAAGGAGAGAAAATTTGGACAGAGACATAAAAAAGGAAGCCCGTGAGAATATACAGGGAAAAGACAGACATCTCCAAGCCATGAAGGAGGTCTCAGAAGAAACCAACACTACTGACACCTTGATCTCAGACTTCTAGCTTCCAGAACTGTGAGAAAATAAGTGCTATTGTTTAAGCCAGCCAGTATTTGGTACCTTGTTATGGTAGCCCTAGCAAACTAATACAGTCTACCCTACCCTACTCAGCAAATCCACTCCTAATACGTACCAATGGAAATGTATAGTTTTGTTCACCCGAATATGTCTGATATAATCTAGAACAGAACTTTTTACAGAGTAGCTGCAAACTGGAAACTACCCAAATACTCATGAACTGCAGAATGCAGAAATAAATTGTGATATGTTCACATGTTGACCAATTGAGAGAAATGAGAATAAACCATCTAAAACTGCAGACAACAATATGGATGAATCATCCACACGTATAATGTTGAATGAAGGAGTCACACACACAGAGTACATAATGAATGATTCTATTTATATGATGAACAAAAACAGATGATGCTATTCTTTACCATTAGAATTGAGAATTGTGTTACCCCTTGGACAGGGGTAGCCACTGGAAGGGAGCATAGGGAAGGCTTCTGGGAATACAAGTCATGTTTTATTTCTTGATCTGGGTATTAGTTTCATGGGTGTGTTCAATTTTTGAAAATTCAGAGAGCTGTACACAGTTAATGTATATGGTCTTTTCTATATGTATACTTCAATCAAAAAGTTTTAGAAGGAGTTTTTCTATAAAAAAAGATGGGCACGAGTCCCTGACATTCTAATTTGCCTCTCTTTGCTTGGGGGGAGAGAAAGGAGGGGCTGCTTTCTGATTCCGAGTCTAGAGAGGAGGCTTCAAGGAACTTTCAAACAACTTGACATATGTCTCTAGGAGCTTGCGGGACAAAGTGAGATAGGTAAAGAGCCAGAACCTTCGGCGTGCTAACTGCTCTGCTGGCAGACTAAACAAAAGATTTTAATGTTAGAGACAGTCTGCCCTCATTTGCCTGTGCAAGGACTGTATCAGCATTTCCCCTGGATCAGATCTGGGCCATCCTGAGCGAGAGAGCTGGTGCGGAGGAGCTAAGATCTCCTCCAAGAGGACACTTAAAAAGGGAAAACACAACTCAAGCCAAGAAGCTGATGTGCTGCTGAACTACTGTGGCGTGAAGAAACATAAACTCATCGAAGGACACAGATGCATTTGCTCTCATCAAAAGGAATGTAGATGAGTCACTTCCATCAGTGGGGGTGGTAGGGCGGTGTCCTCAGAAGAACCATCAAAGGGTAAACACTTGTCAACCCTCAAGAGCAAGGGTCGGCTTATGACAGTATTTGTCATGTAAGAACTTTCTCGACCACCATGCCTTTCTCATCCTGTTCTCATTGGAAAAAAGGTTAGAAACCCCTAGCCAGCAAGGGAAGAAGTTGTATGTGACACTGGGCAGAGGAACGTGGCCTATTTCTTCAACACGTTCCACACTGGGAAAGAGAGGAGAACCATTAAAACTGGAATTTTAAGTCATAACTCAGCTATCAGACTCCTGGTAGAAGTTGTGGGCCCGGGAAAGATAGTTAAAAGTCACAGAACAAATCCTGAAAGTTCTCATCACAAGAGAAAAAAATTGTAACTATGTGTGGTGATAGATGTTAACCAGACTTTGGTGATCATTCCACAATAGAGACATGTATTTATTCATGTTGTATACCTGAAACTAATGTAATCTTATATGTCAATTATATCTCAATAAAATAAAAACCACAGCATAATTTTCAAGGGGATCATAAATTAATATACTCATAAAACTTATACCTAGAACATTTATTTATGTCCCAGTAGTACATATCATCCTTGGGCTATATCAACCTGACTTCCTCAATAATGGACCAATAGGAACTATTGGTTCAGTAGAAGTAGGAGTGAGTGAGGGGAAGCAATTGAGAGAAACCCTAAGGGTTTTAGTTTGGGTGATCAGAAGGGACTGATGTCCATAAACAAAATGCAGATGCAAGAGAAAAAAGCAGGTTTGGTGGTGGAGGCAATAGAGGAGTTCATGTTTGATGTGCTGAGTTTGAGGTACCTCTGGGATATGGTGGTGAAACTTATCTTTGGACAGCTGGGGACTCAGAAATGAAGCTTAGAAGAAGCGGCTGGACTTGGGATCATCAGTGTACAGGGGTAGTTGATGTCTTAGGAGTAGATGTGGTTTCCCAAGAAGAACATTAGGAACATTATTTTCTGAGGAGCGATTAGCAGAGTAGTCAGTAAACGCACTTGCAAAGTAGGCAAGGAAAAGAAAAGGGTGATTTTCCTGAAGCTGAAGCAAGAGAGTGTCCCCTGAAGAAAAATGAGATCAACAGTGGCAAAATTCTACAGATTTCAGGGAAAAGAGATACTGAAAAGTATCTGTTAAACCTCAGAGGACTCCAGTGATCTTAGAGTTACCATCTTGTGAAAAGAAGTTGGGTGCGAAAGCCAGAAAACAGTGGACTGTGGAACAAATGAGACGTGAGAAAGTACAATCCGTATGGACTGTTCTAGAAATCTAGTTACGTAGGGAAGGAGGGCAAAAGTTTAAACACAGAAAGGGTCAGGGGAAGGTCCTTCCTTTTTTTTGTGCCAAAGTCTCCTTTGGCAGTCTGGTGAAGCCTATGGTCCTTCTCAAGAATGTTTTTAAATGCAAAAGGGAAAATACGTAAGATTACAAAATAATCAAGTTATATTAAAAACACATACCAAAAGTTCTTAAAATTTCATGATAGAAGTATACAGGTGTTTCTTTATCGATGCATTAAACGGTAGGATTTACTGGCAAGAATAATAACTACCATAATTTGAAAGTGGTGATGAGTGCAAATGATATTTCAAGGTATCTTCAACAAACTGTTATGTGATTAAAAATTACCTGTGATTCTAGTGACAAAGTCACAAGAACTGCTAAGAGTAGTGAGCTTTTGTACTTACAGTCATAGTAGAAAGAAATGTTACATTTCAGTAAAAATAAAATTAAGTGTAATTCGTATATTGAATTCAGCATAAAATTAAGTGTAATTTTGATTGAAATATATTTCATATATAATATTTATTCCACATAAAAATAATACATATTATATATCTCCAACTTCATCAGCCCCGCTGAATTCTAGCCAAGGTTCCCTTGGAGGAGGGAGGGATCCAGAGACCTCAGGTTAAGAGCCTTTTACTAAGGGAAGAGAGGTATTTTTGTTTTAAAGGAGAAAATTTTTGTTTATGATAGAGTGGAAGGTTTTAAGTCTTGCTCTGGTGGTATGGCAGGATAATGCAGTGAAGTAGGGACAGGCTCTGGAACTAGACTCCTTGAGTTTAAATCCTGGCCCCCTGTTTATTAGCTGTGTGCCATTAGGCTAGTTATTTAACCATTTAACTTCTTTATACCTCAGTTTCCTTATCTGTAAAATGGGGATGATGAATAGTAACCCACCTCACAGGTTGTTGTGAGAGTTACGTAAGAACACTTTGGCCAGTATTACCTTGACCACCTTCCACTCACTCAGTATCCCTTGGCAAAAGGGACACCTTCAGTTCTCTGAACGTGTAACATTCTTCCTTGCTCAGAACCACTGCATATACTGGTCTTCTGTCTGGAAGGCTCTCCCCACTGTTCTCAGCATGACCGACTCCTTATCCTTTGGGATTCAGTTTGAATGTTACCTCCTTAGAAATGCTTTTCCAGAAGCCATCTCTGAAATAGAACTCCCACCATTTCTCTGTCTCTCAGCATCCTTTGTCCCAATTTGTAACTGTTTTGGTTAGTTGTTGTCTATAATGAGCTCCATAATGGCTGGAGTTGTGTCTCTCTTGATCCTCTCTCTAGCCCCTGTCCCTACCACATAATGAGCTCTCCATAAATACTCATTAAATGAGCCATCAGACAGGGAGCAACTGAAGATACAAAGGAGATCCCCAGCTATATTCATGCTTGTGGGCTGTGCTTTAGTTTTCGATGTGGGTACGTATTTCTTTAGTCTGTTCTCAGTCTTGTCCTGGAGCTGGTGGATAGCCAGACATATTGCTTGCATTAAAGTGTTTATAAGGCAGTATTTAGTCTTTCTTCTAACACTAGGAAGATCCCATCTCTGGTCAAGGCTGAACCAAATTAAACAAGAGAAGAATACCAAATTAAACAAGAGAAGAATACCAAATTCTGCGCTGTGCTATGACAGTTCATGTTCACGAACTTGGCGCACAGGACAGCCATGGGCAATTCTTTCACCGAGCCGGTCTTTTGCTGTCACTCTAATTTTAGGCAATGTGAAGTGATGAAAGACATATTGATCTAGCATTGAGGAGCCAGATGGCTAGTTCTGTTAGTTCATGCTTAACTGGGTGATTTTAAGCCCATCAACCTCTTTGATCCTTCGTTTTTTCATCTAACAAATGGCAATTTAAAAATATCTGCTGTGGCACAGACTGTTAGCTATGCCCCCAAATCCATTCTTCCCTCTACTCTGAGTACAAGACTAGATGACAATTCCAAACTACCCTTGAGCTCAGCTGGTGTGGTTATGTGATTAAGCTCTTGCCAACAGAATGTAAGCACAAGTGATATCTGTCATCTCTGTTTCTTGCTCAAGGCCCTTTACTTCCAGGTGGGAATGGGAAGGACTGGAGTGGTATCAAAAATGTTATCTCAAAGACAGCAGAACTGCTGCCAGCCTGGGCGCCTAAATGACTGTGTGGAACAGAAACACCTCCTGACTTGCAATCTTCAGCTAGGACTGTTAAATAAGAGAGAACTAAGCCACTGACTCTTTGGAATATATTTGTTACAGCAACTAGTGTTTCTCTAACACACGTCTTACCTACTTTATAGAACTGTGAAAGACAGTAGTTCTCACGTATAAGGAAGAGCTTAGGGAGGTAGAAAGTGCTATAAAAATCTGTCATCATCAATATTTTCTTCCAGCTTTTTTGAAATACAGATGACACACAGCATTGTGTAAGTTCAAGGTATACAACGTGATGATCTGATACATGTATATACTGCAAATCATTTTATTAATACAGAGAAAACAAGTGCATATTAGAGTGCCTGACCTATAGTAGATATTTAATGTTTACCTGTTGAACAAGTAAACGAACATCTTGCTGATAAAAAGCCTGAGATTAAAAAAAAAGGTCTATACAACACTAAAGCATGGGAAAGATATTTGTTTGCTCAGGGAAAACTTTTAATTGATTCACTTGAGCTCACACAAGTAAAGCAAAAACCTCCTGGATATGTACTTTTTTCAAGAAGATTGCTTTTCTTTTTAATGCTTGTTCCATCAAAAATAATTATAAGATATTAAAGGACATTTTGCAACAAGGAAAATATACCCTTATTCACACCACAGAAACACACTCTTTCATTTTTACCCATTGGCTTAGAACTTTTATCTACATGCATGTCAATTTTTCATAGTTGTAAATCTGTTTCTTCTTATTATTTTTAAAATAAATTTTAATTTGTACTTGGTAAGGAAAGCACAGGTTTGGTAATTCTCCAGAAGTGATTCCAACAAAGAACCACCTAATATTTCTAACAGTTCCAATTTAATTTTGCCAAGGGGTTCCATTATTATTAAAAAGCATAACAGGGAGAGGAGGTGATTTTCCTAAGAAAGTACACAGAGGTGTTAATTCTCACTACAATTAGGGTGATAAGGTTACAAATGTCACAATCCTTCTACTTCCTTTTAAAAGCTTATCTTGTGGGTCTTACAAAAATTAAATGAAGGGCAAATGAGTATATATGGATCTTATTTAAGGATAAAAATGAATTCAGTGATTAATTCCACAAATGTTTCTTGAGTGCCCACTATGTGTCAGGGAGAATGTGGACCATACTGACACAGTCTCTACCATTGAAAAGGTTAAAGTATGGATGAAAGACAAGAAGACACATTTCGGTGAGATCAGAGGAAGGGTGAGGCCATTTTCTGGAGGAAATGAGACCTGATGTTTGGCTGGAAGCTAGGCAGGCAAATGGGTAGAAGGAGGTCCAGATTCGCTAGACACATGGACCATAATGAATGATGCTCACGAGACTGTAGGTTACTCTACCGTACTGAACGTTAATAGAGCACACTGAGGGTGAATGGATGAGAAGGGAGAAGTAGGCAGAGGTCAGATCATGAAGAGGACAAAAGCTTCGTCATAGCAGTGATGGTGTTTGTTCAGCACTGCCTAGGGCAGCACTTGGCACATACAAACATGCATACATTCCATCTGTATTTGTGCAATGAATTAAGCCACATTATGCTATGCAGTTGACCATTACTGGTCATAGTCATTGGACTCTGGTTGCAAAGGAAGAGAGGTACACCCAGGTGGGAAGGGACAGCTAGTCTCGAGAGAGAGAGAGGCTGCATCTATGACGGCCCTTATTGCCATGCTGGGTATGCCACAGGACCACTGCTCACTTCTCAGTGCTGGGACACTGCTTCATTTTCGTTGGTCCTGAACTGCCTGATGCTAAACAGCAGGGGTCAGGCACACTGAACCCTAATCTGAGAAATGCCTCCTTATTTCACCTTCATTTCTCGATGGCAATGCGAATGCCACAACTGTAGCTTCTTAGGACATGCTTGTGAAGCAAATGTATAAATGCCATTTCCAACTCCTATTCTAGAAGCAGGGAATAAGGGTGGGTGGGAGAGAGATGGGGAAGTCACAGAAGAAAGGGGGAAGGTTGAGGAGAGAGACTGAAGACTTCTAATTGTTTCTTTTTTCTTTTTTAAAATATCCTCAAGGTTTTAATTAATTAATTTACTTATTTTTGGCTGCGCTGGGTCTTTGTTGCTGCCCGCGGGCTTTCTCTAGTTGCAGCGAGCGGGGGCTACTCTTCATTGCGGTGTGTGGGCTTCTCATTGCGGTGGCTTCTCTTTGTTGCGGAGCATGGGCTCTAGGCGCACGGGCTTCAGTAGTTGTGGCTCGCAGGCTCTAGAGCGCAGGCTCAGTAGTTGTGGCGCAAGGACTTAGATGCTCTGCGGCACGTGGAATCTTCTCAGACCGGGGATGGAACCCGTGTCCCCTGAATTGGCAGGCGGATTCTTAACCACTGTGCCACCAGGGAAGTCCCCTAATTGTTTCTTTATCCTTGATTCTAGTCTTTAGGTTTTGAAACTCCTCTTAGTTGAAACTGAGCATTAATGATGTAAATTAACCAGAAATCTTAGTCTCTAGGGAGATGAATGGATTAATAAACCAGATCTAGCAATACTGAATAATTTGGAGGCAAACACAGATTTGACGAGTGAGAGCCCAGCAGGGTGGCTGGCTTTGGAAACATTTTGCTCCTGCTCTGCTGGGCACGCTAAGAATGCACGGCGCTGGCTGACTCCATGGGGGTAGCGCATGGATTCAGCTGCCGAAGAGTGAGGTGAAATTAAAGAGAGAATGAAATGTGTGATCTGATTTAATCACATCTGCTGCTTCAATTTCTCAATAACAGCACCCTGCTCCACTGTGTCAAGTTGGAGAATGAAAAGCAATATATATATATATGAATATATATATGAATCATAGCTAGAAGATGGATTAACTCTCTAATGCCTGCCAATCCATTTCAGGCATCTAAAATGCAAATGACAACTGAGTTTTTCTTATAAAGAATTTGGGAGCAATTATTCCTGGACCTGGATCGGCATAAAATTACCATAAACTGAGGAGTAAGCAATGAAATGTCACCTCCTAAAAGAGACCAAAACCTCAGGACCCAGGCTAGGGGATGGCTTGGGGGAACATGTATTTCAATACCCAGGTCATCCTCTGCTTCTCTTCTGATGACTGAATGAACGCATGCTTCGTGTTGCTTCCGATTTCTAGTAGGAAGACAGCCACCAAGTACAAGACCCAGTTCAGCCTCTTTTAGGAATGCATGTTTGTGAGGAGTTTAAAAGTTACAAATCTGTACTGGAACTGGTATTTAGTGGAAATCATCCTCCCATCCCCAACCTGCCCTCTCACAAAGGAGCTGCTGCTTTAGGGCCTCTGGGTTCTATACCGAGTATCAGACACAATACACAATGTCATTCTGCAGGACCTGCATGCTTCCCTGGCTAGTCAGGTACTTTAAGGCAGCGAGGTCCTAAAGGTTAGTAAGGTGATTCAGCTAATGTAAGATAGTTATTGTGGTTAAATGCTCCATTTTTCTGGGGTGGGGAGATGCCTTCTACGTGATTCCATTTAGCAGCAGAAGATAAATGCTTAGGTCTAATTAGCTTACCACAGGCAGTTTTACATCCCATTTACAGTGAAGCAAATCAAAGATGAAAACAACTAGACAACAGCTATTTTGGTCCCTTCCATAGAGTAAGCAGGCAGTGGCGTGCAAACATGCACACGGGTGATCCCCAAAGATGCACAGCTAGTTCAGAGAAGATTCACTTCAAAAGACAGACTCAGTGAAGGGCATTTTGTAGGGAATACATGAACGGACAGTCCAGAATTCTAATGTAATCAATTTTTCAGAAGCATGGGCTTCCAATGTATTTTTTTAAAATGACCTCCTAAAAAATAATTTCTACTGCCAGGGATCTGAGTAACTGCAAGTTCTCCTCGTTCCTCTTTTGCTTCTGAAAACCCAGAGTGTGTTAGCCATCTTGGTAGCATTTATATCACAGTCTACTGTAATCCTCTGATCTCATCTCCTAAGACTGGAGGCCTCCCGAGGGCAGAAAGCCTGGCTTGCTCATCTTTGTCATCTATTTCCAAAGCATGTGATGTAGCACCTCCACGGCACAGGTATGCAACAAACAGGTGTGAACTGCACCATTCACCACCCCAGGTAGCCTCACTCTGGAGAGCAGTCAGTTATTTCCCAGTTTATGGAAGAACAATGGGTAAATGCCACTGGAAGGAGGGAAAGGTTGGTGGGCAATCAAGTGAAGTTATATTAAAATTAATTTTCTGATTTTAAAAAGATCTGCTGAATGGGCCCTTTACAGACCTTGAGTGAGAATTTACAAACACAAGATGTTGATTTAAAACAAAGGCCCATTCATTTTGCCACGTGGTACATTTCTTTAGCACCCTGAAGAGCTGAAGCAGTCTTGGGGGTTCCTGGCCCTGACCTTTTGTTGTCTGATTGGCAAGGGTGGGCTGTGGTAGGAGTCCCTGGGCTGCTTCGAGATCCTGGCACCTCCTATTCAGAAGACGGATCTTCAACTGGAAAAGCTGTGAATGCCAGAGATGTCTTTTAAGGTGTGCCAGATCTATTTTCAATTTCCAATATGTAGAGTGAGAGTGACATATTTTTGTCCATTTAAAGAGCCTTATGGAAACTATATAGACTTACAAACAAGTCTATAATAATATAGGAGATAATTAGTATATGTTAATCATTCCCGATTATATTTTGGCTTAAAATAAGCTGGTTTGCTCTCTTTACTCTCTTTTTAGTAGACAAAGCAATGGATATGACGATGCCTGCCTCTTCTTGAAACCTTGCGGAGACTTGTCCTTACTTTTAGAATAAAACCAAAATCCTGACCACGGCCCTGCGAAGTGTGTTGCTCTCCATCCTTGGCTACTGTCCACCTGCCTCACTAGGCCCTTCTGCTAATTTCTTCAGTTTACCAAGTTCTTCCTAGACTCTGGGCTCTTCCTACAGGCTGTACCTCTATTGTGTTGCTCTTCTCCCCGCTTCTTTGCTTGATTAACTTGTTTATCATTTGGGGTTCAGATGATTGGCCACTCCCTTACGAAATCCTTTCCCTGACCCTGTAGTCTCGGTTCCCCTTTGTACACTATCACACAGGCACTTCTTCACAACTGTCATTTCATAGTTATTTGTGCAATTCTTTCTTTAATGCCTACGTTCTGTCCTATATTTTAAGTGTCAGGGTAGCAGTGAAAAGGTACGCCTTGTTCATTGTTGTGTCCTACGCACCTGGTCCAGCACATAATAGGTGCTCAATAAATAATTATTGAATGGCAAAGTATCTTTCAACTAGAGCTGACTATAGACTTGAAGCACCAGGCATTGCAATGGAGTGACTGGGGGTGGACTCTGGACTCTGAAATCACCTTCAGCAAGAGGGACAAGTCATTTCAACTCCCTGAGCCTTGCTCTACTCATCTGGAATCATAATGACATGAACGCTACCTCTGAAGAAAGTGAATACACGCAGTGCTGCTTGACAATGATGCTCCGCATTGTTCACAGTCACACTGCTGTTAATATCACTCTGTGTATGGCTCTAGCCATTCTTCCTATTTCTGGGGAAAAGTCTCACATAAAAGCAAGCTTCTGACCTTCCTCCTTTCAGAAATCTAAAGAGAAGCAGGAGTAGGGAAAAGCCTAGCTTTAGTGCTGAAGCAGGTCACCTAATAATGCCATTTACAAGCATCCAGAAACCTCAAACTGAGGGAAGACATACAAATTCTCATTCTGAGAGTGGAGCACAGTTGTCTGGGGACAAGTAAGGGGAAGGCATTTTGGGAAAGTCAAATAACATCACTAAATCAGGAGGCCTGGCTCCATGGGTGGGGCAGGGGAAGGAACAGGGCACCACATGGAGTCCCCTTCCCCACTGTGGACACAGCGCCCTCTAGGACCACAGCTGGGGGAAAGCGAGGACAGTTGAATGGTTACCCTTTGCTATTTTTTCTCTTACATGGCTTATTTTTACTTTTAATTTTTTAAAATTGTGAAGTGTCATTCGTAAAAAGAAGTTATGAAAATTGTTGTGATTAGATTTAACATATCATTGAATTAAAACTTTAGATGTATAATTATTTAAAACCACTGTCATCAAAATTAGTATTACTATTAAAAATAACAGTAAAGCAAATACCAATGTATCAGCTACTGATCTTAGCAAGTAGAATGTCAGCAGTGCCTTCGAATGTCTGAAGGGCTTTTTCCTGATTCCATCCCCTCCCCTCCACCTGTGGGCATCACTATCTGGTACTTGCGTTCATTGTTAACTTGCTTTTTAAAAAAAACACCTCTACCACCTATGTATATCTCTAGTCTAAGTAATGTATTGCTTAGCGTTGCCTGTTTGGAAATGGATGTGAGTGGACCACACTGAAAGTCTTCCATTTGACTCTTACTCAACTTTGTTTCTGACATTTGTTCATACTGATGCATGTGGCTAATTCAGATTTACTTTCCATTGCACAAACGTACCGCAATTTATTAACCATAACCGCAGATGGATTGTGGGCTTATTTCCAGTTTGGGGCTATTACTTGACTTTTTTGTGGACTTACTCTGACATCTAGGGGAGAGGTTCTGGAGGCAGGGCAGTCTGCTGGAAGTAGAGAGACTCATTTTTATGGAACAATGTGGAATATGCAGTGTGGGAAAATAATGCACATGGCCCAACCACACAGAACTCCTGTGAGGTGGGGATGTTCTCTGACCAAACTGTCACCAACGTGGTCATTCATTAAGAAATAGGACGAACATTCTGGAACTAGACAGGATACTGCTCCAACTCATGTAAATTCTGTCCAGCTCACAGGGATAGACAATTCATGTGAAATACGAGATGTAGCCCCATGAGGTACACAGAATAGTGGGTACAGTGAAGTGTACCCGAGATACGGAGAGATGGATCTTGATGCAAGAGTCCCCAGGCTGAGTCTACATGCTGAGACTCCTCAGCATGTAGGAGATGCTGAGTAAGGCGAAGCTCTCCTGCTGTGTCTACTCAAGAAATTGGCTACTCTCCATTCTCCTGAGGCTACTGAATGACAAAACTTATTATGTAAATGCATATCACGCAGCCCTCAAATTAAGAGTGCCTGGGAATGCAGAGAAGTCACCCAAGACACCAATGAAGAGTAAGTTATCAAATAGGCTCCCAACAAGGAATTAAAAGAAAAGGTTCGGGCTTCCCTGGTGGTGCAGTGATTGAGAGTCCGCCTGCCGATGCAGGGGACACGGGTTCGTGTCCCGGTCTGGGAAGATCCCACATGCTGCGGAGCGGCTGGGCCCGTGAGCCATGGCCGCTGGGCCTGCGTGTCCGGAGCCTGTGCTCCGCAACGGGAGAGGCCGCAACAGTGAGAGGCCCGGGTACCGCAAAAAAAAAAAAAGAAAAAAAAAAAGAAAAGGTTCTACACCACAGACTATAAATATAAACCCAAGGAAATAAACATATGAGAAAATAGTAGACTTTGGAAAAATTTGCCATAAGAGAAAGACAAAAGTTTAAGAGAGTAACTACTTTGTATTCTCAAGGTAATTACTCAAAATACAAACTTGCTAAAAAGAGAGGTCATGAGGCAACAAACAGAAATGAAAAGGGATTTTGTGAAAAGAATACAAGGAAGCAAATAATTCCATTGCAGAATTTCAAACTGCTAAAAAGCAGTGAAGACGAGAATTGTTCCTGAATTAAATGGAATTAGACTAGTGAAATAGGACAGTGGTTCCAAACCTAGACGATCACAGAAATATGGTGGTGGTGGGGGAAGCGGATACTTAAAATATATATTCCTAGGGTTAAATATAGGAGATCTTGATTCAGTGGGCCTTGGGTGAAGCTAAGAAATCTGTACTTCTAAAATTCCCTGAAGTGATTCAGAAAATCAATCTGCTTTAGAAACTATTAAGGTGAGTGCAAACTTGAGATACTCACCCAGAATTCAGAGAAAGAAAAAAAGCAAGTGAAAATGACTAAAGAGAAAAAGATGGACTGGAATCATGGACACAGTATATGTAGCATATGCATAATGGGAGTAAATGAGGAAGGAATCGGAACCATTGCAAGAGACCCAATTTC
The DNA here is from genome assembly GCF_005190385.1 of Monodon monoceros. Lineage (NCBI taxonomy): Eukaryota > Metazoa > Chordata > Mammalia > Artiodactyla > Monodontidae > Monodon > Monodon monoceros. The sequence continues at coordinate 18,600,718 of NW_021703770.1, read as the reverse complement.
AAAAATGTAAATTGCCCTAAACAGAGTGAAAAATACAGTCTACAGAATGGGAAAAAATATTTGTAAACCATGTATCTGATACGGGTTAACAGCCAAAACATAAAGAACTCATACAACTCAGTAAGAAAAAAAGCAAATAACCCAAGTTAAAAATGGGCCAGGGATCTGAAAAGACATTTCTCCAAGGAAGACATATGAAAGGCTAAAAGGTACATGGGAAGCTGCTCAGCATCACTAGTCATTAGGGAAACGCAAATGAAAACCACAATGAGATACCACCTCACACCTGTTAGAACGGCCACCATCAAAAAGACAAGAGAGAACAAATATTGGTGTGGATATGAAGAAAAGGGAATCCTTGTAAATAATGGGGGGGGGCTGTAAATTGAGACAGTTGCTATGTGGAAAACAGTATAAAGGATCCTCAAAAAATTAAAAATAAAACTACCATATGATCCAGCAATTCCACTTCTGGGAAAATACTCAAAGGTAACAAAAACACTAACTAGAAAAGATGTCTACACCTCCATGTTCATAGTAGCATCATTTACAAAAGCCAAGACATGGAAATGACCTAAGTATCCATCGATGGATGAAGGGATAAAGAAGTTGTGGTACATATAAACAATGGAATATTATTCAGGCATAAAAAGTGAGGAAATCCTAACATTTGCAATAACAGAGATGGATCTTGAAGACATTATGCGAAGTGAAATAGTCATACAGAGAAAGACAAATACTCTATGATCCTACTTATATGTAGAATCAACCCCCGCCCAAAAAAAAACAGAGAAAGAGATCAGAATTGTGGTCACCAGAGGCAGAGGGGGGAAAGGGGGCGGGGAATTGGAGGAAGGTGGTCAAAAGGTACAAACTTGCAGTTATAAGATAAATAAGTACTAGGGATGCCATGTACAACACAATGATCATAGCTAACACTGCTGTGTGATATACAGGAAAGTTAAGAGAGTAAATCCTAAGCATTCTCACCACAAGGAGAAATTTTTTCTTCTTTTCTTCTTTCTTTTTATTGTATCTATATGAGAAGGGGGATGTTTGCTGAACCAATTGTGAAAATCATTTACAATGTATGTACATCAAACCATCATGCTGTATGCCTTAAACTTATATAGTGATGTATGTCAATTATCTCTCAATAAAACTAAAAAACGATAAGCTAGAAAAAGGATAATAAAATGGATAAATGCAAACCAAAAAAATGGATACTGAAGAAAAATCTCTCTGAAATGAGAGAAAAAAAATCACTAAAGTTTTACTGTGGACTTTGTGAAAAATGATAAATATTTAGATCCACTGAATATCAAGTCTAAAGAAAGAAACCTTCCCAAATCCAGGAAAAAGAAATAGATACTGTATAAAAGAAAAAAATATATCAGTCTAATTTGTCTATGTGGTTTTCAGGGAGAATGGTTATGCTATGCTTCCCAAATTCTATCATCAGTAATAAATGAAGGCAAGGAAAAGACATTTTCAGCTGGGAAAGGGCTTTAGAATGCTGATGTGCTCTGTACGGTAACTGAGATGAATCAACAATATGGGCGTTGAGGAATGCAAACATTGTTAAATAGCGTTGTTTCTAAGGAGAATGTAAACGCTATCTCATTCTTGAAACAAGAGGTCCGATTATGTGACAATCAACAATTTAACTATTGCAGGGACTTCCCTGGTGGTGCAGTAGTTAAGAATCTGCCTGCCAATGCAGGGGACACAGGTTCGAGCCCTGGTCCGGGAAGATCCCACATGCCGCGGAGCAACTAAGCCTGTACGCCACAACTAGTGAGCCCACGCGCGTAGAGCCCGTGCTCCGCAACAAGAGAAGCCACCGCAATGAGAAGCCCGTGCACTGCAACAAAGAGTAGCCCCAGCTCGCCGCAACTAGAGAAAACCCGCGCGCAGCAACGAAGACCCAATGCAGCCAAAAATAAAAACAAAACCAAAAAAAAAAACCAATTTAACTATTGCAGACTGAGACAAAAACCTAAAGTAGAATAACAAAAACTGGGGGGAAGGGGTGGTGTGTGTCCGGAGCTGAAGGAAGGAAAGCGTGGGCACTTTTCATCTGTACGTGGGGTGAGTCAGTAGATATTGTTTCATTCTTGACATTAATAATTTGAGAAACAGAGGTTTAGAACATAGGTTTTAAACATGTGTCAATATTATTTAAAAATTTGATAGTAATGATCAGAAGAACTTTAAACAAGTACCATACCTTCCAAATTCCTGGAGTAGGATGCAGAGGGGGGAAGGAATCAACGATAAACTCATAACGTAGAGCAAAACTAGGCACATCCATTTAAAAAAGGAAAAAAGGAGGAACAAAAGGGACCCCCAAAATTGAAGTCAGATGGAAGTTAAGAGAACAGAACAAAATAATCGACTTTTATAATCATACATATTTATGAAAGTCTGAAAGTATATGCGCCAAAAGGTTAACATGGTGCATGGTGTTTTTAGAGTAACTTTAACTTTAAAATTTTTGACTAAATTAAAAAAAAATTTTCTGGCAGCAATTACATCTATGTGATTAAAAATAAAACATACACTGAAAATTCCTCTTCATTCATCTGAATGAACGCTGATCACGGAGGCCCTCATTAACACTAGAAATGACCAGCTTAGCTGCCATGGCTGAGATTGGCATTTGCTGTGATTGTGTGACTTGTTTCACTAATCTGACTCATTTCCCCAAACAGGATGCACAGGTGGTGTGTTCATTTATTTAGTCACAACACTAATTATTCTTTACCATCGTGCTCTTCCCTGGTTTTCTCAACATAACCACTGCAACGGTAGGAAAGCACCCTTGGGTGGTGCTTGTGTGCGCGTGCAGAAGGTGTGGGACCTTGGCTCCTCAGCTGTGGGTCACTGGTGACCGTTCAGCCCCTTCGCACCATACACTTTGATCTGCCCTCCAGCTTCAGCTCTCGTAATTGCCCCACCACAAACCTCAAATTCCAGTCACGCAGAGCAAGTCATTTCTTGAATCCTGCTGCCATGCCTGGACTGCTTTGCCACATTAGGGGAAAATGAAGGGCCACTCCTAAGGGTCCACGGCCCCTCTGCCTATCCCCTTGTTTACCTCGTGTATTGTGACTGCTTTAGAGTCATGTGCTGAGGAAATGTCTGTCTCACCACGTGGATGCCTGCTGCCAGGGAAGTGTGGTGTTTGCCTTCCGCATTAGCACGGTGCCTAAAAAGTAGAAAGTGCTCAACAGACACTGCTGCATGGAGAGCTTCTCTGAGCTGCTTCCCTTCAGCCCCCAGCCCCCTCTTCCCCTGCTCACACCTGTCTTCTCTGTGGGAGAGATCCTGAAACCCAGTCCCCCTAAAACTGAGTGCCCTCCGTCTGAAGCTTTATTCCTTTTCTTGTCCTGCCCCTGTTCCCCTCAGGACTGAGGAGCATTAAAGAAAAGGGGGACTGAAACCGAGCAGGACCCTGTTGGGGGCTTCCTGGGTACAAGCCCCTCCATTTCCCACGCTTCTGGTTTGGCATTCTCTTGAGTTCCAAAGAACAGACTCAAGCGGTTAATGATCAGAACAACAGAATCACAGGCCTCCTGGTTCCTCCTGAAGGGATAAAGATAACAATCCGATGCATATCTCTGAGTTGTTCTACAAAAACTAAGACACCCACCCCTCAGCCAGGTGGAGGATGGTGACCACATGCTGACCACGAGCACAAAGACTCCAGGCTGGTTGGAATGACCGACATTCCTGAAACATCACCCTGTTAGCTCACCACCAACCAATCAGAAAAACGTCCAGGGGCAGCGGGCCTCTCACTGTTGTGGCCTCTCCCGCTGCGGAGCACAGGCTCCGGACGCGCAGGCTCAGCGGCCATGGCTCACGGGCCCAGCCGCTCCGCAGCACGTGGGATCCTCCCGGACCGGGGCACGAACCCGTGTCCCCCGCATCGGCAGGCGGACCCCAACCACTGCGCCACCAGGGAAGCCCACCTAATGTTGCCTTTAAAAACCCTTGTCTGAAAGCCAGTGGGACTTTGGGTCTTTTGAGCATTAACTGCCCGATCTCCTTGCGTGGTAAATACATGCTGTACCTTCCTTCACCATAACCCAGTGTCGGGAGACTGGTGGATGAAGCCGAGTCCGGTTAGGTAACAATTTTAGGGTCTAAGAGGCAGCGTCCAGCAAACCTTGTTCTCTGAGCTTCTGAGCTCCACAGGGCCACTCTCCTGGAGGAGCACAGATGAGATTTTTATGCAACAAAATAAGCTGGCAAGAGTTCAACGGCACGGCTGCTGTGCTCTGTGGCCGGCTCCACCCTCATTGAAGAGCTTAGCTACTTTGTACTTCCTTCTCCTCCACCTCCTACCCAAAGTCCCACCACTCTCCGGAAGGAAGCTGGCACCAGGCTTGTTCAGTTTTCTGTATCATGATCCCAAGTGGGTCTCCACTGAAAGAGAGGGGATGTAGGGGGTGTTCGCAAAGACCTGATGCTGAATATTCCCAAGTTGAAGAAATTCCTCACCCGGCCCTATCTTTTACAATATGATCAAGCAATAATCCTTTTGTTTTACAAATTTACAAACAAAGGACACAAGAGTGTCTTATTTTCAGGCTGGGTCAGGAGAGTATTGAATACAGTAGGACCTCACTTACAAAGTGTTAGAGTCACTAGGAGCCCAAGAGACCCTCTGAAGAACTGGGGTTTATGCATTTCGCCTTCCTCCCACCTCCTCTCTGATCACTGGTCCCCTCAATCTCCACGAGGTCACCTCTACTCCAGTCACAGTGCACTCAGCGTGCAAATAGCCCATCACTGCGCGTCTTGTATGTGTGTGTCCCATCCCTTCATGACCACCCCGCAAAACAACAGTCACCTTTCTAGATGTTGCCCAAATGCCAACTGTTCGGCAAAGCACTCTTGAATGACTTTGCCCACAGTTAGACATATAAACACAGTACTGGGGCAGCTCTTAGTATTATGTCATTGCATGAGAAGTTATCTGTTTGTACATCTTCATTTATGTTTTTATTCAACTAGATATTGGGTAAGTGGCACGAGTGGGTGAGCTCTTTGAGGATGGAGCCTGTGTCTGTCATCCCTGGGACCTTAGATCTCAGCTCCGCACCTGCATAAGTTATGCGCACAGTAACCCTTTGGTGCATACAAAATGATGGCAAGATAAAGCCCAGCTCTTTGATATTCAGGAATGACTATGCTCATTTTACAACAGAGAGGTGCCCGCCTTTGTGTCTAAGATAGGTAAGGAAGATATCACAGTTTCTTTATTTTTTTTAATAGATGGCTCTTACTATCAGGAAGTTCTTCTCATATCTAATCTGAATCACACGTCCCATAATTCAAGCTTCCCCTTGATCCTCCCTTGCTTTGAAAATGACAAAATGTTGCTCTTCAACACTATTCTGATATTTGAAAATTATTCTAAAATTTTCTCAGCTACTTCCAACTAACAAAAAAATGTGGTGTTGAGAATCTCAATTAACTTTATTCCTATGGAGGCCAGTTTCAAGGCTATATATCTTTTACAGTTATTTTCTCCTGGGGACTGTTGAAGGCCTTTGCATCACATGCCACAGTTGTAGGGCCAGAAGCTTCCTAGGCCTGGTAAAGGCACAGCCTTGGCTAGAGGAAGAGAGACTTCCTGGATCTAAGAAGAGTGTACATTCCCCCCATTCACTGTCTCAAAGACCCTTTACCTATCGTGTGACACTTTTTTTTTTCTTTTTAAGTTTTTATTGAATTTGTTACAATATTGCTTCTGTTTAATGTTTTGGTGTTTTGGCCCCGAGGCATGTGGGATCTTAGCTCCCTGACCAGGGATCGAACCCACACCCCCTGCGTTGGAAGGCGAAGTCTTAACCACGAGGGAAGTCCCTTGTGTGACATTCTTGATGTGGCTCAGCTACAGCCTCTGTGGCTGTCTCGTCCACCTGCATCCAGGCTTTCCCTCCCCTTCCATTTGCGCACGTGACTCTCTACTGTGACACGTTTCCATACTCTCCTAATACCCAGGGGTTTGAGGTTGGTTTTCCAAGGAATTGTCTTTCGGCAATATCTGAGGGGCTGGCCACAAATTACTTTGTCCTTGGTCCCAAATATAACGTCAAATAGTACCTGGCAAAAGATTTTCAGGAACTACGAACTGTCCCACAACTTAGCGTATTAGGGGCTGAAATGCGTCTCCCCCAGATTCACATATCGAAGTCGTAATCCTCGTCAAGTCAGAGTGTGAGGCCTGATTTGGTGGCATCGATGGAATGATGTAAGACGAGGTCAGATTGGAGTAGCATGGTCCCCTTATCCAGTACGACTGGTGTCCTTATAAAAGGGGAAGACTGGGCAGAGAGAGAAAGGCATGTGAAGACTGGAGTTATCCTGCCATACAAGAAACTACGAGAAGGTAAGAGAGAAGCCTAGAACAGGCCCTTCCCTAATGCCTTCATGTGGTGATTTCTGCTGTTCTAAGCTATCCAGTTTTGGGTACTTTGTTACTGCAGCCCTAGTAAACGAACACAAAATGCGATACACTACCTGATTTCTTAGTTTATCTGGCTGTTCTGAAGGGGGCAAGCACGTTTCCCTTTAAAGTTTGTGTCAAGTCTTCAAGTTACGTCACACTAACTACTCCCCTAGGGAATGATTAGACATTTGACATTGTCCTCTGCACTGAGACAGAGGACACTAAGAATGCAGCAGCATGAGAGATCACTACAAGCACCTATATGCCAATAAAATGGACAACCTGGAAGAAATGGACACATTCTTAGAAAAGCACAACTTTCCAAGGCTGAACCAGGAAGAAACAGAAAATATAAACAGACCAACCACAAGCACTGAAATTGAGACTGTGATTCAAAATCTTCCAACAAACAAAAGCCCAGGACCAGATGACTTCACAGGTGAATTCTATCAAACATTTAGAGAAGAGCTATCACCTATCCTTCTCAAACTCTTCCGAAATATAGCAGAGGGAGGAACACTCCCAAACTCATTCTACGAGGCCACCATCACCCTGATACCAAAACCAGACAAAGAAGTCACAAAAAAAGAAAACTACAGGACAGTATCACTGATGAACATAGATGCAAAATTCCTCAACAAAATACTAGCAAACAGAATCCAACAGCACATTAAAAGGATCATACACCATGATCAAGCGGGGTTTATCCCAGGAATGCAAGGATTCTTCAATATATGCAAATCAATCAATGTGATACACCATATTAACAAATTGAGGGAGAAAAACCATATGATCATCTCAATAGATGCAGAAAAAGCTTTCGACAAAATTCAACACCGATTTATGATAAAAATCCTCCAGACGGTAGGCATAGAGGGAACTTACCTCAACATAATAAAGGCCATATATGACAAACCCACAGCCAACATCATTCTCAATGGTGAAAAACTGAAAGCATTTCCACTAAGATCAGGAACAAGACGAGGATGCCCACTCTCACCATTATTATTCAACTTAGTTTTGGAATTTTTAGCCACAGAAATCAGAGAAGAAAAAGAAATAAAAGGAATCCAAATCAGAAAAGAAGAAGTAGAACTGTCACTGTTTCCAGATGACAAGATACTATACATAAAGAATCCTAAAGATGCTACCAGAAAACTACTAGAGCTAATCAATGAATTTGGTAAACTTGCAGGATACAAAACTAATGCGCAGAAATCTCTTGCATTCCTGTACACTAATGATGAAAAATCTGAAAGAGAAATTAAGGAAACACTCCCATTTACCATTGCAACAAAAGGAATAAAATATCTAGGAATAAACCTACCTAAGGAGACAAGAGACCTGTATGCAGAAAACTATAAGACACTGATGAAAGAAGATAAAGACGATACAAACAGATGGAGAGATATACCATGTTCTTGGACTGGAAGAATCAACATTGTGAAAATGACTATAGTACCCAAAGCAACCTACAGATTCAGTGCAATCCCCACCATACTACCAATGGCATTTTTCACAGAACTAGAATAAAAAAGTTCACAATTTGTACGGATTTTCCTTCTGGGGAAAGTAATTAAGCATCAGGATAAGTTAGCAAAGAAAGCTGGCTACCATCATTTTCTTGAAGGCTTAACAACGGACACACAATTATCTTGTATGGGCAGGTTGTGCATCGTTTTTTCCTGAAGTCATGAGCGTGGGCAATACAATCTTTCAAAGTTCTTTTTGGGTCTATTATGTTTATGGTCATAGAACAGTCTTCATGAATGGAAGAAGAAGGAACCTTACGCTTCAGGAATTTTATCCATGTAGTCCTCATTTGAGAGTTCGGCTCTCTGGACTAAGGGACAAGACTATGCAACCAAACGGGTCCCTAGTAATTGCTGGCTTGGGACCAGTAATCCATGTCACATGCCAGTTCTGCTTTTACACACCAGTGTCTCTTCCATGCTTTGAGTCCCAAGGTACTGAGTGATTTCAGACCCTGTTAGAGGCAGGGAGACCAAGCATGCTATCTTGACATGCTTTCTTTAACCTTATTTCACCTTCTAGTCACCTCCTGAAGATTAAGCGATAAAACTTTTTATTCACTTAAGAACACACTGCCCATCTAAAGACAGGAAGCGTGGGCCATGAGATTCTAGATTTAAATGAAATCACCAGGGATAGTGGATAACACCAGAAACACTCATCACAGTTAAGAGCAGTGCAAAACTAATTTACAGATTATAGGGAGGTGGCAAAACTTAAAAGAAGAGAAACAAAACTAGCAAGAAGGCTCTGCTTTCAGGAATATGTATGAAGTTCTTCCCCCTTTGAAAGTGGATCTCTTCAGCCAGAATTGGATGAGGTGCATAGGCAGTGATTAGTAATGACAAGCTAATCACCACTTACTAGCAACAGTTTCTGTAGCTGTTATTTAATTTTTTAAAAATCTTTATTTTTTATAGTTGTACCTTATTACCAAGACAGTGAGTTTATGTTTACTTTGGATTCCAACGAAGGGATGATGAAAAAGCTACTCTTTAAAAAAGACCATGACCCTTGATAAAGATGACATTTTCTCCTCAAAGCATTAAGACACTGACATTCTTAAATTGTGAGTAATGGGAGAGAAGTTGGGTTGCACTGTTGTTGTTTTTACCTTTCCTTATGGGATTTCTACTTGAAGGAGCTCAGAGTCTATTGCACACAGAAAGTTAACTACTGGTTAGGTATTTTACCAAGTTCTACCTGAAAAACAGAAAGTCATTTCCACCTGTGGGGCTCGGCCTCCCCAGCTAGAACACAGCTCTGCTGCTTGGAAGCTGACCAGACCGCCCCCCCACCCCACCACCACATGGCTCCCCAGCAATTTCCTGACATCCTTGTGGTCTTGTTATTTAACACAAACAAAAAGAAATCTTTCAAAACCCCAAAGCATGGTAATCAACACTCTGTACAATGTTGATTGTATCAATATACCGACACTGATACTCAATCTCTCCAGTTGAATAAAGAACCAGAAGCCACTTATCTTTAAGATTAAACAAAAGTGTTCACCTCCCCTCTCTTACTTCCCCAAAGTCCTCAATTATGAAGAAAGAAAAAGGAAAAAAAAAAAAGCACAAACGGACACTCTGCCGAACTTACTTGGGGTGGGAAAAAAAGATAATTCCTCAAAGCCCATAGGGGCCAGGCTGATGAAAATCAGGGACTTCCTCACCTCTCTTAAAAAGCAAACCAGAACTCTGGTGTTTGCCCTGAAACCTTTCAGCTCTGGCTGCAGCTCTGAGGGGTGGCGGCCATGGCGCGGCCTTGCAGCCGTCTCTGCAGTCCACGCAAGCTGAGGCTGATGGAACCATGCGTCAGTGGTTCTGTTCCTGCTTTTCTGATGGGTCCCTGAGGGGCTTCTGAGTAGCTGTGCCCGGCCTTCCACAGCTCTGATGGGACGTCCCTCCCCTTCCCCTCTTCATGCCAAGGTTAAGACCTGAGCACGGGGAGGGCGCCTCTTCAGGGTGGGTGGTTTGCAGCCCCCTGCGCTATCCTGGGCTCCTCTGAAGCATGTTTCCCTGAAGCCTGTCGCTCCATCGCGTTATGGGTGTGAACAGCGGCTCCACACAGGCAAAATGATGTTTCTGATAAAAAGAATGTGCTACCCAGGAGGCATAACCAGTATTTAATTTGCTGCCCGTGTTTGATAGACTGTGAGCTCCTCAAGGGCAGGGACCACATCTCATTTGTCTTTGTAACCTTGGTGACTAACACACGTTCACTTGTTCATTCATTTACTCCACAACTATTTACTAAGAGCAAGAGGTACCAGACGAGAAAGGCACAGGCCTCCACAAAGAATTACATGTTTCTTTTGCCCCACAGGTTGGACTGCCATGGAATCCAAATACTTTCTAATATGTTACAAGTGACAAAAATACACACTCCAAATAAATAATACAAGAGCAGAGCTATCTTCCTCCTAGGCTCACAGAATGTCAAAGATGAATGGGACCTGCTTTTATAGATAAGGAAGGAGGAGCTGACCAATCCCTGATCTTACGCTCTTGTCACCTTGAGCAAGGTGGTCTGTGGAAGATAAAGCACTTCACGTAGACATTTCCATTGCTCCCTGCAGCCCTCCTGCCCTCAGAACCCAATTTTTCATATATATATATATATATATATATATATATATATATATATATTTAGTATTCTATTTTTCAAAAGTTCACATAATTCAAGGGTCTCCAGACAGGCTTAAATACGGACTGTGAACCCACATACCTACAGGAGTCAAAATGTAAAACAATTTGAGAAAGTAAAGCCAGGGGAGAGAATGGAGGTCAGAACAGAGCAAACTAGAAACACATGCTCTTGTTTCAGTTCTCTAGACCTAACTGATGGCTTAAAGCAAGGATTTTTCCTTTGCTTATGCTTTTGTTGGATGGGAATTCATGAAGAGCTCAGCTGGGTGGCCCATCTTTGACCCATGGGATGTCCCGTCACGGGGATGGGGGATGCATTTCCAAGATGGCTTCCTCAGTCACGTGTCTGGCACCCAGGTGCTCCTTGACCTTTGTCTTTCTCCCCATGATGTGTCTTCTAGGGCGTCTTCTTGTGGCTTGGGCCTCCCACAGGCTGGTGAGCTCAGAGCAGTTGCACTTGTTATATGGTGGTGCACCTCCTTGAACAAGTGTCTCAAGAGACAGGAAGTAGATGCTGCCAGTTTCTGCCCCATTATACTGGTCAGAGCAGTCACTCAGCCTTCTAGGGGAGGATACCCAGACACCACCTCTCCATAGGAGGAATGTTAAAGAACTTACAAATGTCTTTAGTGTGCCCTAGTCTGTTTCAAAGACCAGCCACTGGATATCAGGTTGTTGCGTTGGGGGACTGTGGTCCCATATGAAATATTTAAAAAAATTTCAGTAGAAGATGGAATAAATATTTTAAAATGTTGGCAATTAAGTCAAATTTTCTGAAAAACTCTGTGTGTCAAACACGCACATTTGCAGATTCTGGCCATGCCCACCAGTGTGGCGAGCTTAATGCACTAAACAAAATTCTTAGAAAGGAGTTCTAGGAAAATACTGACATGTATTTTCTGCCTACAACGGAAAATGAAGATCTTAAGAGCGTTTTTCCATCTTTGACAACAGAATTTTACTGAAAACACACCAGTAGGTAAATGACGGATCTTTCTATATAACTCTATCATGGCCCACAAGAGAAAACTGAATGTCTCCTATTCTGAGAATTCCCTTCTCCCATTTCTATCTTGGCCGAATCACAGTTTGATGAAATATATGGTGATTTCCATTTGACTGAGAACTAGAAACACAAGATGGCGATACTGACTTCATGCCCCAAAGGAAAACAAAGAGAAGCCCAGAAACTAAATAAAAAGTCACTGACATAAACAGTCTCATCTCCACATTAGTACTTTTTAAACTTTAGTGACCGAATCACCTTCTGAGTCAGAAGAACTAGGGGATATCCCGAGACTCAGCATTTTGAATCAAAACTCTAGATGATTCTGATGTAGGTGGCCCCTACACTACATTGCTGGTACTCCATTACAGGGGCAGGTTTTTGAGAGAGAGCAAAACTGGGCACAGCTAAAGTATGAATCATGCCTCCTTTTATGATTTGGTGGCCATGGTAGTAACGGAACTGGGCTCCATCTGCCGACTCAGTGAAGAAGATGGGCTAGGAGTAGCAGATGGGGTTTCTAAGCCTGGTTTTGCATCAGCTGGTTGACTGAGCTCAGGGAAGTCATCCCCCTTCCCACGGCCTCCATTTCCTCTCCTGTATGATGAGAAGGAGCGACCCGGGGAATTACAATGGCCAGCACAACTACCCACAGCCCAGGCCTGAGGTGAAGCCCAATCACACGGGCCACCTTGCTCTCCGCTCTGCCCTGGCCTCCCATGTACTCAGCCGCGTCCAACAGAATGGAGCTGACACCTGGGGTAAGATCAGTTCTGTAACCCTGGCAGAGGATCCCTGTGGCCTCCTCCTGCTTGGGAGGCACATTACAGTTTGGGAGGGAAAATCAGGTGAAAAAGAAACCGTGAAAGGTAGTTTTGGAGGAATGAGAAGAGTTTTAGGGGCAGGAATTGTCCAGAAATAGAAACGTGCAATCTGAGAAAGGTGGAGGTGGGCGTGGGGAGCAAAGAGCCTGCCAGCCAGTCTTAGGCCCATCCTGGCTCTCACCGTGATGGAGGTCTAGGGGTAGCTGCCTTTAGCAAATCCCAGCAGCTATACTGCAGGACAGCTGGCTTCAGGAAGGGCAGGGCTGGGATAAGGGTGAGCAAAATTGTGGGTCGACACATACACGAACCTGGGAGTGAGGGTCTCCCTTACATTTTGCACCAGGCTCCTCATTTGCCTCACCCTAGTCCCAGCCCTGAAGAGGCTGTATTAGGGCGCTGGAGTTACAAGCTTGCTGTGAAGTTGTCACCTCTACCACAGACCCCTGGGGCAGAGTGGGAGTGGGTCTTGTAGAAGGGGAAATGCAGACAGATCAGCCCAGACTCCGCCAGGACTTCCAAGGATTTGATTTACTGAAGGGCGTTTGGTGTTAAGGGGAAAGGCTTCGGGTCTGTGTTGGGTTAGCTGTGCAACTTTGGTCAAGTTACTTAACCTCTTTAAGTCTCAGTTTTAAAATCTTTCAAGGGGCTTCCCTGGTGGTGCAGTGGTTAAGAATCTGCCTGCCAATGCAGGCGACACGGGTTTGAGCCCTGGTCCAGGAAGATCCCACATGCTGCGGAGCAACTAAGCCCGTGTGCCACACCTACCGGGCCTGAGCTCTAGAGCCCGCGAGCCACAACTACTGAGCCCACGTGCCACAACTACTGAAGCCCGTGTGCCTAGAGCCCATGCTCCACAACAAAAGAAGCCACCGCAATGAGAAGGCCCCGCTTGCTGCAACTGGAGAAAGCCCGCGCACAGCAATGAAGACCTAACACAGCCAAAAATAAATAAATAGATAAATTTATAAAAAAATAAAAATAAAATCTTTCAAATGAGAGTAAGATCACCTACTCGGCAGGGATGCTGTGAAAATGGAGACTGCATACATGGCACCTGACACACTGTATTCCATCATGATGTGGAAAGTCTTCCCTTTTTTCCAGCCTCCATTCCACACTGAGTGACTGTCAGGAAACACAACAAACTAGGGACAGCAACCTTCATGCCAAAAATGGATGTGGAAATGCACGTCCTTGGGCAGAGGAAGCCTGGCAGGTCTTGACACGCATTGTTGACTTTCTGAGTCTCTATTGCTTTCTCTTTTAACTCCTCCCATCTTGCTAAGGTTGGACCTGATGGAAGGTAGACGGTGCAATGCCAGGATCTTGCCCACCAGGAAAAATCTCCCAGTCCTGCTCTGAGGCCAAAGTTCCAGGAAAAACCACGACAAACTCTTGTGTCACAGGCCTGCTTAGTGAGAATTATAGCTAGTATGTACTTACAGGATTAGCATGTGCTTGGCCCTGTGCTAGGCTATGAACATTACCCACCTCAGCCCTTACCACTCGGTCGGACAGATATGACTATTCCCAGTTTACAGGTGAGGAAATAGAGACGAATACGGCTCTTGACTGTAGAAATGGGCTAGGAACTGAGCCTTTTCCTGAGTTCTTAACCACTATTTACTATTGAAGATTCATCACTCTGGAAATGCAGAAAACCCAAGAAGAGTTCATTATTCTCAGACTGTCAAGAGATGCAGAGAGGAATTAGCACTCGCGTGTGAAAAATAGTATAACACTGCGAAGCAGCTCAGACAGACAGTGAGCTCCTTGGGGGCAGGGACTCCTCTTAGTAGGAGCTCAACCACTGTGGGTTTGGATGTATAAGCAGATAAAATAATCATGTATGCTACAGACAGAGATCCTGTTGGGAATTCAAGGTCCAGGGAGGTCCACAGTGGTGCAGTGGAGGAGGCCACTTTCATGGAGGACAGAGTAAGACCTGAGCTGGGATTTGGAGAGGTCAAAAAGAGCAAAAAGGATACAAGCAACACATAAAGAAACACATAAACGGAGGCAGGATCCAGCATGAGCCTAGGGTATTGAGACCATGAGGATGACGAACTGTTTAGTAACTTGGAAAGTAGCCAGCTAAACCAACTAATAACTGGCCGGTTCTTGGTATAAGACTGTATGTTATCTGGAAACAGGACAACCATGGCTGTGAGAACAAGGTCAAAGGCAAACAATGCAGGCTGGTCCAGACATACAATGTAGGGAAGTGAGCTGGAGCAGTCTGGGCTGCAGGAAGTACACCCATGGCAGAGGATATGCAAATATAACTTAGAGCAGCTGTGAAAAACACGAGGAGGACAAGTCAGCCATGAAGAATGTGCAGGAGGAAGACCAGGGAAGGGGCTGGAAGGAACACACACTGGGGCTGATCGCCCTCTTCATCTGGTTTTTCATGCACCAGGGCAGCCTACCTGCTCTCAGGAGACGCCTGGTGCATCTGTTTATTCTCTACAGTGAACTTAAGGAAGTCGTATTTACTAAGGGATAAGCCACAGGCTCGGCCGTGAGGCTCAAAAAGCTCCCTTTAGTAGAGTTGTCTAACTAGATATATGAAAAATTTCCTATGCACATATATAATTTTATATAATACATTTTCATACAAATGCTAATATAATGTAATATAAATTTATATAAATAATTTCATCCTGGGCTAAAGAGCTAAGTCTAAAAAAATGGAAGAACATGAAAGATGGTTCTATCTTGAAGCTATTGGTTCCATCCTTACCCTTGCCACCCAACCGTGCCAAAAGTGTGATGAAATAGTGCCAGCCAGTTCTGCTCTGTCACTGTTTAATTAATCTGTGTATTCCCACCAGGAAGGAAATGATTACTTGGTAATGACCTCCACATGGGCCTCAGGAACCCTAACGTTTTCCACCAAGAAGCCCAGAGTGGTGATGTTGGGTGATCTCTGCCTCTAACTTGTGCGACTGAAGCTCGTCCTTGCCCACACTGTACGCTGTAGAACCCCAGTGAGCCACATGACATTAAAAGGCATCACGAAGAAGAGGGTTTTCTGGTGGTGACAGGGGTCCTAAAGAACATCCCAGGTTTGCTGATTCACTGGGGGGAGCAACAGGACTCAGCATATAGCTGTGCTCACAGCTAAGGTTTATCACATCACAGCAAAAGGATGCAGAGCAAGATCTGCAAAGAGAAAGGCCCCTGGGGTGGAGTCTGGAGGAAACCAGGCACTAGCTTCCGAGCATCCTCTCCCGTTGGAGTCACACAGGATGCTTTCAATTCCTCCAGCCATGAATTGTGAAACATGTGTGAAATGCTCTCTACCAGGGAAGCTCATTAGAGGCTCACCGCCTAAGGTTTTTTATCAGGGGCTGGTCACACAGGCATCCTTGGCTCGGCAGGTACCAAATTTCTAGATTCCCGGAAAGAAAGCAAGTGTTGAACATAAATGATATTCTTTGGACAAACGGTTTAGGCACGTGGGCCCTTCTGATCGGGGGATGGTGGGAACTCTCCTGAAATCCAGTAGGGGCCAACCTCACAAGCAGGACCTTCTAAGAAAAAGAAAAGCAGTCTCAGTCCTGTTATGCTAATTTTTTCCCATACAACAGTCTATTAAGTCTAGAAAACTGTGTGCCACGGCCACCTTTGGGAGATTAATACACACATTAGCACATGAAAGTCTTTGAGAAGTACTATAGTGTAAAAGACTGTTTTAAAACTTTAACCAACACTTCCCAACCCTATTTGATCATTATCCTTAAAAAAAATACAGTACTTATCACATCCTTTTGGATACTAGCATTCTGCAGAATATGGTTTGGGAAATCCTGGGCTAAGTGTGTGAACTTGCATTACTTCTCTGGCCTCAGCTTTCACCAGCTATTAAACACACTAATAACAACAGCCGGCACTTACACTGCTCTTACTGCGTGTAAAGAGTTTTTTATACAATAACTCAATCAAATAAGAGGTTGGACAAGGTAGCCTCTAAGCAGGGTAAAGCGGCACAGTTGGGGGAAACAGTGCAGACACTGAATTACTCAATGAGATCTTTCCTGGCTTTGCCAGTTACCGGCTGTATGACAAGTTCCTTAACCTTGGTGTGCCTTGGTTTCCTTATCTGTGAAATGAGAAAGTCCTTAATACACAGGAAGTGCTACACATGGGCTTGTTGATATATATATTTGTTTAAGTAAATGAAGTTCTTTCCAGCTCAAGCAGTCTAGATCCTTTGCTCTATGCCACGAACCATGGACGGGCACAGACAACAGACTCTTGTGGCTTCAGAGACTAAGGGATGGGACAGTAGGATGAGGGTGGCCTGAGGAAACCAGAAGGGTCCCAGGTGGAGCTTGTTCCAGGTCCTAGGGAGCCGTGACACCCAAGGCCCGTCAAAGACAAGGCCCACGCCAGGGATTAGACACAGACCATCACCGGCCAAGAGGCACTATTTCCTTGGAGTCTAGGACTGAGGCCAACAACTGTAAATAGAGCAAGACTCTGAACAGCCTTCAATTAAACCTGGTGATTTTATCCGTATGGTTGAAGACAGGCACCTTGCAAGAAAATCCCCGCTGAATCAAGACTCAGACAGATCTACGTGGTAGAAAAAAGAACAGGGAAGGATGCTAAATTGAAAACTGACAAACTGTCACCAAGAAAAAGCCAATTTTTAATATGCCTCAACACTTCTTTCTCCCTTCTCAAGCTATCTTCAGTTGAGGAATGTTCTGTAGAACTGAATAATCCTTCATTGAGATATATGGCGAGTTAGCTGTGTCACTCTGGAATGTGAAGGACAGTGATACATTTTGCAGTGAGTCGGTAGACACAGGTGGGTATAGAGAGTGTGGGGGGAGAAGACCCCTCAGTGCACTTGGGTGTGCTAAAACTGTTGCCTAAATAAAGAGCTGTGCAAGGCCTTGGTAAAGAAATCAGATTATTATCTCTCTGAGGCAATCCTAGGTCTGTCATACCCCTGATTGTTTTCACAGGTAATTCCTTGTGGCCCTTTTCCTAGGACTCATCTCTTTTTTGAAGTCAGAATCTAGAACATTCCATATACTTTCACTGTGCCATCCATGCCTCTCCATCCCTAACTAACACTGAGCTGAGTGCTTGCCTCACCATACAGGTTCAAGAAACATGTGTTGAATAAACGAAGCCATTCGTTCACAGATCCTTCTGTTTTAAATATCCAACGTCTGCCTCCTTACCTAGCAATACCTGATGTGTCAAAGCCTGT
Source organism: Monodon monoceros (assembly GCF_005190385.1). Lineage (NCBI taxonomy): Eukaryota > Metazoa > Chordata > Mammalia > Artiodactyla > Monodontidae > Monodon > Monodon monoceros. The sequence goes on along the minus strand of NW_021703770.1, from coordinate 18,583,008 downwards.
TTCTCTCTGTATCCTGCCTGCCTCATTCGGGCAGGCAGTACCGTTTCAGAGAGAACTAGCACTTTGTGGGTAATAATAAGAGTGACCACTGTAGGAGCCTTTACTTTGTTTCAGGTGCTACTCTAGCATCTTTACATGTATCAACTCTTTATACAATCACCTATCAGGTAGGTCCTTTTACGCCCTTGCTTTTACAGGTGCAGGGCAATGAAGCCCAGAGGTGAAAGGAACGTGCCCAAGCTTCCAGAGCTAGGATGTGCAGATGCCTCTTCTCCAGCTGCCTCAGTCACAGCCTCATAGTATTGAGTATTTAGCATCCTGCTGTGGCTTATGGTCTAACCATTCACGGGTCCACACCAGCGCTAGCCTGGGAGCTAGCCTGGGATGCAGCAGGGGTGTTCCTCATATAATTCCTCAAACAATCCATAGAACAGGTTGAAAAACCTACAACAACGCAACTCAAACACTGAAAAAATAAAGCCAAGGGTTTTGTGGTCAGACAGATCTGGGTTGAGTTCCAAATTCTAACCTTGTCACCTTGGCCATGTCATTTCTGTCTCTTAGAGTATCAGTTTTCTCTCCATAAAATGGGAATTGTGAAACCTATTTGATGGTGCTTGTGAGAATTAAATGAGTTAAAGAACGTGAAGTGTTTATTCGAGTGCCTAGCACAGAGCTTAATTAATACCGATACTCATCTAAAGGTTCACTTGATAACCATACAGCCTAAGATTTGCCTGAAGTCTAGTGGGTGCTCTACATTATGTTTCAATTTGGGGATCCAATGCAATGGGACCCACACAGAAAGGCTAATTGTATTCTGTTTGCCTCAGAATGGATCTTCTTACTTCCAGGATGCAAGCTTTGTAAAATATGCATAAGTTGGTGTCTAGATTTGTAAACGTGGTACCAAAGTAGCCATATTCACTATGGGAAAGCTGCCTGCCTCTTATGAGCTAGCCCTTCTGTGTTTTATTTTTCTTGCTGTCATTCCTAGTTCTGATATTTTAATCACATCCCATCATCTCCTTGACATCTCTCTGTGAAAATCTCTTATGTCAAGAACATAACCTGTTCTTTCCTGCCACGTAGGAAAGAAGTCTTCAAAGCTCACTTTTGCCCCTCTGGCTTCACCTGCATGAGCTATATGCTTCTTCCTCTAAATATTAATACAAAAAAAAGATTTTAATTTGGTAACTTTATATCCCTGTCGTTGATTAAGTACAATGAAGGCATCAACCACATAACAACTGTGGTCAACACCTTTTAGGGTATCTGTATGCCTCACAATGACCCCAAGGGATATCTCTGGACAGTGAGGGAGACACATTACAGCCCTGCTGCTGGCTGTTGTTGACTGGATCAAAGCCAGGCCAATCAGAGTTCCTGTCCAGAGAATAAGGAATTGGGTTGGGAAAGGGCAGAAAATAATTGGGAGCAGAAAGGTGAGAAACTGAGAGCACTTGGGAGAGTTGAGGGCTCTGGCCACAGTCAGTGAACTCAAAAGGGGTCAGACAACACCTGCCATTCTGTGGCTTGAGTTGTAGAGATACTGTATAGAAAATGAAGTAGCTAGAAAAGGAGAAACGAGAGGTCCTGCTGCCTTTTTGCTCTGAAGCCCTGTCAAAGACTTCTTCCCTATGTGTATCAGGAACACCTCACCAAGCCCTGTTGTTTTGAAGAAGCCAACTTCAGCTTTCTTTTTTTTTTTCGGTTGTGCTGGGTCTCAGTTGCTGCAGGCGGGCTCCTTACTTGTGGCTCCAAGCCTCCTTAGTTGTGGCTCGCCAGCTCCTTAGTTGTGGCACATGGGAACCTTAGTTGTGGCATGCATGTGGGATCTAGTTCCCTGACCAGGGATCGAACCTGGGCCCCCTGCGTTGGGACCGCAAAGTCTTATCCACTGCACCACCAAGAAGTCCCCAGCTTTCTGTTCTTTGAAACCACAAGAATCCTAAATCACCTAATGGCAAAAGTGACTACAATTTGGGTTATGAACAATAATCCTTATGTGCATTCAACACTGTGTGCACATTTACGAACTGCTTATTATTATCAACATCTACTACAAGCAAGTACTAGAGCAAAGCTGCTGAAGCAGCCATCCGAAGAACTAATAATTGGGTAGCAGCTGGAGGTTAAAAAGCAAGCCAGGGAGAGGGAGTGGATTTCCTGAAATGATGACTAATATGAGAAGTCATCAGATCACTGGCGATGATTCCATTTACAAGAGTCCATCAAGGTCGGAAGATTATAGATCAGGAGGACAGTAGTGGGGAATGTTTTCTTATCAGGAAAGAATAAAACAATGAAACAGATGAATTGCTGTTTTCAAGATGAAGATTACAAGAGCACAAAATACTGGCTCTGCTCAGGTGGTTCCGAAAAAGAAATGGCTACTGTCTCCGTGGTTCCTAAGAAATATGCTTCACTCTTACAGATGCCAATAAAGCATTATGCAACTGTCAATTTAATAAGGAAGTACCACCGAAGATTCCTATTTAACAGAGGCCAAATGTAATAGACAATGGGGAAAGGTGGGGACCTGAACTAACTAACCATGTTTGAGGAAATAATTGAGGCAATAAAAAGATTAATAAGAAATCAGGCCATTCTCCAGGACCTAAGGGTTTCTCAGTGGCATGTTTTAAAAGAAGAGCATTTTATTAACTCATCCCATTTTTAATACACTAAGAAATGTAACTGAGGTCCCTGTCATCACTGCAGAAATGGGTACTGTATATAGTGAGACTCAAGTTAACTGCAGAGCTAGTGAATGACTGATAAAAAAGACATGGTCACATACTGCTCTCTGCTCAGTGTAGCCCTGCAGATATCTCAAGAACAGAACATTGTTCCAGATCAGAAAAATACAGTAATTAAGTTGCTTTAGAAAATCTGGAAAACCGAGGAGAGTGCAAATAAGAAAATAAAAAGCACGCTCAAACCACCATCCAGAGATACCACTGTTAAAATATTGGTGTATTTCTTTCCAGTTTTCTTTTTTTTCCCTGTAAGTATGAATAATACACATTTACATGTTTACTGAATACACTAAGAGTAACGTTTTAAACTTCCTGTATATGCTATTTTCATATTCTTTGCTTAATGTCTAGTGAGAATTTTCTCTAGTCATTGCATATAATTTCAATGCTGCACCACATTCAACTGTATGGTTTTTTCATAATTTAACCAACATATTATCTATATAGTTCCCACTTTACCATTTGCTATGGACTAAATATTTGTATTGTCCCCAAAGTCATATGCTGAAGCTCTAATCCCCAATGTGAAGGTATTAGGAAGTGGGGCCTTTGGGAGGAAATTAGGTCATGAGGGTGGAGCCCTCAGGAATGGGATTAGTTCCCTTATAACATGAAACATGAGAGAGCTTGCTTTCTCCTTCTCTCTCCCACCTATACTATTGCTACCCGCCCTCCCCCACCCCCTGCCGCCAAATCATGCAAGGACACAGCAAGGAAGCAACTGTCTGCAAACCAGGAGGAGAGTTCTCACCAGGAACGGAATCAGCTAGCATCTTGGTCTTGGACTTCCCAGCCTCCAGAATTGTGAGAAATAAATTTCTGTTGTTTATGTCACCCAGCCTATGGTATTTTTGTTTTAGCAGCACTAACTAAGACACTACTTTTTTAAATGTTAAGAAAAAGAGAGTTGTTTATTTCTACCTCCTTTCCCTGCCCCTTCTCCATGATGCATTCTCGCCTTTTTCTGTCCAGCTCTGATGGGAGGCTGACTCCTGTGGACTGCGTTACCTGTGATCTCATGCCATCTTGCTTCTGGCTGCCTTTCTCTAGTGAGAGGCACCAGCAGGAGGCAGCAGGCAAGAGGTTTCACTATTCTCTCGTTCTCTCCCTGCTTGGACTGGATGGTTCTGCACAGCCTACACCTCTCTGCTACTGTGTCTCCAGGCAGCTAACCCCTCTCCCATGGCTCCGGCTCTCCACAGACTCCATGGATACAGTCCCTCGCTTTGCTCCCTCTGGCTTCTGCTGTTGTTAGCCTCTGGGTGACTAAACAACCCTTGTGGGTTCCTTTAACCTCTGCTATGTAATCGCTTCTTAATTACCTTTAGATTCTCATCGGATTTGTATTGAAAGTTTCGATGAACACCTGGTACACTATAACTCTATGGAATTCATTTATTCATAAAAAGCATAACAAAATCAATACTATGCAACCCTATTCCAAATATGGGAGGTTTAGTGCAGGTAAAATACTCATACCAAACTTGTGAAATAGAGGAATGGTCTAGACTCTAGAAACTTCTTCCCTGACACTTTAAGAAAGTCTCACTCATCTAATTACCCTCAGTGCTCTTCCCTCTGTAATGTTCACAAAGTGCACACTTTCCCCTTCCTCAAAGCCTCTGTTCATGCTGTTACCCTAGATGGAGTGGTCCTCCAGTTTCCTCCCTACTTCTAAGATCAGGCTGCAGTCCTACCTCCTTCCTGAGTTCTTGGAGCCCACAGCCATCTCTCTTTAGAAATACTGGAGCTGCATCGTCCATTATGGTAGCCAGTAGCCACATATGGCTGATTAAATGTAAATTAAAATGAAATTAGAAACTCAGCCCCTGAGTCACACTAACCACATTTCAAGCATTCAATAGCCACAGGTGGTCAGTGGCTACTGTACTGAGCAGTGCAGAGCTAGAATATTTCCATCATTTCAGAAAGTTCCACTGGACAGAGCTGTCCTAGAGCACCTAATTATGTACGATTCCAATGAGTATCAAATCACAAATACTCTTGTATAATAGTTCTCCAGTTGCAGAGTCAATGAAAAACAAGGAAGAGTCTTCGTTCTGAGTCCAAACAGTGCTGGGCACACAGGAGATGCTTAGCAGATACACATGATGACCTAGGTAATGACCATGACTATTTCTCAGTAGAACATGAAAACACAAGGAACATTAAAACACACTCCACTCCATTAATAATGGAAGCAAGGGTATAACAATGGTAGAGAATGGACAATTTGCTGGTAGTTGTGGTAGGGATTCTTCTAGTCCCACAATAATACAGTAAGTCCTCTACATATGAACGAGTTCCATTCTGAGAGCACGTTCGTAAGTCCAATTTGTTCCTAAGTCCAACAAAGTTAGCCTAGGTACCCACCTAACACAATTGGCTATATAGTACCATACTGTAATAGGTTTATAATACTTTTCACACAAATAATACATAAAAAAAAAATAAAGAAAACATTTTTAATCTTACAGTACAGTACCTTGAAAAGTACAGTAGCACCAGCTACATCACCGCTGCTTGTACACTTGCTTCTGGACATCCTGGGCTTGAAATAAAGATACTGTACTACCATACTCTATACAGTACTGTACAGTAAAGTACACAAAAGCACAACCACTTGTAGAGAATGAAAGCACGTGACAATGTATGCCAGACACGTGAACTAACTTACGTGACTGGACATGCGAACACACGTTCACATCTTTGAAAGTTCGCAACTTGAAGGTTCGTATGTAGGGTACTTACTGTAAAGGCAAAAACTCTGTTTTATAAAATGCCCTCATGTGCTCATAAGGAACCTTGAAACATTAGGAATGATTCTTTAACAAGTTATGTAACCTGATCAAGTGAAATCATCAAAAGGACCCAAACGCACAGCTATCTATAGAAGCTTCTATACCATCCTCCAGACTTGTTCACAGACAATGAAAACCTGTCTTTAGGTGTTGGTACACTAATGACTGTCATTCTGGTTGACAAAGAAACTGGCCTCTGTCAGAAGCAATTTATTGGCAGTGATAAAGCTATATATCTTATACAACGCCCTCTCACTCATCTCGCTGGCTTGAGATGACTACAGAATTTTTAACAGAAATTTAGGGTTTGGCGATTGGAATAGCCTTATAAAACACATACTTCATCCTTTTACTAATCTCTGGAAAGAATGTGTTCTTAGATGTGGATCCGCTTCCTGTCTACCATTTATTCAGATCCATGACAAATCTTTGCAAAAATCTCTCTGCATCCTATAGCCACTCTGTGAGCTAGATATTTTTGTTCTCATTCGATAGCAGAGAAAACTTACTTTCAGAGAGGATGTGACATTTGCCTCATAGATGGGGAGGGACAGAGCTGGGATCACAACCTAGGCTCTTTGACTCTGAGGCTCATTCTTTGGGTCACTTTGTGATAGCTTATCCTAATATCAACAAAAGTAATGCTGGGAGCGGGGAGCTGGCAGAGGACAGGGCGTGGTGTACAGCCTCACAATGTCGCTTTGTGATCTCTCTCCTCAGTACAGCCTCTTGTCCCTCTCAAAGCCTTTTCTGATCTTCATTTGAACAACCTTCATCAAAAGAGACCCGGGATGGGCTTCCCTGGTGGCGCAGTGGCTGAGAGTCCGCCTGCCGATGCAGGGGACACGGGTTCGTGCCCCGGTCCAGGAAGATCCCACATGCCACGGAGCGGCTGGGCCCATGAGCCATGGCTGCTGAGCCTGTGCGTCTGGAGCCTGTGCTCCGCAACGGGAGAGGCCACAACTGTGAGAGGCCCACATACTACCAAAAAAAAAAAAAAAAAGAGACCCAGGATGGGCGACCCAGTGAGGGAAGCACACCCAGGACACTTGGAGCCTATCCCTGCAGCACTCTCTTTTTAAAAAATAAATTTATTTATTTACTTATTTATTTTTGGCTGTGTTGGGTCTTCATTGCTGCACGGGGGCTTGTTGTGGTGTGCAGGCTTCTTCTCATTGTGGTGGCTTCTCTTATTGTGGAGCACGGGCTCTAGGCGCACGGGCTTCAGTAGCTGTGGCTTGCGGACTCTAGAGCAAAGGCTCGGTAGTTGTGGCCCACGGGCTTAGGTGCTCCGCGGCATGTGGGATCTTCCTGGACCAGGGCTTGAACCCGTGTCCCCTGCATTGGCAGGCGGATTCTTAACCACTGCGCCACCAGGGAAGTCCCCTGCAGCTCTCTTATTTGACATAAGACAAGACTTACTGTAAGTAAAGGTCAGGACTGCTTCCCGGTCAGGTGACTGCACCGCCCCCCCCAGCACCTTTGATACACATACTCTCATGATTCCTAAACCTGCATGTTCTGTGCCGAGCCTTCACTGGAGCTCCATACTCAGACACCGGATCGCTTTCTTCCATGTTTCAAAGGCACCTCAAACTTAACGTGTTCCAAACTGACCTCTTCACTTCCCAGTCCAGCCTCTGTCTCACGCTCCCCCTTGCAGGCTCCTCCACCTGTGTAGCGGCTCAGGCCAGCAGCCTGGACTCACCCTGGATTTCCCCTTGGCCACACCCAATCCATCACCAAGGCCTGTTGATCCTACCTGCAAACAGAGCCACCCTGTTGTCCCTGTTCAGTGGCCACCACCCTAGTTGTAACCATCACCTGTTCTCACCAGGATTTCTGCAAGTCACTGACCTTCCCAGTTCCATCCCTGCCCTCGTCCAATCCATTTTCCACACAGCTGTCTGCATGATCTTTCAAAAATGTAAATGAGACCTCATCACTCCTCTGCTTAAAATCCTTTAATGGCTTCTCATTACACTTATTGAGACTCTATTCCAAATCCTGACTGTGGCTCTGAGGCCCTGCAAGATCTGGCCCTTGCTGTGTCCAGGCCACGTGACTTTCCCTTGAGGTCCAACCTGTGGTCTGTGTTCAGTTCCCAAGTATTGCTAACGCCTTGTGTGCTCCAGAGTTTAGCACACGCTTTTCCATCAGCCTGCTTGTTCTTCCCCTACTCTTTACCTAGCGACCCTGATTTCTCTTTCTTGTCACCACTTAAATGTCACTGTTACGCCCCAGTCTAACTTAGGGCCTCTCTTTGCATTTTCAATTTTTCCTTCATTACCCTTGACACAACTTTACAGTACACACACACACACACACACACACATACACACCTCATTTCCTGTGGATAGGACCCCAGAGAGGGATGTGCTAACTGAACAATGCTGCAGGGGGCAATGCAGTACAGCTCCTTTGGAGATGCCTCTCTGGCACTGGACAATGGCAGCCACTCTTCCAAATCTAACGAAGTCTCATGTAACTTTTGCCCTAGATTGTTTCCAACAACCAGTGGCCAACTTTGTGATATTCCTACTGGCTTTCATTAGGTCCAGATAATTCCTAATTGCCTGCTAATCTTTATCCTTTGCTTCTTTGAAAGCAAATTTGAGTCCCTACAGAAAGCTGAAATCTGAAACCTTGAAAACAAATGTGAGTCTCTATAGAACTTGAAGTTTTACACCTGTGATGATGTACTTTTTAGTTTTTGTGTTTTTTTGCTTCAGTTCCAACACTCTCCCTTGCATGCCTTTTCTTTCTGCCATTATAGTCAAAACAGGTCACCAGATGATAAAATAAATGGCAAGAAAAGAGGCCAAAGCAGGATAACTATAACGAAGGGAGCACAATTACCTTAGAATATGAAGAAAGATTGCTGATTGGTTGAAAATATTCCAGAGCAGTAGTCCCATGTTAACGGGGTGTGTGTACACTAAGGTGTGCTGTAGCAGCCCACTGGATGACAGAGTTGGGAAGTGCTCAGAGAAGGGATAAAATACAGGTTAGTAATACTATATGGATAGTTATAGGTCTAAAAAATCTTTTTAAAGGAAACATTTAAGAAAGAAGTAGTTATAATGAATCAGTGCCTTAGGGGGTGGCATTAAATGAGATGTGACTATATTTATATGCAGGCTTCTTTCTTTCCTCACATTTACTTCCCCCCCAGGTTCTAAAAATCACCTAGGGCAGGGACCTTTCTACTCTGTTCCCAACTGTAACTCTAGTACCTGGCATGGAACTTGGCACAAACGAATGACGAAATATATTCACAGGGTAGCCACAGTTATAGCTACACACGTAGCATGGTGTCTAAGAGCAGGGCTTTGGAGAGAGCCTGGGTTCAATCCCTTGCTCTATCACTTCTTAAATTGTGTGACCTGGTTTAAGTCTCTTGAATTCTCTGTGCCTCAGCTATTTTATCTGCTGAACAGGGATAATAATAGCTCCCATCTCATACAGTTGTTGGAAGGATATAATGACAGTGTAAATGGAGTACTTAGAGCAGAGCTGATACATAATAAACATAATGAATGATATATTTTGGAATATTCATTGGGCTGAAGGATCCTTGAAGGCAGACACTGTCTTGGGTCTAGTACAGTACCTAGCATATACTAATGTGCTCAGTGAATGTATATCCAATCGAATGCTCTATGAGCTGCCCTTATAAAGTCTGGGATGGAGTTCCTAAGCTGAAGCTATTCTCCTACCTTTGGAGACACCCAATCACCTTTTCCTCTCTACCTGGGCAGTGGGATTTCCACCACGGTAAACACTTTCCACACCTGTATCAAGGGGCAAAGAAGTAAACTCTTTCCCAGCCTTTTCTTTCTAAGCCCAGGGCTTGAACAGGATAGGCTCCCCAGAGTATAAGTAATAATTATTTCAATTATCTTTACTGTCACGGCACTTTGTATCTACCAGGAACTACTTTAAGGATGAGGGAACTCAAGTACTGGCAATTCTTAACCCCAGTGCTGGGTTAACTCAAGGGACCAGTTGGGTCCCAGTGCAACTGTCTCTCACAGTAAAAACTGCCAAGCCGTCATAATTTCAGCTCTTATCACGCTGCTGAGAAGAAAACAAAAGGATGACTTAAAGATGAAAATTGTGCCTATTCCATTATGGAGTAACTCGTTAAGCTGTTGGCAACTCAACGTTCAAGCCCTTTAAACCCACTTTTGTCTCCAGACCATTTAAGATAAAAAGCAAAACCCCCAAAATCCCAGGTGGAGTCAAAGCCTGTTTGTACTACAGAAGTGAAAATGGCAACGTGTGTTATGAGGGAACGGTGTTTTAGCACAGAGCATTTTGCCACAAAGGACGGGTGATTAAGGAGTTCATATCTGTGGTTGTGAGATCACCAGAAAGTCTAAATAAAAGTCTACGCAGGTCAGGTGGGCATCACCGTCCTTTTCTATCCTCTCAGTGAGGTGAAGAACTGCTTTAACTGCACTTGTTTCTTCCTGGAAGAATTCAAGGTGGCATTTACCCCTTTCAGGTGTTCTACAAAAGCGGATTAGAACTCCTAAGAACCCGTGCGTCAGCCTTCTGGAAAGGGAACATGATTCACTCATGCCAAAAAGACTCTGGTGAGTCTTCTGCAGCTGCCCTACTTGTCCAGTTCCAAGGATTGCGCTGTTTATCACTGAGTCCTAACACCTAGCCTGACACATAGTAGGTACTCAACAAAAGTTGTTGAATGAGTGAATGAATAAGTATGTTCATTCCATTTTCATACCCTAGAGCACCTATTATAATGTTAGACACAGTCTATACTCAGTAGGTAATCTGTCCAAAAATCTGATGGGAAAGACTGGGTAGCATTTACACCTTGCACCGTTCATTAGCATTTGAAAAGGCGAGTAAAGACACGCAGGTGGTTAAAACATTACCTCCGGCACTTTCTTAAGGTCTGAAGGGACTGTGGTGATGGGTATTCCTCACTTTCCTGCCCTAGCACACACAGACACATGTGTGTGCACAGACATACTCAAATATGGATCCCTCGATGACCTCGACAAGAGAAAACAACTATTTGCACATTTGCTAATCCTGGCTTTGTTTATACAAATTCTACGGGGAGGAGTAATTATTCGCGAGCCTTTTAAACAGACATAAGAGACATTTTTTCAGTTCATTCTGTGAGCAAATGTGATGAGCCCAAGACCCTGCTAAGAAATTCCAGCCTGAAGAACGAGATAAATAAATATAAATGAATTCATTTGACTGAGTGACATGTTCATTTAATTAAACCAGAAAATCATCTCTAAAAATGATTGTCCCTGACAAAGAAGCAGAAACTGGTCTTTAATTAATAAATTTCTAACAGTTCTTCTGTGGGCAGAGAGGAATCTCCAGTGAAAAAGTAAGTGTGTAGTGGGGAGAAGTTGGGGAGAAAAAAAGAGGGAAAGGGAGAGAGGAAGCAGAAAAGCTAATGCATATCTAAAATTTCAGGACTAGAAAGAAAATTACAGGCCATTTATTTACACCTAAATATATGTCAAATCCTGCTAGATCAAAATTATTAGAGTAAAACTCTTTGTGTAACAAAACAAATATCCAAGCCTCAGGAGAGGATCAATTAATTTAAAAAAATACAAAATAATTTTAAGTCAATGAAATTTATTCTACTATTATTTCATCTCTTCCTCCCTTCCATGGTGTGGTCTGAATTTTAGAGACACAAATAACAAAAATCAAATTTCCCAATACTTACAGGAATAAACATCTACATATGTAGTTTATAGTAAACACGATTCATGACAACCAACCAACGTGATAGGAAAGGGATGAACTGAAAAGTATAGTCAAATGCTTCTCATATGTTTTCAGACTCTCCGTTTGCTACCCTCATCAATGTTTAATGGTTTTCAGTGCCAAACATCTGTTTCACTTCTCTGGCGTAACTTGGAAAGAGTGAGCCTTCAGATATGTAAATCAAAGCCCCATCACGTCTTACATAGCAGGCACGTGAAACCTTTGAGGTCACTGTTAATAATTTTCTGTGCACTCATTTATGCCAAATCAATTTCAATTAAATCAATTAAAATGGCAACTAGCGAAATTTCACGTCATTGATCTAACAAGATTAAGATTACTCAGGATATTTGGGGGCATCAGGAAATGCTGGGCTGACATCTCTGCTTCATTATGATGTCAAGTTGGGAGATAAACAAATTTGATTTCTTAGTGCCCCCAAATCTCAGGTACTCAGGAGGCGGCCCAGCAAAACCACACACCTCCCATTCCTAGCAGCCCCAACTAATGGAAAATGCGGGATGGGCAGTGATAACTATGTGCCATAAGCAAGCTATTAAGAGAAATCTTTTATTTGAACAGTCTCAAGTGTTAACATTTAAAAATGCATCGGCATCAAGAGTTTTTTATACAAGAAAAAATTGCATCTTTGAAAGAAGAGATACTTCACAGCAGGCAGGTAGGCTGGAAAGAAAGCACATTGGTTTTGAAGACAACTAGTTATCTTACCCACTGTGGTGATTAATTTTATGTGTCAACCTGACTGAGCCATGGGTGCTCAGATATTTGGCAAATGTAATTTTCACTGTGTCTCTGAGGGTGTTTCTTGGATGAGATTAACATTTGAATAGGTAGACGAATAAAGTAGACTGCCCTCCCCAGTGTGGGTGGGCCTCAACCAATCAGCCAAAGGCTTGCACAGAACAAAAAGGCTGATCCTCCCTCAAGTAAAAGGGAACCTCTCCTGCCTGACTGCCTTGAGCTGGGACATTGGGTTTTTTCCCTGCTTTTGGACTTGAACAGAAACACTTGTTCTTGGGTGTTCAGCCTGCCAGTTTTTGGATTGGAACTGTATCATTGGCTCTCCTGGGTCTCCAGCTTGTTGGCTGCAAATCTTGGGACTTCTTAGCCCCCATAATCATGTGGGCCAATTCCTTATAATCAGTCAGTCAGTCAATCAATCAATCGTCAATCCATCTCTCTCTCCCCCTCCCTCTCTGCCCCTGCTTATATATATACCTCCTATACAATATTATATATCTATCTCCTATTGGTTATGCTTCTCTGAAGAACCCTGCACACCCACTTTTTAATTGTGTGGCACTGCAGCTCTCTGGGCCTCAGTTTCTTTATCTGTAGAATGGGGTTCATGATATTTACCTTGCAAAATTACTGTATGGACTAACTATGGAATTTAAAATGCCAAATGTGCAAATAGGTGCACAATCAATATTAGCTCCAAGGTTCCCCTTTGTGATAAACTGGTAACCTGTGCCTCTGTACAGAAATAAAAACAGTATCTAACACTAATATTAGGTATTAATGATTTTGAAGATGGCTGCCAAACGATGAACCCTCCATGATTTCCAATATGAACACCTAAACTGTTCTTGGTGGAGCTGAAGCAAGTACTTTTCTGTCTCTCCTCCCCTCTTCTAGCTTTACTGGAGGTCCTGCCATGACAGCTCTGCCCTGATACCTGCTACGTGCAGAAATAGTGGAGGCTCTGTGCAAAGTACTTTCTTTGTGGCCCTGTGGGGCTGACTGCCCGGGAGAACTTGTTTCATTTCACCTGGGGGATTGTAGATGCGGGATTTCAGTGGTGTTGTCTCCTGAGAACTGCAGATAAAGGGCCACGTGGGCTCCATTCCATTTTGGGCTTTAAGATGAGATACCCTCATGCACTCCAAGGGCTGAAGCCTCCCTCTGAGTTCACATGGTTATGACAAGCAAACTCATTAAGCCCAAAGGGAGTTTTACTCTGATGCTACAAGAGGGAGGAGTACCTGGTGTACTGTGTGTGCTGAATCTACCCAGTGCTGGGCCATGGCCCTCAGGCTTTCATAAGTGTAAGAGATGAAGCTGTTTAAAATACTGACGCCTGGGCTCGAGAGCCTAACTTGACAGTTCCAAGGTAAGGCCCAGAAATCTACATTTTGAAGAAGCATGCCCCAAAAATTCTGCTGCAGGGGGGGGTCATGGATTTGAGGGGGCAGACTGTGGTGCAGAGGAGGGAAGGATGCTACTTGACAACCCTCTCATTCACTGGGTCTCGGTCTACCATCCCAGGTCGCCTGGGCTCTTGAGTTGGCTTCTCTCCATCCCCAACTGCCACCACCCTCACTCAGGTTGTCGTCATCTTCTGCACAGATTAACGCAGCAAGTTCCTGACTGGAGGTCTGGCCCCGTTTCTCCTTCTCCAGTGCATCTTCTCTTCTTTTGATACAAAAATCTGATCAGGATAGTGTCTGGTCCCAAATTCTTCAGTATCTCCCCACTGTCTCTAAAGCCCTTAAGGAGAGCAAACAAACAAGGCATTCATATCACCACTGGGTCCCCTTCCAGCCTCACTTCCTGCTGGCTTGCTTCCCTTCTTACTCACTCCCCACCCTCTAATCATACCAGCCATCCTCGTGTTCCTGGAACGCACCAAGCTTCCTTCTCAACCTTGACCTGAGAACAGGTTGTTCCCTCCCACCGGGACATCTTCCCAAGCCCCACTTGCCCTAGTTAATGCCTCTTCCTCCTTTAGATCTCAGCTTCCTGAGGGAGGTTTTCCTGATCCCTCAGAATCAGGGAATTCCCTCTGCTTACTCACGCCCCAAAGTGTAATTAGCATCCCCTTTCACATCACTCATCATGTTACTATGATTCTTTCTTTGATGAGTGCCTTCCCCATTAAAACACAAAATCCATGTATGTGAGAACCAGGTCTGTCTTGCTTACTGAATTTCACAAACATCCGGTAAAGATGGAAACATGGTAGGCACTCAGTAGTAAATCTATGATTTGTTAGTAAATATACTTTAATGGCATGGTATACCTCTCCAAAGCTTTTATCATCTTGGCAATTTTATATTTGCTCTATGATTAAAGAGAAAATAAACACACCCTGCTAACTATAGCACCTAGCTTAGTTCAGAGGTCACTTACTCTTGGAAACTTTCCTGATACATTCCTTCTTTTTTTTTTTTAAACATCTTTTTTGGAGTATCGTTGCTTTACAATGTTGCGTTAGTTTCTGCTGTATAACAAAGTGAATCAGCTATACATGAAAGGATGCTCAACATCACTAATCATTAGAGAAATGCAAATCAAAACTACAATGAGGTACCACCTCACACCAGTCAGAATGGCCATCATCAAAAAATCTACAAACAATAAATGCTGGAGAGGGTGTGGAGAAAAGGGAACCCTCTTGCACTGTTGGTGGTAATGTAAATTGATACAACCACTATGGAGAACAGTATGGAGGTTCCTTAAAAAAATTCCTTCTAAATCAGGTGACCTTCCTACATGATTCTAGAATTTTACATTTACCTCTGTTACTCCTCATGTCTCTTTCACTTGACTTCAAAGTCAAGGAATGTCACATTCATCCCTGTATCCCTAACACACAGCATATACTGCTGGGTACCTGGTAAAATCTCAATAAACATTTTTTAGATGAGTTACTGAATGATTATTGCTACCATAGAGGGATAAAGAAACAAAAAAGGGATATGAAGAATGGAGGGGTTATTTCCGAAATGAACTGAAGATTTTAATTCTTGGCTGGGCCATTCATAGCACAGTGTATGTATGTGGTGCCTTCTAGAACTGGCATGTAGAAACTTGGATGCAAGGAGAAGCTTGAACATCTACACTATATAGAACTTTACTCCAGGCACCGAGAATTAGTGGCCCCAAAGAAAAAAGCCACATAGAAAGTAGACCATGTACAATCTTAAGGACAGAAATTCTAAAGCACATAGATGGCACATTTCTCTATTTCTTCTTAGAAAAGCCGAAACAGCTCACTGCATCCTTGAAAATGGCTTTGATTTTCTCTCATCAGGTCCACATGCCATTGTCTTACTACAACGGCCTTTCGAAAGGCCCATAGGAGATTTGAATACCACAGAGCCAAGATTTCAGGGTCTAAACATACCCCAAAGAAATGAACCAATGTCAGTTGTGGAAAACCCATATATCATCTTTCTTCAGTGCAATATCAGTCATTGAAGATTCTCCAAATCCACAGTCAAACCACAAGGTGACATAACAATGCAATTTCATGGCCATCTTGAATTGTCCAAACAAGAAACATCAAATATATACATATTTTTTGGCTGTGCCACATGGCTTGTGGGATCTTTGTTCCTCAACCAGGGATTGAACCTAGGCCCTCGGCAGTGAAATTGTGGAGTCCTAACCACTGGACCGCCAGGGAATTCCCTCAAATATATTTTAAATTTCATTTACTACATTTAATGAAAACGCAACAATGGTAAAGAATTTCAAGATTGGTGATTTCTGCAAAGGCAGACATGAAGCATTTGGAGTCTTTGTGGTGCCCTTACAGGAACTCTTCACCATGCAAAAGATGCCATAAAACATTGAGTTGTGAAGAAGTAATGACAAGGATAATTCCTGATAGAGCATGTCCAAATTAGAAAGATGTGTGAACACTTCTACCATACGCTAGTTAGAGGGACCATCGCGGTACTCGGAATAAGCAGACTATTTCTCAGCCATGAAGGCTGCAACAGATTAAAGGCAAGGGTTCACTTCAAGCCTCATTTCAAACAAAACACCTTCTTGAATGAACTGGCCACAATGGACTCCAGAATGAAAATGAAATAGGAATGGATGCTAGCTAGGGTGTACCTGTCACAATGCTAACTCCCACTAATGAACTGATGTGTGAGCTTAATACTCCCCCAAAGAAGTCTGTGTTTACGAGCTTTATATTTAAAGACCTAAGTCTTTAAATATAAAGCTCATACCAAGGAGAATTCTTCTGAAGGCTCAAAGACCTGATAAAATTAGAAATATTCCTAGCTGCAAAATCTGTGTAACAGGGTGTGAAGACTTGGAAATGTATTGTGGGTAAAGCCCAAGAAGGTAGCAGGTTGAAGAAATGCTGTCTTGGAGGCAACTGGGAAAGGACATAATCAAATAAAGCTGAGTGAAAAAGTGTCAATGAAAGACCCCAGTGACAGAAGAATAATTTGCACACAATCCTATAAAATTATGAATCCAACGTCCTCACCCATCATGAACCCCTGGGCAATTAACTGGGTTTTAGGAGAAAAGGTTCTACAGTCACTTGACAGTGGCACTCAGGAGAACACTGAAGACTTCAAAATATTAGGCCAAACAACTCAAGGTAGGTGGGGGGGCTTATATATTTAAGAGCCCTTGCCAAAGGTTTACACATTTAAGAGCCACTGCCATTGTTTTTACTAGTCAATACAAAAAGATCACAAAGGAATAAAAGATACTTTTGGCAATTCTGCTCACGGATAATGCAAAATGGCTTTGTAGTCTCTCTCGTATATTACAAATCCATTTAAAATTTATACTGCATGCACTGTTTTGAGAAGATGATGTTGAAAATGAAATAGAGCTGGTAAATAAGAGAAAAGGGCAACCATTACATTGAAATCAGCAAAATACATTTAAACAGAGGATCCACTCTCTGTGGGACACTGTACTAGGAGGTAGGAGAGCACAGCAAAATCAGAAGACAACTGTGGTTGCCCATGATCTGCAGGGGAGATAAAGAGACTGCATGCCCCCATGCTCTTGGACAAGCTTCTCCTCCTGCCTCATGCCAGCTCATGTCCATCTGTCAAAACTTTTATCCCTCAAGATCTAGTTCATGAGCTACACCTTTGGCAAGTTTTCCTTCCCAGTCTCCCCCCATTCCCAGATGAGGTTAAGTTCCAGTTCCGTGCCACCACTCTACACCTATGCATCTCTACCACGGCATTGATATCCTATCCCTACTGCTAGATTGGGTGCTCCTTTTTATCCCTAGTACCTACCACAGAGCCTGTTGCTCACTGGATGGAAGAACAAATAGATACTCAACAGACACTGCGTAATG
The DNA here is from genome assembly GCF_005190385.1 of Monodon monoceros. Classification (NCBI taxonomy): domain Eukaryota; kingdom Metazoa; phylum Chordata; class Mammalia; order Artiodactyla; family Monodontidae; genus Monodon; species Monodon monoceros. Next base: position 18,565,582 of record NW_021703770.1, on the reverse strand, counting down.
AATAGACTGTTAGTGTGAACAAAGTGCTTAGTGATGAACAAGAGGGAATGATTGGTTCTGCCTGAGAGATAAGGTAAGGCTTCTCAGAAGAGGTCGTATCTCACCACGGCTTGGTCCTTTCATGAGTTTTATTATACCATACTCATAACAGCTCCGTGAAATATATCCTATCCCCATTTTTACAACTAAGGAATCTTAATCTCTGACAAGTAACTTGCCCAAAGTGAATACATCTATGAAATGCCTTAAAATGGATTTCTATGGAATGCTAAAGCATTTGGATTGTATTCCATAGGCAACTGGGAGCCATCAAATGCTTTTAGGAGGGAAATAACGTTGTCAGAAATATATTTAAATTAACTCTGGCAACAGAAGTGGGAAGTTAATTAAAGGAGAGTGAATGGGGCAGGGCAGAGACTGGAGATCAAATAATAACTAGTAGGTTATTCTAATGGCCTGGGAAGGAGCCAAAGAGGGATGATTTAACACAGTGGCAAGGATGGGGATGAGATGGGGAATGACTGGAAAGCCATTTTACAAGCAGAATTCAGAGCGTTTGGTCACCGATTACACATGAGTAGGTGGGGAAAGGAGTGACTCTAAGCCTTCTTCATTTAGGTGATGGTGTGAGGAAGGCATTAATAACCTTGAGAAGTAACACAGGGAGAAGAATTGGCTGGGGAGATGGTGAGAAAGACGATGGGGTTGACTCTGGATATTTTAAATTTGAGATGTCAGTGGAATATTCAGAGGTTCACATCTTTTAAGCTTCATAGAGGGCTAAGATGTATTTGAAAGTAACTTTGAAGGAGGGGATGGTTAAAGCGATGGGTGTGGGTGAGACTCTTCAGAGAGCATGCAAAATGAGAAGAGCTGAGTGGACTCATCCCCAGGGGGCATCAACATCTGGGGAGTGGTAGAGGAAGGCGGCAAGCCACCTGCCCGAGGAGGAGTCACTACAAACAGAAGGGGAGAACCAAGAGAGTCATGACCACGCTCATGGAAGAGATGAACACCAAGGAGGAAAAGCTTAAGGCTATCCAACGATGAAGCAGAAAAGCCAAGTATGAAGAGAACTGATATGTGAGCATCAGATTTGTAACACCAGTGGCACAGCTGAATAAAAGATGTGGAGAAGCCTGGAAATTAAATAGTGTAATTTGAGAGATACTAGAAAGGGCCATCAGACATACCTCATGAACGCATAAGAGGGAATCTGACTGGCTCATGTTTTCTCTCCCAGGAGCTGCAAATATTATTAGATTTTCTTCCTCAGAAAAGAGACAAAGGAAGCATTTCTCATTGACAATTGGGGAAAACCATATCCTACTGCCTGTACATTGATGCCAGAATTTTTAAATTGAATTAATGAGTGAACTGTAAACACACTTGACCTAAACTTACCTTGAGACAATTTATTAGAAACTCCCAGGAAAGCAGGGCACTCTTAAAATAATGGTGGCTCTAAGAAGGGCTAGGTAGGACAGCTGCAAAGATGCAGTGATTTTCAGAAAATCTCCATAATGCTGTTCTTCTATTTTTATCATCCTAAGAATACTGGCCTGGCATTTTCTTATGAAGTTTAATGTATATTTATGATTCATCCCAGCAATCCCACTTCTAGGTACTTAGCTAATGAATGAAAACTGATGTTTATACAAAACCTGTTTGTGAATGCTTCTAGTAGTGTTATTAGTAGTTGCCAAAATTGGAAACAACCCAGATGTCCTTCAACTGGGGAATGGATAAACTGTGGTATATCAAACCAATTCAATACTAAACAGTGAGCACGAATGAACAAGTGACATACACCCTCAGCTTTGGTAAGTCTCAATGCATCATAGCAAGTGAAAGCAGCCAGACTTCATGATTCCCTCTATATGACATTCTGGAAAAGGCAAAACTAAAGGAACAGAAAATATATCGGTGGCTTCCAGAGGCTGGAGGTAATGAGGGGGGTTGACAACAAAGGGTACCAGGGAGAGTATTTTTTGGAGTTATGGAACTGTCACATCTTGACCGTGGTGGTGGTTATACAACTGTATGCATTTGTTAAAACTTGCAGAGCTGTACACTAAAAATAATGAATTTTACTGTATGTAAATTATACCTTAATAAAAACAATGAGAAAAAAGAATACCAGCCTGGGAATTAAGAGACTGGGATCTAGCTTCAGTTATGCCACTGACTAGCTGTGTAACCACAGACTATCCTCTAACCTTCTCTGGGTCTTGGTGCCCAAAACTGTAAAGTGAGATTGGAAACTTTCTCAAAGAGTCTATTGCTGTGTTCTACAAAGACTTCCTTCTTTAAGCAAGGTGGTGGACCAGATGGCCTATTTCAATTCAGATGGCCTACTTCAGTTGCTGAAGTATCATTGTGAGGGTGACTGGATTAAAATACTCAATCTGTACACATGGTTCTGAAAAGCCTTCTTGGATTAGAAAATAGTGTTTCTAATTTGTGTCGTGGAGCTTTGGAAAAGTCCATCTGGTCATGTAATTCTCAACTAAAATTTGACACATATATTTGGACAATGTGGAAACAGCCCTTCGGGAAACACTAATGTTTAATGAGCTATAACTGGCCTTGGTAAACAATCATACTCTTCTTTTTTTCATTTTGTAGGCACTGATTTAAAAAGGCCGGGCTTCCCTGGTGGTGCAGTGGTTGAGAGTCCGCCTGCCGATGCAGGGGACACGGGTTCGTGCCCCGGTCCGGGAAGATCTCACGTGCCGTGGAGCGGCTGGGCCCATGAGCCATGGCCGCTGAGCCTGTGCGTCTGGAGCCTGCGCTCCACAACGGGAAAGGCCACAACAGTGAGAGGCCCGCGTACCACAAAAAAAAAAAAAAAAAAAAAAAAAAGGCCTTTGAAGATGGCAGCGTTTACTATCTTCGTTAGCCTTACCCTCCAGTTGGAACATTGTTTTCTACTGCTTATTTACCCAACCCTCAGAGTTACTATTACATTTTTACACTATCCATGCATTTGTAGCCAAGAAAGACACTGAAAACGACACCCCAGGAGTGGTTCCATACTATAGTGTCCCTGGGGTTGAGGGAAGAGTATACAGCTCAAAAGGGAAGATACTAAGAATAAAACAATAATCTTGATGATGATGACAAAAAGTTTACATTTTTGACCCTATGAAGCAAGGGTTCACAAACTATGGACTAGAAATTGTGTTTGTAAATAAAGTTTTATTGGTACACTACTATGCCAATTCATTTAAGATTGTCTGTGGTTGTTCTCCCATGATGTGGTGGTTACAACAGACACTCTATGGCCTACAAAGACTAAAATACTTACTATCTAGCTTTTTATAGAATAAGTCTGCCAACCCACTTTCACAGAGTATGCCATGAACTATGCTATATAGTTTCCACATAAAATCTCGTGTAAACATCACATCATTGCTATGAAATAGGAATTACTCATTTGACAGATCAGAGGTGATGAAGTGTAATGGATAAAAGTTTGCTGTGAAGTCAGACAGACCTGTACTATGCTTTTTGACTAGTTGTCTGATATTGGGTCTGTTAATTAAATTCTCCATCCTCAGTTTCCCCATATGTAAATTGAGGCTAACAACAGTACTGATTATGGTGGGGTAAATGTCAGGAGTTGATGTGACAATTAGTGTACTGCTTTGCATACAGTAAACACTTTATACTCATTAGCTATACGAGAAATAGCTTTCAGTACCCCTGGGTGTTTTTCTTCCTAGAAATATCCAGTATTAAAGAGGTAAGGATGCCCCGCATATGCTTGATTATGGATTAATTTGACAGATGCCAAAATAATTTGCACCACTTCTGTGTGTTACATAAGGCACCTTTTCCCCTGTCTCTCATGAACTGAGCAGAAGGAAAGTATAATAATGATGTTTCCAGCTCTGTACTGCATTTCCCAAAAGACAGCTGGAGGTACCCTGACATGGCTGAGTTTCCTGCAGGAATGTGCAAGCAAGTAAGACCACCAGATGGACACCCTGGCCACTCCACAGACAGGACACAGAAGACCAAAAGGCTGAATGAAGGAAGAACTACCTCAAAGGCACCAAAGGGAACGACAGTAAAGCAGGGCTTAAACACTGATTATGTTGCTTGCAAATGTCAGGTAGTTACAGGGCCACTGTGAATAAAGGCAGGGAAATCAGAGGCCAGCATTTTAGCTGAAGGACCGTTCTGGCTTTAGATAATGAGCTGTTTCAGGAATTTTTGTCATGATTCATTGACAGTGCCTATAAACTGATGCATTTACTATGAATCCACCATATACATCTTTTTAAGCACCTTATAGTTTTTGTCTTTGGTCGGTATCCAGGAGGAGGAGAGCAAGAAAAAGGAGGGCAGAGACTTCACCTTCCCTGTGTTCAGATAACCCACAGGGGCTGGCTAGAGCTCTCCTAGCCCATTTGTGACTATCTTGGCCATATTACTGTCATCGGGCTCCTGGCAACTGAATGACAATGACTGGTGTAGAATGAAAAGTTTAAGACAAGTTTTAAAACATCAATTAAAAGTTGGAAAATTAGCCTTAATTATCTATTAGCTTATTTCTTCTAGAAACACAGTAGAATGAGCTTTCAGATGGGTGTATCTAATTTGGAGGTCTGGTTACAAACTGAGGTAACTGATTTGATGTGTGTATCATATCTACAACCAAAAGAATGTTGTTTCCTTGAGAGGAGATCTTCAGAGTTCATTTGTTTCATTTTGGAGTTGATTTCCAAGTTTGTGGTAGGTTCTTCTGAACGCCTCTAGTGGGGATAAATAAGACTTCATCCTTTGAGGATGGGGTTCCTCTTTGGAAATGGCAGCCTGATATTTAGCTTTAGATCTTGTAAATAAAGTGGGTAATCAAGCATGGAGAAACATGGTGGGTCCAAGATAAAGACTGGAAAAAACGAATAACCCAATTAAAAAATGAGTAAACGATCTGAACAGATGTTTACCCACAGAAGATACACAATGGTCAATAAGCACTTGAAAAGGTGTTAAACACCATTAGCCATCAGGGAAATGAAAATCAAAATCACAGCGACATACATACCACTTTACACATATTAGAATGGTTGTAATAAAAAAGACAGACAATAACAAGTGTTGGCAAGGATGTGGAGAAATTGAGACCCTCATACACTGCTTGTGGGAATATAAAATGGTACAGCTGCCACGGAAAACTGCCTGGCAGCTCCTGTAACTTACACTGGGAGTTACCATATGACTCAGTAATTCCACGCCCAGGTATATAACCAAGAGAAATGAAAACAGGTCCACAGAAAAATGTACATTCAAAATAGCATTATTAATAATAACCAAGATTCAGAAACAATACAAATGTCCAACTGATGAATGGGTAAGTAAAATGTGGTACATTCATATGATGAAATACAATTTGGCAATAAAAAGAAATGAAATACTGACACATGCTTACAACATGAGTAAGCCTTAGGACCATTATTCTAAGTGAAAGTAGCCAACTGCAAAATACCACATATTGAATGATTCCATTCATAGGAAATGTCTAGAATAGGCGAATAGACAGAAAGTAGATTAGTGGTTTTTAAGGGCTGGTAGTTGGGGGGGCCTTGGGAGGAAATGGGGAATGACTGTTAAAGGGTACCGGGTTTCTTTTTGGGGGTGATGAAAATGTTTTAAAATTAATTGTGGTGACGGTTTTACAACTCTGTGACAATACTAAAAATCATTGAATTTATACTTTGAGGAAACTGTATATTCTGTGAATTACTGCTCAATAAATGATATTATAAAAATAAAGCTTTCATATAAATTAATGAGGCTGATTTAATTTTGTGGCTTCTATTACTGATAGCTAACTATGTTCTGTACTTACTGTCACACTACACTGAGTGATATATATTTGAGCTCGTTTAACTCTTACAGCATCCCTATGAGGTGAGTAGATTTGCTGATCTCACTTTTCAGAGAACAGGAAACTGGAACACAGACAGATTAAGTAACTTCCCTGAAAGAACACAGCAGTAAGTGCTGGGGCCGAGATTTAAAATTCAGGCCTGTCTGATGCTAAAATTCATTCTTTCTCCTTATTTCTTTTAAAACATTTTACTCTTTTAAATAGTTAACACACACATATTTCAAGACACAAAGTGACTTGAAAAGCGTATGTCCTCTATCCATCTTCTTCTCAGTCCCATAGGTAGAGTTTGTATTAGCTTCTTATGCATCGGCATTTTCTTATGTAAACAAAGCACATGCAGCTATACATTACTATTTCTCCCTCTCTCATTCGCAAATGCAGTATACTCTCTACCTTGTTCTGCACCTTGTTTTTTCCACTTCACCTGGCATCTCAGAGATCCTTCCATATTACTATTCTTCATTCTTGCGTTTATAACTTCCAAGTATACTCCAGTGCCTGGATGTATCATAACTCATTTAGCTGGTCTCCTAACGATGGACACTTAGGTTCTTCCTAAACTTTTGTGATTCAGTTAAAGCTCTGAAATTGCCTCCAAAAGTAAGAAGGAAACACATAAGAAATACAATCATTTGTGAAATAAGTCCCTTTCCTCAAAAACTGGCTACTTTGAAGGCAACAACCCTCATTTAAATGTATTAGTTGGAAAACATTTCTTAAAAACAAATAAAATTTAATTGCATTACACCAGAGTCACAGTCCTATGTGAGCTGGGAAAGAAAATGTATCTCTAGAGACTGGAGAGGTGAGTTACACTCTTTAAGGGGAAAGCTCATGGATTTCTGAAAACTAAGTAACATTCTAAGACACTTGTTTGCACTTATTTAGCATATTATTTCCACTGATTAATATTTTCTGAATTGAGGAATCAAATATTCAATACCAAATCACATATCACCCCCCTGGTACATTTCCATATGATATGTATGTTAAGCCATTCAGTTCGCTTGGGTGGAATGGAGTTACAATTCTTATAATAGCAAACCTAGACCCCAAATATTTTAAGGCCACTCCAGCTGTCTTCAGAACTTCTATTATCAGTCACAACAACGACTCGTCAATTTTTGTTTCATTTTTTTTAAAAAGAAACCATCACTTCAATAAGGCAATAGATTTTCAAAAGCTGTCTGACATGAGATGAGTTTGAACATTAACATGGAAAGGACAAGCGATAAAAAAGGGTAGTATGAGTGCAGACAAAATATCCAAGAGCTAGAGAATGTGATCTCTTCTAAAGGGAATGTGATCTCTTCTAAAGGGAATGGAATGAAAGAGTTCTAAAGCCACAGCTTTTCAAAGCTAAAGAAAATGACAACAACTGAATTGAAAAGGCTGAACTTAGCATTATCTTCCCAAAACACAAACATATATTTAGCTTAATAGAGTTGAGTACTATCTCAGGAAAAATCTTATATATTATGAATCTAGGGCAATGAAAGCTGTAGAAAATGATTTTGCAAAGCAAACAAACTGCAGGCTGACAGTAGCAGAGGGAAAAAAAAAAAGTCCAAGGTGCACGGGATGAGTTCAGGTCTCATTCTACATATCACCACGGGAGGAAAACAAAAGAGCTGAGGAAACCCCAGACGTTAAATAGAACAGGGCAGAACGACGCTTGTGACTGAAGCTTACAAAATGTGAATGCATTTTCTGATTATAACCGTAATATGGATTTATAGTAGAAGATTTGGAAAATTTAGAAAAATATAAAGAAAACAGTTAAAATCACCCACAATCTCACCACCCAAAGCGAACCATTACCAAAATACTGGCAAAACCATTTGCATCCCCTTTTCTGTGTGCATATAAAAATATGTTCTTTTTACAAAATTGGGCTCATATTATAAATAACATTTTATACATGGCCTTTCCTCCCTACTTCCTATTGCTTCTTGAGTACTTTCCCATGTTGTCATATATTCCTCAAAGATATAATTCCAATGACTATATTATATTGCATCTTCTGAATTCAAATAGAATTATCTGATTCTCTCCATATTGCTGAACATCTAGGTTGTTTCTAATTTTTCAGTTTTATAAATAGCACCGCAATGGACATTCTTGTGATAAACCTTTGAATCTCTGTTTACACCTTAAAAGAACTTAAAAGTATATCAGTATGTCAGATTCATGTTTAAGTCACTCAGTGTACCTGTATCTGTAAATTTACCATTGGAAGTCTCTGAAGACCAACGCAAACAACGTATATCAAGTAAACAATATATTTTCATATCACTTGAAGTCTATATTTATCCTTCTAGAACAGTCATCTTTCAGGCAGTACATTACTTCCCCCAGGCAAATAGACTATTAATTGGTTAATCTCAATGCAATAACATGAAATCTGGCTGATCCAGATTTCTCCAATATCAGTATGCATGCAATTAACAATAGTCTGCAGATTGAAAAATAACCAAGGCTCTCAAAAATATATATTTTATCATCCTTCCATTTAAAATGCTGTACAATGGGCATTAAAATAAAACAAATAAAGGGTTATAGTTAATGGAGGTTGACAGCAACCAAATCTTACCTAGACATATAATTTATAGTGTAACTTATGGTTTTCTTCAAGATCCAGCTTTATTCTGTCACTTCCAGTTATAGGGCTTTTAAGTGATTTCAACATATTGAAATGATTAATGATTCTTGTTTAGAACTATATGGTTGTAATACTGCAGTTTTAAATTCCCTATAGTCTATTTAAACAACTATTCTATTTTTAAGATGATAAATAGGGTTCTCAAAATTTCTAGAGAGTGTGTGTAAACATATATATGTATTTATATATACATACATATATATATATATATATATATATACACACACACACACACACAGACACACACCTCTAAAATGTTTTTCTCTCAGTGAAAAGCGCAGTAAAGCAAAACGCAACAAAAAATCCCACTTATACCATGGCCATATGAACTATGGAATCACTCAAATTCCAAGGCCCCCTCAAAACTGGCAGTCAGACTAAAAGAGCTGGGGCTGCACTGTACAGTTGTGCAGGCTGCGCACTGTACAACTCTAGGTGGTGCAATCGTATACTGATCTATGTAACTGGTACTCTGGGGGTTGTGCAGTGCACAACCTATATAGCTGTATGGGATGACCTTGAAATTAGCTCAGATAATTCTGTTTGCTTATCCATTACTTATCTGTACATCCTTCCCCCTAGTGAGCTAAGAAAAAGAGATGTTTCAGGAGGGAAGTGGCCTTTAAATCTGTATACTTTTTTTTTTAATGAAAGAAAATTCTGCAAACGAAACAAAACAAAACAAGCCAGTGTTTCCCTGGCTCCCTTCTGTCATGACGGTAAGGGTTTCTTTCCTCCCATCTCCCCTTCCATCCACCCACTAGGCAGCAACAGGATACCTTGTGTGAGTAACTGTAGGTTTCTGACTTCTTCTCGCACCTTCAGCTGGAGCACCTGTTGTAAGATGTGCTGCCGGAGGCTCTCCTGGGCAATCCCCATTCGCTCAAGCTTTTTGTCTGTAAGTCTCAGCAGGGCTCGCCCTGCAGGGTTTCAAGAAATAAGAGGAAAAGCAAATGAACAATGGCTGGAAAAGGATTTCCATCTTCCTCTGGGCTGATCCTGCCATAGCAGAAGTTTCCATCTAAACACAGACACTTTAGAATACAGGGTCCTCCATTATGCCTGCTGACTGGAATGGATAGGCAGGATGGAAAAAAATCCACAACTTTAAAAGAAGAACTTCAATTTTTATCTAATATTGGCAATCCCCAACTGACTCACACATTGAGTTAAATAAATCAGCAACATTTTAACCTGGGTATTTGGGTCACAGATTGCATGTTTCCATAGAAACAATGCTCTCTGTTGGGTGATGGGTTCTGAGGCTCGCCCATAAGAGCCCATGTCACTGATAAGCCAGCTGAAGACTTAGATGCTCTAACTGTGGTTATAGATAAACTCCGGCACTGTTTAACCAGGTTACGATAATGTTTCTGTGAAACATGCATTTGAAGGTCCAGTTTTATCGGCAGGCACCCACCTCCCCTGCTGCACCCCTGGTGCTAGGCTGGAGTTCCATCTTTGGTTGGTGGGAGCTACGCTGAACCCAATCACTGGCCTAAGGACATAGCTCCAGCAGGGCTGAGCGTGGGCAAAAACAAGGAGCCTCCGGTGTGAGTACCCTCAGAACAGACACCCTGGGCCCTGGGCAGCCTGGCATAGTTTCCTTTCAACCTCTTTCTTTTCCTGGGTGGTGGCGGGGGGTGGGGCGGTCTGCATGCTTCCCTTGCTACTGTGGTTTCCATCAAATTCCCGAATTCTCTCTACTCTGTGCTTGACCTGCACAAGAAATAAAGAGAATAGCACGGCCCTGTACTCTCCCTCCAACACCCCCAGTCACCAGACCTGCAGGTCTTTTTTCATTTTAATTGACGACGAAAAGACAGAGTCCGCCAGTGATGAATGGTAAGTCTTAGGGTATACTATGATATATGCTTCAGGAACTAAATTCTCTACCTCCTCAAAAAATAAGCTCAACAGCCAGAAGGTGACGTTAATGGGCATTTTCATCTGAGGAGCAGGGAAGCCTGTGTGGCCTCTGAGTAGAGACAGGTGAACAGGGAGAACCAGTTAAGAGCAACCCATGCTGTGCATACTTCTCTTTTACCTCCCTTTAAGCTTTGCTAAATGCATCAGTCAGGATAAGTTAGGGTCCATGCTGCAGTAACAAGCAAGCCCAAAATATCAGTGGCTACAACAAAGTTTATTTCCTGCTTATTTTACATGTCGACTGCAAGTCCATCCATTTTGAACGTTGTTGATCATTGTACCAGAGGGAAAAGAGAGGTGCTGGAAGGTCTCATAGTATCAATGAAATGCTCAGCCTGGAGTCATTTATAAATTTTTGGCCAGAACTAATCACATGAACTTTCCCACCCGCCAAGGGTCCACACGTGAACTGTGCTTCCATCACGTGCCAGGAAGGTGGTAGGGGGGGAGAGATATATTTGATGGGCAGCACTGATGAGAACCGCACCAATATCGACTTGGCTCTGGACCGGTGCCTGGCAAGGAAGTGAGTGCAGGGAGTTGTGGAGGTGGGTGGTAGTCTGAAGCTTCAGTAAAATTTGCATGTGAAGAGGAAAAAGAGGTGGGGGAAGGGGAACCTGAGGTAGCTTGGGAACAGTGGGCAGATCATCATGGCCATGAGAAAGGAAGCATAGGACACACACAGACTCAAGTAGTTCTGACTGTCTTCTGCGATACGCAGAATGATGCTCTTTCTGCCAAAGACGTCCACATCACCTCAGGAACCTGTGACTCTGTTACCTTATATGACAAAACGGACACTGCTAATGTGATTTTGTTAAGGATCTTGAGATGGGAGAGTACTGGCGTTACTCAGGTGGGTCCAATCTAATCACATGGGTCCTTATAAGTGAAAGAGCAACACAGGAGAGCCAAAGAGGGGAGAGATGTGTCAATGGAAGCAGACACTGGAGAGATGCAACCACAAACCAAGGAAGGCAGGCTTCTACAAGGTGGAAAAGGCAAGGAATTGGATTCTCTCCCACACCCTCCAGAAGGAATGCAGCTCTACCTTGATTTTTGCCCCATAGGACCCACTTTGGACTTCTCATCCCTACAACTGTAAGATAATAAACTTGTGTTGTTTTAAGCCACTAAGTTTGTGGTAATTTGTTACAGCAGCAGTTGGCCTTGCAACTGGAACTTAACATATGTTTAAGAAGTCAACTGAGGGACTTCCCTGGTGATCCAGTGGTTAAGAATCCACCTTCCAATGCAGGGGATGTGGGTTCAATCCCTGGTCGGGGAACTAAGATCCCATATGCCGTGGGGCAACTAAGCCTGTGTGCTGCAACTACTGAGCCCACGCACCACAACTAGAGAGAAGCCCACGCGCAGCAATGAACGATGCCCCATCCGCAACAAAGATCCTGTGTGCTGCAGCTAAGACCTGATGCAGCCAAATAAACAAACAAATGTATATATATATATATATATATATATATATATATATATATATATAAAGTCAACTGATGGCTTCAGATTTCCTTTGCTATCCCTTTCCTAATTTCTGGGCACTGGCATACTCAAAGGTGCAGAGCTAAGGCGTGTTGAGTCTGAGTCCCAGGCTTCTGGGTCAGCCCTGCCTTCAAGTATTCTGCTGTCAGACCTTGATCCTGAAGTGATGTTCAGAAAACACTGAATGGGACTTGCGTATCATTTACGTGGATAATTGGTCTCCAAACAGTAGATGTTTAGCTCTTTATATAGGCCCTCAGCTCAACAATAAATACTGCAAAAACCCAGGAAATTCAGATTATCTAATTCTCTTCCTCCTCCCTTTTCTGGTCCTCACTATTTGGGCTGTGGTTTTACAAACTGGGACATTCAGCAGCCAGAGTTGCTGAGGTGTTGGTAAGATACTTGGGAGCTTTGGTCCCGAGAGGTTGGCTGGTCCATCATTAGTGCTCAGAGGGAGGTTTTATTCCAGTGTGCACGGTTCAGTTTCTTTGCAGACAAAGAAACAAAGATGTCGCCTTCCCCCAAGAACCTCCAGCTTCCACTGTTCCATGAATGCATCTGACTGATCAAAATGTGAATACATGAGCCCTATCAGAATTTTATCTCCTACTTGGGTTAAAAGCATCAGCTCTGAATGTACAAGTAACAAAACTCTACCAGTTATAAAAGTTTGTGCATTTCACATTGTGTGGTACTAACAACTGTACCTATCAACATTTCACCTCTTATAGGCTTGACTGTTCAAGTTGTTTCAGCCCTGAGACTAAAGATGTTCTGGCTGTTATTTTCATTATTTCCATTGATAGGAAAATTGAGAAAAGTTAAAGAATACTGAAAACATGAGAGCTTTTCCTAATTCTTACTACTACACCTTTAGGTGTGCTTTATCTTCAGCAGTAAGAAAATAGAAGTCTTAGACAGGAGAAAGATTAAGGGAAATTATATAAAAGAGTTTCCTGATAAAACAACTTCTAGAAAAGATCGTCATCTGTACACTGAGGAGTTTATGAACAAAATCTGATTTGCTGCCTTTCTTGGATGGTTTCTACAGAGCCATTTAAGTCTGTGGTTCTGAAAACTCTTCACAAACATTAGATCATTTACAGGAGGAAACGTCCTGGCAATCTCCTGACCCACCACCCCCTGCTGACCACAAAATAAAGAGTGTCCAAACAAGTGTGGGTCAGGGAGGTGATAAGCAGTCAATCATCAATTGCATCTTTTTTTTTTCAATTTATATTGTAATTTTTGTTGCTTATCATAAAAATCCAATTTGTTAATTCAACAAACACTTTTTGAGCACTGTGTCTTGTCACTTTGTTATTCATGCTTGGATAATGAGGAACAAGACAGGGTCACTCCTGGAGCTTTCAGACTGATAAGGAAGGCAGTTAACGATCAATGTTTACAGGTATGTGATGGGTCAATCCTAAGAAAGAGCAAATATAGGAGCCCAGAACTGGGTGAGCTAAACTAGTTTGGGTATCAAGGAGCTGTCAGGGAGTAAAGGATATTTAAACTGGGACTTAGGGAGTAAGTAAGAGTTAGACCAAGACTATGGGATAAAGCCAAGATTTTTTTTAGAGTCCAGTAACGATGTTGATGGAGGAGGCTGCTATGGTAGGCAGAAAATAGAGGAGTGCTATTATGGCTTTTACATTCCTACGTTTTCTCACACAAGTGTCTTGAATGACCACCTGCCTCTGTGGTCAGCTGCCTACACAGGGAGGGATCAAGGAGAGAAAAGTCAACCCAATCTCAAAAACGACGCACTGGGACTGGTGATCCAGTGGTTAAGACTCTGTGCTTCCACTGCAGAGGGCGCCGGTTCGGTCCTTGGTCAGGGAAGGTCCCACACGCCTCGGGGTGCAGAAAAAAAAGAAAAAAATTAAAAATTAAAAAAAAAAAAGAAGCACCAACTAAATTTCCTGATATTCCAAACTGGTTCTAAATGGCATTTCGGTGACCAGGCTGCTGGGCCCTTCACAGACTCATAGATTGTTGGAGTTGGAAGAGGCTTAAAGTCCTCCATATTGATCACAGCCGGGCCTTCTACTCCTTTCCTTTATTAAGTATTTACTGAGCACCATTATATGCCTGACCCTGCTCTGGGTATTGGAGCGATAGAGATGAGTAGTATCTTCTGCCTTTGTGGAGCTTACCATTTGCGTGAGAGGCAGACAGCACACAAATAAACTGATATATAGGGGTAGACAGGGACCCCTACTGGAAGGATGGTGCTGTTGTAGTTCGGGTGGTGAGAAAAGGCCTCTCTGAAGAGGTGACCCTGGCACACACAGAAGCGTGAAGGCAATGAGAGGAATGGCAGGAAGGCTAGTGTGACTAGGGCAAAGTAGGCAAGAAAAGTATGTAGGAAATGCGGCCCAAGAGAAGGCAGGGGCCACATCATACAGGGCCTCCTAGGCCTCGGTGAAGACTCTGGATTTTATTCTGAATGGGGAAAGTTTTGAGCAAGGGATGACTTGGGCATAATCTCATGTATGAAAAGAATCCCTCTGGTCAGTATGTGGGGAACGAACTGGGGGTGGAGAGTAAGTGTAGCAGTGATGGGAAGAGTCAGAACACCGCCAGGGCAGTCAAAACAGGAAGCCAGGGTGCCCTGCACTATAGGGTGGAGGTGAAGACATAGTGAGAAGTAGTAGCATTCTGAATTACAATACCTAGAAGTGGGGCATGAGAGAACGGCAGACATCAGAGATAACTCAGGTTTTCAACCTGAGCCACCAATGGCTGGGGGCACCCTTTCAGGGCAGGAAGTTGAGTCACTGCTCCAAGAGAGGGTGTACCAGAGGGAGGAAATCATGGTAGTATTAGTGCTATTATTTTTTTTCTTTTGAGAGTGCCTGGGATGCAGAGAAGTAATGAAAAGTATGGAATTAAACAAAGGAGGACAGTTACGACAGTCTTCTTTCCTCCCCACAGTGTTTTCATTCGTTCAATCCTCTCCTCAGATCCCAAAGCTCTGAGTTGACTGGGCTAAGGTGAGCACAGGCATTACCGTGATGGAATTTAGAGAAATCAGAGGGACCTCTTATGACCTAAGGTCTGTATTGCTTAACCCTAACAGTTGTCTTGGGTGCTAAAACTGTTTCCCAGGACTCCTTGTAGAAATCCAAGACAGGGAATATTCCAAGAGGAGGTTCACCCAGCAGAAACATGGATCTGACGCTCTGCTAGCAATCTTGGAAATAAGAATTTTGCTGCAATTGAAGCGTGAGCATATACACAAAAGCTTTATTGCATGTGGCCTAATACAGTGCCAGCTCCATAAGAATAAGTATCTTTCCTGTCAGGTTCTCCACTGTCACAGGTTCCCTACTGCTGCCCACGTGCTGGTGCACAAGAAATATTTATTGAACGGGATATACTTAGAACCACGAAATGAATGTTGTTTCCTTTACTCACTACTGATGATCTCAAGGTTGTTAAATTAGTGGCTTTTCTGCTTCAAGAGACTTGATTGGACACCGACTCTCAGATAGGACAATACCGACAATGAGAAATTGAATGTAACAGGAAGGAGGTGGCGTTTTGTTGGTGTCAAACACAGGAACACCTGCCAAGTTGAACGGAATAGAGAACTTGAGACTAAATGACCACTTCACCTTCCTACAGGCTTAAAGAAAGACAAGTGTCTTGTTCTGCTTTGGAACAAGCACCAAGTGAGACTATAAGCTTTGCTGAGCAGATGGGCAGCGAGAACAGGTAACTGACAACAGACTTAGAGAGCAGTGTATTAGTTTCCCACAGATGCCTTAACACGTTACAAATACAGGGGTTCCAAACAACAGAAATTTACCCCTCATAGTTCTAGAAGCCAGAGTTTAACATTAACAGGTGTCACTGGGCTGAAATCAAGATGTCAGCAGGACCACACCCCCTCTGGAGGCTGTAGGGGAGAATTCGTTCCTTGATACTTCTAGCTCCTGCTGGCTGCCAGCATTCCTTTGCTTGTGGCCACATCACTCTAATTTCTGCCTCTATCTTCACATCACCTTCTCCTCTTCTGTGTAGGAAATTTCATCCTGCCTCTCTCTTATAAGGACACGTGATGTGATTTAGGGCCCACTTAAATAATCCTGGAAAATCTCCTCCTGCGAAGATCTTTAATCACATCTACAAAGACCTTTTTCTTTATAAGGTAACATTTACAGGTTCCAGGGATTAGGACCTGTATCTCTGAATGGCCACTATTCAGTCTGTTACAAGTTGCAAGGAACCTGAGATTTCTGAGTATGGCACAGGGTTCATTGTGTTCCACGGAGAAGTGAGGCTCAGAGAAGGTATAAAACCACACGGGAAATGGCAGGAAGACTTGGGTCTAGGCAGGTGCCTCTTACTTTCAGGCCCAATCCGGTTTGTGGTCTCTAGTTCAGATGACCCCCATAGTCTGTTCAGAGAATTGTAACAGAAGCCCTGTCACAGCTTTCCAAGATGAATGACCACATGTCATAAGGCCCAACAGGAAATTTCAGGGTAAACTGGAGCAGGGGGCAAAGGATGTGACTTCAGCTCCTACCCTACTGGAAAGTCTTGGTGTCACTGCAAGTGCTTGGGGAATGCCACTTTCCCCAAAGAGTGCGAGTTACAGGGCCTCTTTTCTTCTGGAAATAGAGGTCACTGTACAGTTCCCCAAACAAACGGCCATTTGCACAGGGTTAGCTCCAAATCTGATCCCAGGTAAAGGTCTGTGCCACACACCAGGTAGATGCCCCTGGCTCTACCCCAGTCCTGGCTGGGCCAGAGCAACAGAGTGAACAGAGTGACAGGTGCTGGGCAAACCATCAGGGTACCACAGCCTGAACCCACGTTTCTTCAGTCTCAACATGACTTCAAAATCAGAATTTGTGGAACAGAGATATAAGGAGAGATGCATAATCACAAAAGCATGGGATCATGAGATAAATGCCCAGGAAATCACACCTGAGTCTTAATCTCCTCAGGTCTACAATGGGAATGACAATGACACTGTTTCATAGGGTGACTGTGAGAATCAAATGACATAATACAAACACACACCCTTTGCAGATTGGAACCACCATGATGATGCAGTCGGGGCACTGCCATTCTTGGCTGGCTGAGGCTGCTTCGTCCTCCTTCCTTCTACCCCCCTTCTTCCTCGTCATCACAATAATAATAGCAAACATGGATCGGGCCGTTACTAAGTGTTAAACACTGTTCTAAGAGCTTTACACGGATTACCTCATTTTCAACAATTCTGTGAAGACACTTTTATTATCTATAATTGATTAATAGCTACTAAACATAGCTAAAGGTCACATACCTAGTAAGCTGCAGATCTAGGAGACAAATATACGTAGAAGCCATGCTCTTTAACCACCTCTCTAAACTGCTGCCCAGGAACCCTTCCCATAGCCTGACATGCTCCCCAAGCAGGCTTCTGCTGTTCTCGTGTAGGGAGCATGAGAGCCAGAAAAGGTCACCGTCTCCGAGGACTTAAAGGCAAGCAGTGCAAACACGGGCATAACTTCACGATGCACAAGGTTGTGATGGCCACCACCCTCCAGTCTTCCCACAGTGAAGAGTGACGGGGACTGGGGGGTCTTTGAGAGGAGGTGTGGAACAGATTCATCCTTCCTTCATCACACAAGGTCTAGGTCTGTACCAGGGACTGAACACATTTCACGATGAAGAACCAGGAGGAGAAAGGTAACTTCCCCGCCAGTGGGACAAGTACAGATTCTTCCAGAGCCCACAGGAGGGGCACCTAACTTAGCTGAGGTCCTTGAATTAAATAAAACACAAGTCAGGAGAGTGAGTAGGAGGCGGAAGGGCCCTGGAGGCACAGGAAACAGCTTCGGCAGAGACGGAAATGACAACCAAATGGTCCACTTTGGGAACTCTGAGAAGCTTGACATGGCTGGGCATGGAGCACATCATATGAGTCTCACATGCCATTTTGGGATGCCTACCTTATAGGGTAGCCAGTTTTAGTCTTTTTTTCCTTTTTCTGCCCAACCTGAAGCAGCACATCTGACACACAAGATGATGTTCACCATCATAAAACACTCATTTGTAGATTATGAACGCCTCGTTTTTTGCCTACATTGCATCCCTGCCTATTTCTGGTAAAAGGAACCATGCTTTGCCTTTGGCAGGGAGGGCTGCCCTTCCTCAACTGGTGGGGCTTTTACTACAGGACTTTTCATTTCTAAAGGACTACATAATTTTCTTATTATGTTTACCTTTTATTTTCTGATTCCCTCCCACTTCCTCCCATCATGTAAGGATGTTTCCAACCACCTAGCTAGAGCCTGACTCAATGGAGGCACTGAACAAATTTCTTAATGCTGGGTGTGTGACCCAGACAGGGCAAATAAAATTTAGTAGAATTGCTATGGTTTCTAAGAGGGAAGGTCTCTCTCTTTCTTACTTAGATCATGTCCCAAGGGGCAATATAAGCTTAGACTGGCTGTCAGTGGCTGTCTCTGCCACCATATGGAGAGAATTTGCTAGAGAATTAAGCCAACAGAGAAAGCAGAGCTGAGAAAGAGAAAGGGGGGCGGTGAGAGGAGGGAGGTGGGGGGGGGAGGGAGAAAGGAAGGTAAATATTATTTGATTTCTTAAAAACAGCCTTGCCTGAAGTCAGATACCCCTGGGTTTCTCATTTATATAAGTCAATATTGAGGGGGAGGGGGAGGGGCGGGGAGCGAGTTGAGCTCATTTGTACCACGTGTACTCAAGACAATCTTGACTTACAGAGCCAAGCTTATGTGGAATTCTCAGTTGAGCTGCTGTACTGTCCTGCTTATCATCATTTCAAGAAAGCCCATCAGCGTGTAGGCAAGTAAGAATAATGAGAACCCACGGTAACTTACTTTCAAAAAGTGAATCATTGGCAAATTTTGGTATTTTAATTATTATACAATGTGGAATACACCTTAAGTGCAACTGCATACTTCTGTATGTCCTGATGCACCTGGGCCACCTCCTGATCCAATTACACCTGAGGTTACAAACTCAAATGTTGTCAGGATAACGTAACTGCGTGAAGAGGACCAATCTAAGGGACAACTGGGACTTGGTGGGTGACAGTGGATGGGATATTTTGCTGTTGGTTTTTTCCTAAAATGTGCAATTCCAACCCATTTTTGCTACGCTAGAATACAGGCTGAGTGTTGCCACTGCTCCTATTTTTAAGTTAAGAATGGAAAATCTAGAAGTTTCACGAAAACTCCTAGTTTAAAATTTGCCCTTTTCCCCCATATTATGAGAGCTAAACAAAGCATGTACATGGGTCATATTTGACTCACAAGTTGCCACTTTCAACATCTGACTTTTAACCTTTCCTCCCCCATGTCCCTCCCACTTGCAATGGAAAGGGATTCAGGCAACCTTGCCTTCAGGGTTTCAACTGACTTTTGGAATGGACTTCAGGTTCTGAGATTCCACCCTGTGCGGCCTGTTCCAGATTAACAGCAAACGAGACCAAGCGTGGTTGATGACTAGTCTGAACAGGCCTTCCGTTTTTTATAACCTGACATGCAGAGCAAACCTATCTTCTTAGGTAACCCCCAACCCAGTGCCTGATTTCCTAAGGGTGACTGCAGATCACCAGTATCAGAGTGAACAGGACTCTGAGGTCAGCCAACCCATTGCTTTATTTCCTGGAGAGAATGTGCACAAAACCTTCCAAGACCAGTAAGTCTCCTCTCACTTCTACCTGAGAAGGCAGCCCACCGCCAAGCCTGGTCACTTACTTGGCTACATTCAGAATGATTAGCAGTAAATTAAAGGCCCCTTCCCTGTGCTGAGGAAGAGAAGGGTTAACGGACATTTGCACTGCGATCACTGTAACTAATTTACCATACTGATGGGAACTGTATATTGATTTTTTTAAACCAGTCTTGGGTAAAAAGACTTTTTAAATTTTTTAAATTTTTTTTTTTTTTTTACTGAAGTATAGTTGATTTACAATGTTGTGTTAATTTCTGCTGTCGAGCAAGGTGACTCAGTTATACACATACATACATTCTTTTTTATATTCTTTTCCATTATGGTTTATCCCAGGATAAAAAGACTGTTTTAGACAATCTAGGTTTTTGGTTGAATATATTCAGGTGCCAATGATGTTAATAGGAGGAAACTAAAGTAATGCTAATTCTCGCACGAAATATAATGTCAGAAAGAAATTTTACAGTGGTTTTCAAACAGAGGGGAAATATGGCTGTGCACTATTTTTCAGCTCTCCAAGAAGGAATACGCAGCTTCCAGGCAGTAAATTAAAGGCTAAATCCTTGATGTTGTTGGTAGCACACAGAGTTACCAAATCCCCTCCAAAAATTAAAGAAAACCTTAAAACATTTTGTTTGGGGATTCCGTTTCAGTCCCTGGGAAGACTCAGTGATTACTTCCCTTGTACCTCAGAGCAGATTTTCTAAGCGAAGAAGTATAGTATCAACATATCAGAGACTACAGCCGAAGATTTATGATATCATAAACCACCTTCAAGGTCTTTTCTGGTTTTGATAGGTAAACCAGACCTCTTGGTACATTTGCTTTTATTTGTCAGAATTTGTATGCATTGTCTTGGGGATTCCCTGTTAACTGAATGTCACTAGGTGAGCAGCCCACCGTGCATCAGGCATCTTTTAAAATTAATTACCAGGAAGCACGTGAGATGTCTGCTGACAGCCTCCCCCTCCCCGTCGATATTCCACCCATGGCCATCACAGCCCGACATGTACAGTGCTCATCTGCTGAAGAGGCAGGCACTGGGCTTGCTGGCCTCTCCGCACGAATTCATCTGAGCCAGTGACCCAATGCCAAAGGGATGTTTAAAAAAGTTTCAAAGCTACTTCGACTTTCTCTTCCTGATACCTATAGATTAGTTTTTTTCTTAAGCTTTTCAATGTTGGACTTTATTAATACCAGGGATTTCTTTGGTAGAAAGATTAACAAGTGAGTACTAGCCCAGCTCTAGAAACATTCAGCAGAAGAGATGGAAACAGTGCTCCTGTCTTTGGGGAGCTGAAGAGTTACCTGCAGATGTAAGATCAGAAGGTATTAAACATCCTAAAAGCAATTATGTGATAAAACCTATAACAACGACCATGAGGACTATACGATCTATTAGGAAAGCTTTGGTGAAAAAGAAAGAGGTCTTGGGTTTGGAGTTGAAAGTCGGGGCTGGATTGACCATTGGTTTGCTCCACGGTTACTGTTGCGATGATTCGTCTTTCTGGGCTTCAGTTTTTTCACTTGTAAACTGGGGATGAAATGATACCCTCTCCCCCATGTTGTGCTGGTTAAGCACTCAATGAAGGCAGTAGAATAGAGAGTGTCATTGCCATTTTTAGGAAGCAGACCTGCAGAAAGCTGGGGGTCCCACCCAAAATGCTATAGGGAGTGCTGTAGTTCACTCCAAAACTATGATGGAAGCACCTGAAAGGATGGCATCCTGATGATGACAGTGGGTATCATTTCTCAGGAGGTAGTGGTCAAAAGGAAAAGAAAATTTGATTTAGTACATCCCAAATTTCAAAAGTCATCAATATGACATGCAAGTAGAGTAGGTCTTAACTGCTTGACCTTGTCTATTTGGGCGCTACTGACATCTGAGGCTGGGTAATTCCTTGTCGTGGGGAGCAGTCCTGGGCACTGTAGGATGTTTTGCAGCATCCCTGGCCTCTACCAACTAGATTCCAGTAGCACCTACTCCCAGCTGTGACAGTCAAAAATGTCTTCAGGGACTTCCCTGGCGGTCCAGTGGTTAAGATTCCACACTTCCACTGTAGGGGCCAAGTGTTCAGTCCCTGGTCAGGGAGCTAAGATCCCGCATGCCACGTGTGTGGCCAAAAAAAAAAAAAAAAAAAATGTCTTCAGATTTTTTCCAAATGTCTGCTGGAGGGCAAATTCACCCTTGGTTGAGAACCAATGATGTAGATGTTTGCTTTCAACTGATTCTCAAAATGCTAATCCAAGAGACATTCATGGGACTCAGGTAGATAAGGAGGCAAACCAACACAAAACGTACTTTTGAGAAAAGCACCTACTATGTGTTAGGCCAGTTCCCATCCACTACTCCATTTAATCCACAAATCACCCTGGGAAGCATTCTTTTCTCCATTTTAAGGATGAGGAAACACATTCATGGAGATAAAGTTCCAAAGCGTACAAGACGAACAAGGATCCCAATTCAGTTCTACAAGTAAACATTTCCATGCATTTGATCTTGAAATGCCTCAAAGCCCATAACCACAACACTTCCAATGAGGTTCAACTGAAGGGTCCTCATGAATAAAAGAGTAATGGTAGTGAAATAAGGTTCCCCTGTTTGATGTGACAAAATTTTGAGGAAACCAAGACGATAAAAATTGACACTGTCTGGCATTGCTTCAATGCTGAAGAGACAATAAAGGATGCACATCTACATAATGTTCCCTTTTGTCCTCCAAGAGGGAGTAAAAATAAGCTCACTGACAGGAATAAAGACGCAGACATAGAGAATGGACTTGAGGACACAGGGAGGGGGAAGGGTAAGATGGGACAAAGTGAGAGATTGGTATGGATATGTATACACTACCAAACGTAAAATAGATAGCTAGTGGGAAGCAGCCACATAGCACAGGGAGATCAGCTCGGTGCTCTGTGACCACCTAGAGGGGTGGGATAGGGAGGGTGGGAGGGAGACGCGAGAGGGAAGAGATATGGGGATATATGTATAGCTGATTCACGTTGTTATAGAGCAGAAACTCACACACCATTGTAAAGCAATTATATGCCAATAAAGATATTAAAAAAATAAGCTAATCGAACTTAAAGTCCAAGATTTGATGTCAACAGGTTACATCACTAAAAGTTATGCTGGAATAAGGTAAGCAGCATGATCAGACTCTCTCCGGTGTTTCCTTTATTCGTGTCTCCCTACATGTTCTGCCTTTTCATGTCTTCCCTCCCCACTCCTTGTCTGATGGGCTTCAAGGGTTGGCTCAGACCTTACTTTCTCCCTGGTTTCCCTCGGAACCTACAGGTAAAGTATAAGGTGCTGTTACGGGTGTCTCTTCCCCTACTTAAAGGTCCTTAAAGCGAGGGTGTATCTTTTCACTTTCCTATTGCCAACATTCAGAATGCTGCTTAATAACCCAGTGAAATAAGATTTGGACAGTGTCAAAATGAACTTTGTCAAGGGAAACTCGAGTTAGAGGATGTGGCAGACTCTGAAGGGAACAGTCCCATGTTGCAACTGCAGGTACATGTGATGCCATGTCTGTAGTGCCAGTACCTTGACTTTGCAAAAAAGACTTTCAGGGTTGCAACAGCCCCCTGGTAGCCCAGGTGAGTGATGGTGCTAAGGACTGTGGAACTAGAGACACGCATGGATGACAGCTTTCTTCTCTCCCTTCTCTCATTCCAGGGATCATGATGCTGGAGCAGGAGGAAGGTGGGAAGAACAGAGTGAAAGGGGAAGGGAGAGAACTCTTGCTGTGATGAATTACATCGCCCCTGAAGACTGGCAGCACAGGGGAAGGGGGAACTGGATGACCCTGACAGCACAGACCAATGGCTTTATGATGGTCAAGGGCACACCTGTGGAGCCAGATGCTTGGGCGCAAAATACGTCTCCACCAATTACAGGTCATGCTACCTGACACAAGTTACTTAACCTGATGTAAGTCTTCATTTACTCCACCTTACTAATGAGTATGATAACACTGTCTCTGTCCTAGGCATATTTATGAAGATTAAATGAGATGATACATAGAGAGCACAGTACCTGGCCCATAAGCTTTCAACAGAAGTTATCAATGGGTGATGATGACCAGTCCTAAGACTGAGGATTTGCTACAGGTGAGTTTCTGATGAGCCATGGGTCCCTCTGTTCCCACAGGTGAAATGCACTATACATCCGCCTTACACAGTACAGCCAGTTTATAATTATACCAATACCTACATTGTACACTGCTTCCCCCACTGCTTGAGGGCTCAGGTCACTGAGCTGTCCTTACTTCCTTTTTTATTTTATAATTCCATTATTATAGGATGTATATCTCATATGTTTAATCTCTAATTGAGCTCTCTCTAAAGAACTGTAAGGTGCGATAAGACATTTCAAGAATTATTTGGAAAGAAAACAAAGCAATACCCACTTGGGTTTTCTCCGGTAACCACACACTAGGGTCAGTATTTGGGGACCAGAATGTCACATACAAGGGTTCTCTAACCTCAAAAAGTTTCATATCATTGTTGTAGGAAACACTTTGTTTACTGTGGGTACAAATAAAGACACACTCTGGCTAATAATAGACTCTTTCTATAATCAAGCATAAGTGATAATAAAAAATGGACCCAGGGAAAGCTAGGAAAAAAGTGGAAGTTGAAGGAAAAGTGAGATTCTTTGGTACAACTTTCTCTTCTGACTTAGATTTGGCCATAAAATACTTCAGTTCAACATTAGTTAACTCATTCTTCTAGCAATAATATAATCACAACTTAGTTTAATTTTGTTTATTTGTTTGATTTTGGGAAAGCAACCTGAACTTGGAGTACAAAGCTTGGCTTAGTGCTGTGAGCTGGAGCAGTTTGCTTAAGGCCACTGAGTCACAGTTTCCTCATCTGTAAAATGAGAATACGGATTTTCAGCGCTTTGAGCTTTCTATGTGAAAGTAAAATTAGGTAGGAAATTTGAAAGTGCCTAGCATAGTACCTGACTCAATACGTTTCTTTCAAATTAAAGTAGAGATTTCATAAAGGTGTGCCTTGTTTCTACCATTACATTTACTATATTATAATATAATCATGAATTTGTTCACTTGACTCTCTTCCCTTCCAAATTCTAGGCTCTTTATAAAAGAGAATGTGGGTTTCATTTAACTGAGTAGCTCCAGTGCTTGGCACGTGGTAGATATTTGTTGAAGTTTTGCTGAATGAATGGCCCTGTGAGAAAGGGAGAAGAGATGGTATCATCCCCATTACGAAAGTAAAAAAATGGCCCAGAAAAGTGAAAGGACCTGCCCAAAGTCACATGCCTAGTAATTACCAGAGCAGAGACTAGAACCAAGACACCTGATTCAAATTCACGCTGTGTCTAGAAAGGCTATGCCTGCTTTGGTTCAGCCTTCATTTAATAAACAATGATCCTGGGGCTTCCCTGGTGGCACAGTGGTTAAGAATCTGCCTGTCAATGCAGGGAACACAGGTTTGAAGCCCTGGTCTGGGAAGATCCCACATGCCGTGGAGCAACTAAGCCCGTGCACCACAACTATTGAGCCTGTGCTCTACAGCCCATGAGCCACACACCTGAAGCCCGCGAGCCACAACTACTGAAGCGCACTTGCCTAGAGCTCATGCTCCACAGCAAGAGAAGCTACCGCAATGAGAAGCCTGCGCACCTCAACGAAGAGTAGCCCCCACTCGCTGCGACTAGAGAAAGCTCGCGCACAGCAACGAAGACCCAACACAACCAAAAAAACCTCCAACAAAACAAACAAACAAACAAACAAAACAATGGTCTTCTAATGCAGCCATTAGGCTAGGTGCTGGGTGTTGCAGTGAATACAATCCATATGGTCTCTGTACTCACAGAGCTGTAGTTCAGTGGGGGAAGTACACTACGATCTGAAGGATGAGAAAGACTGGTGAAGAGTAAAGTGAAAGAGGGTGGAGGAAGAAGAAAAAAAATGCAAGTGTTCTGTGCGGACTACTACTTTTAGTGAAGGCAAGAAGGCCAGCAAGGTGAGGTAGGGTTGTGGGACGGGTGGAGGCCAATGGCTTGAGATGAGGATAGAAGAGGCCAATGGCTTGAGACGAGGATAGAAGGGCAGGCAAGTGTAAGATCATTCTTGGTCTTGGAGGCAAGATCAAGGATCCCATTACTTATTCCAACTGTGATGTGAAGTCAAAATACAGTTTTAAGCAGGGCAGTGACAGGATACAATTTATATTTAAAAACTCTCTCTGGCTATAAAAAAAATGTCCCAGTTGAGGGTCTATGTGACATTTGGAAGGAGGGAAACCAGCTGGGAAACTGGAGCTGTTGTTGAGCCCACAGGTGACGGTGGCTTCTACTAGAAGGTGGTGATAAAGATGTGAAGAGAGGACATATTTTGAATGTAGAATGAAAGGGTTCGGTGGTAGATTAGGTATTGAGTCAAGAAAGAAATGGAGAGCAAGAATCATCCCTGTGTTTCTCACTTGGTCAATAAAATAAAAGAAAGGGCCACTGCTGACATGGAGAACACTGAGTGAACAAGTCAGAAGGAAAAGATCAATACTTCTGGTCAGGACATGGAATAAATCTGAACTGCCCATGCCTATGAGATATTCAACAGAAATGCAAAATGGGCGTGGAGTACAAGCCTGGAGCTTCAAAGAGAAGTCAGGTCTGGAGTTTAGCTTGGGAGCCACCATCATGGAGTTGACATAGAAACCCACTGTCAAAGAGAAGGGGGAATGGACAGAAGAGAGGCCCTAAGGCTGATCCTTTGAGGACCTCTCGCACTGAGTGGGTAAATCAGTGAGACAGGCCAACTGGGACACACTGCTAATGAATGACTGGAGACAGGGGAAATATCAGGGAGGATGAGGTGTCAGCAGGAGCGTGGTTCAAGAAAGAGAAGAGACCATTTGCGCTGAACAGTGAGGAGTCCAGCCAGGAGTAGTCACTAGAGCATACCTTGCAATGGAAGGCCCTTGAGGCACAGAATCCCTAGTGTACAGAGTATGTGAAGGGTAGAGTCTAACACATCAGGTCATTCACTCACTGAGCTTTTCTCCTAGGTGAGGTATCTTTTGTTTTACTCAACAAAGGTAAAGGAGTTACACGGAAATGGATTCATAAACCTTTGACATCATTATTATCAATAATAAAAACATCAATAATTTATTGGACAATTATGATGGGCTGGGGATAAATGTGAATAATTTCTCATTCTTTAATTTATTCTTTGGGACAGTCCTCTGGATAGGTTTAACTGTTATCCCTATTTTAAAAATGAGGAAAATGTGGCTTGAGAATTTTGGTGACACAATCACATAGATGGTAAGAGACAGCAGAAGTTTGAATTACTATTTTTCCAACTCCATAGTTCATTGCTTCTGCCCATTTTGCTGCCTGGCTTGTCTCTGCATGTGAATAGAAGCTTTGGAAAGGGAAGAGAATCTCTTTTTAAAAAGATTTTAATTTCTAGACCTCACTAGAGTGCCCGCGCTGCATAGCAGGCCAACGATAAGTGATTGATGGAAGGGTGGGCGAGAAGGAAAAAATCGAGGGAGAAAGACAAGAGAAAAGTAGAGATCGGATAACTTAGGCCAAATCAATTTCTGACAATAATCGGTTCTACTGCATGGGAGACTCTGTGCCATGTCACTTAGATCCCCCGTAAGGCCTGAAGAACTCCCCAGCTGCTGGGAGCGAGAGTTGCCTGCTGACCGCTCTCAGCTGTCGGCCCTTCTGGGCAATGCTCTGGGCTGAAAAGAGCCACTTTGCCCGAGGTCACGACCCTCTTCCTGAAAGCAGCCAGGATCCAATGACTGGTGGGGTGGCTGGGAGGAAGAAGGTGTAGAAGTCCAGCTCCCAGCTAGCCCAGCCCCCACTGAACTCCAAAGGTCAACCCCAGCTCCAGAACTGGGGCTGGTTGAGATCTTGTCATGACTGAATCACAGCCTGAATTCTGCATCTTTCACTTTCCCAGCAGGTGGTGAACAGGAGGACACCACCCAACAAACTCCTAACACCCAGATCTCCTTCTCTGAGCCTGCTTTCTGGGCAACCCAAACTCTGACAGGGATTTACTGGGGAAAGGGATGCCCGGTCGAGTCTCTGACATGAACACGACATGTTGCCTGTGATGATTTTAAAACAGCCCAGGTGGATTCACTGCCCCATCCAGTACGCCTCTAGGTCACCCACCTCCATAGTAAGTAAGTGTGTGTGCGGGGAATGAAAGTGAATAGGGGTCTCTGCAATACATAATTACTAAGATAAATCTGCTGCTAGAAATTGTATGTGTACATCATCTATTGATTTTATGTGTGTCTCATTTTCCATTAAACACTGTGAGCGCTATGTAATAATAGCACACTCTATGTAAATCATAAATACATATGTATATATGCAGATACACATATATTTTCATACACACATAAGTATCTATATGCTTGACATGAATTATCGCATCCGATTCTTATATACAAGCACAATTACTTTTCTGATGTTTTCAGATGAGAAAATTAAGCCCAGAGAGGTTAAAGATCCTGACAAAAACCCCCCAGCAAGAAGAATTGATGCTTTGGGTCAGATCTGGCACTCCCAGACTTCAAGCCCTGTACCACACTGAATATTAATTTGGCACTATTGTAAAAAGTTATTGTCAAAAGCTGTGACTTAACAAGAGAATAAGAAGGACAAATACAGACTCATGGATCCCTCATTTTACAAATTTAGATTTTGTATACTGGGTCTCCTTAAATCAGGAGACACCTGGATACACAAGTAAGTCAAATTCACAAACAACAAAGCCACAGGGAAATGTAGCATTGTCCTTTACCCCTTGCAGAAGCTACATCTTCTCAGTAACTCAAGTGAGCTTGCCTTTTACATTCTAAATGTTTTCCTTTGCATGCAGAGTAATGGAGCATAGCAGAATACATGCCTTCAGCTACAAAAATCTGTAAATCAACACACACACTCCATCATGTTGTGACCGTGAGAACATACACCCTCACAAGCCAGGAGACGGTCTCTGTCAAAGGAAGAGCTGAATACTGATCAGTCCAAAAAAGCAGAACTGCGATTGAAAAAACATAACTGATAAACGCATTGCTATCATAACATCAACAGCTTGGAGTCAACAAAAACTATATTGGTTAAATTAAGTCTTCTACATAAAGATGTCAAATATTACAACTTCACTATTACAGCAAAGAATAGCTTCAAAATGTGCCTAAACTGAAGAATAAGATGATACCATCCTTAGAAATGACTCTATAGAACTGTCGATTCTAAAATCATAAATCTCTACTCAAGCATCAAATTTCTATTGGTTTGGGCTGCATCTTCCAGTGCCATGTCATCCCAATCCTAGCCATCTGAACCATTTTCATATCTTGCTTCTAACATAAGGAACACAAGTGTCTGTAATGACTATTCCTAGATTTCTCCCTTAATCATAGAGTGCTATGAAATCTGGACACAGTTGAAATTTGAATCTATAACAGTTCTTTCAGATTTTCTTTGACAGTAAAGCAGTAGTCTTCCAGGCTTCTTTTTGCCTCGAGTCCTGTATATTTTCTGGATTGGATTATCACAGCTCTAGGCTTTTTTTTAAAATACTGAGACGTTAAAAGCTCATGAGGACACAGAAGTTAGCCCCGATGAGAATTCACCTTTTAAATGAGCTAAGTCATGAGATTCATCGCTGGGAACACACACATGCGCGCACACACACACATACACACACACAAACTTTTGAGGACATTGGGATTGCTCAAATATCCACTAAATGTGCCTCTACATTTAACCTTGATATTTTATTTTCAGAATGTCTTTTCATCACTTAGAAATGTAGCCACATGATTTTTCAATCCAACTTGTAAGATGAAAGTAAGCCTTTCTTGAGCATGATTTACATTTCCTGTATTCCTTATAAATTATATTTAAGCCGAATATACTGATTTATGAAGCTCCATTTCCTTGTCTTTCCATAAGAAAAAAGGCACATGTGTCCAAGATTAGATTCTAAACAATCCACTGCCTTTAGTTATGAAAAACCTATGTAACACAGGGAAGTTTGAGGAGGAGAAGAAAATCATATGCCTACAAAAAGAAATAATTCAGTATAGCTAAATCGGTATTGAAATTAGAAATGGAAGAGGCTTGTCAAATCAAAGCTTGCATTTGACACCCAGATTTAGCATGCCAGAGATGTTGGGTCACCAGAGGTGCCTCCAATCTTTTGATAAAGTGGAGAAACTGAAAGAGAACATTTAAGGAGCAAGGCCCTTAATCAAAGGCAAGTCCTCATAGATCAGAATATCAGACAGAAATATGTAAGATACAGGAGAGGCAAATGGAGAAGTAACACTGAAACATCAAGGAGATAAAACTTTATTTGAAAGTTTTCTTGACAGAGATGAAAGTCCTGTATGGTATCTATGCTGACAGTGTCCAGGGATTAGGGTTTATAAGGGAAATGTTACAGCCAGAAGAGCCAGAGGGGTCAAAGGCTGAATGATATTATTGTGTGTAAAACCACAACCTTTCATCTATGGAATGTAACCTAATCCTTAGAAATCTCCTTCCCCGTTTCCCTCCTAGAAAAGAGCAATGGCTTGTAGTAAACATTCTTCTGAGTGTGTGCGTGAGTGGGGGAGGGAGATGTGGAAGTAGAGGCACTGGGCTGATACAGCAGAAACAACAAGAAGCAGATGCTGGCATTTACCCAAATAATCAGAGCAGAATTATCTAAAAATTACCTAAAAATTTTAAGCATCTTTAGATCTCACAATCTGACCTTTGATTAGACAAGTCTTTTGTAAGGCCTGTCTTGTTTGTCTTTTATTGTTGTCCTTTGTTAAAAAAAAAAAAATCTGATACTAGTAAGTAGTTGTTACAAGCCATTTTAAAAGGAGAAGCCTACCAGAAAACAGCGAAATGGGGTAAAAGGGACTTGCTGGTAAGCAATCTCTAAAATTTATCAGAATCCCTTTCGAGAGTCCGCCCACACACCCTGCATTCTGAATTGCGTACACAGCCTCCTTCCTGATTTATTGCATCTCTCCACACATTGGAGAGATGAGGCTAGCATCTGCCAGTGTAGGAAATACTGTATCTTCATGCCAGCCTGCCAGTTCCTTCAATGCAACTCCAAGAGTTAAAGAGGATTTGTTCATTTCAACCAGGTTGCTGTTGCAACAGGGTTAATGAAAACAAAGGTAAAGAGATAAAATGGGCTCTAACCTGTTGAGCAAATTGGGCTCTCTCAGTGGAAATGGGGAATAAAGTCTGCTACACATTTATGTTACACATAATATATGATCTTATGTGTGTGGGGGGGGAGTGTGGTTTCTTTCTTTAAATGAAGATACGTACAGCAGAATGGTTAAGAGTAGAAGTTTTTTTCCCTCTCAATACATACCGATATCAAGACACCAAGTCAGACACCTTAAATACACATAATTTTTATTTGCCAATTATACCTTAATAAAGATGGAAAGAAAACAAGTAGGAGTTCTGGAGTCAGATTGCCTGGGTTTAAATTCTAGCTGTTTCATGTATTTGCTTGGTCAATTTGAACAATATTTTAAGTTCCTTTACCCTCAGTTTCTACATGTGTTTTGTTTGTTTGACTGATTGATTTTCGGTATTTGTCCTGTTTTGTGTTCTCTGAGCTCCTAGGATCTATGGTTTTGTGTCTGCACTAACTTTGGAAAATTCTCAGCCTCCTGAAGAAAATTCAGATATTTCCTTGGCCTCATTTTCTTTTCCCTGCAGAATTCCAATTACCCATATGTGAGATCTGTGGACATCAAGGGTGACTGAGATTTTCTGAGGCTGTCTTGATATCAGAGTACCTCAATTGTTAGCCTCAAAATACAGTCAACATAGATTTAACCGTTTCTACATTGCCATTTGAGATCTCTGTCATTCAAATATGTATGTAGTGGTGTACATACCATACAATCTTTAATGTCTATAAGGGTTACTAAGGGAGTTTGGTACACATGTAGAATTCGAGGACAGGAATTCTGACTCAGTGGATCAGGGTTATGTATATAACCAGGAGTATGTATATTTACCAAGCATCCTGAATGAGGCTGAGGCAGGTGATCTGGGGGTTATATTTAAATAAACATCAACTCAACAAATCTCTTACTATTTTCTACTTGTGGCACTCCAATAAGCTCTGTAAGATTAATGGCCCTCTGCTTGAACCTATACTTTGATTCATTCATCTTAAAATTGTCTTGGTTTTAATTCAAGAATAAACTTTTCTTACAACTCTCCTAGGATGGCTAAAATTGAAAGCACTGACAATACCAAGTGTTGACAAGGATGTGGGAAAACTTGAATTATCATGAACTGCTGGTCAAAGCGTAAACTAGAATAATCACTTTTGGAAACTCTGGAGTATCTATTCAGGCTAAAAGACCCAGGAACTCCATTCCTTGGTATGTAAGTGAGTGCTTCTTTCTATCAAAAGGTATGTACAAGAATATTCTTAGTACCTTTAATCAAAAGAGCCCCAAACTGGAAATTATCCAATGTCCCTCAGCAGTGGAATAGAGAAACTAGGAGATATTCATACAATTAAATATTATTCAACAGTGAAAAACCACAGGTTACAGTTATACTCAACAATGTGGAGAAACTGCACAGAGAAAATATTGAGTGAAAAAAGCCAGACATAAAAGAATTTTAAAAATATGTAGAACTAATCTATGATAGCAGAGGTAAGAACAATGGTTCACTCTGAAGATAGTCAGCTGGGAGGAGGCAGAAGGGACCCTGTTGGAATGATAGAAGGATTCTATGTTATGAGCTAAGGTTTACATTAATGTATGCACATATGTAAAAATTTATTGAACTGTACATTTAAGATCTGGGTGCTTTACTGTATGGAAGGAAGGAAGGGAGGAAGGGAGGAGGGGAGGAAAGGAAGGAAAGGGAGGAAAGGAAGGAAAGGAAAGGAGAGAGAAAGAAAGAAAAAGAAAGAAAGAGAAAGAGAGAGAAAGAAAGAAAAAAAGAGAAAGAAAGAAAGAGAGGAAGAAAGGAAGGAAGGAAGGAAGAAAGAAAGAAGTGAGAGAAGGAGGGAGGGAGGGAGAGAGGAAGAAAGAAAAGATAAACCACTTTGTCCTAGAATTTGAAAATTTGGAAAACAATTCTGAAAGCCCTTTGGTCCTTGCCACTAAAAGCCCTTTGGTCCTTGCCACTTCACAGATTTTATTAGGTTCTTTCTCAGCCATCATGTTCCAGACTATAAAGAAAGCTAGATGGAGTATTTCCTGTTAATAAATATTAACAATCGATGGAAATCGTTATGTGCAAAGAGATAACAAGTCTTACTGACATGTTTTTTGTTTTGTCTCTATGGTTGGTCACGGAAAGTATTTTCCATGGATAAATACTACAAGGTTCAATGACTTCAGCAGGCTGGGGAATGTTGATTTAACTAGGTTACATAAGCTGGATTAAACCAGATTTAAGTATTTCCCTCTGACCAGAAAAGAGTCTTAAGGAAGTAAAATATACAAAGCCTTCCCTGAAATGCCTGGCTCCAATATTTCCTATGATGCAATTAGGTTAAAATAAACACTATGCATTCCTAAAGGAAAATAAATCATAAAATGATAAAATAAACTCAGGGAAAAACTCTGAAGGGAGAAAAGGGAGGTCAGCCCTGTATTTCTGCATTCATTAAACCAGGAAGGACAATGCATGGACAAAAACCTCAACTTTATTTTTAAATTTTTATTATTTTCTAAATAACCAACTAGAAATTCCTCCTTGCCTCACTGACAAATGTCACCAGAGGGACATACAGGTGATCTGGGTGATTGCTGACAAGAGCTTCCTATGGCTACTTCCAGATTATTACTCTATTCTCATAAAAGAGATCCTTTTCCTTTGGTGTTTATGCCACCCTCCAATTTCATCCTTACCTCTCTTATCTTTATCCACCTTCTCAATCACACACATCCCTTGAGGAATAGGACACCTGGATTTCAGACTCAATTTTACATCAAATCCTACTCTCTACTGTATAAATGAATCTACTATCCTACTATTACCCTAGTTCAGCCACTCACCCTGATAGCCACACTCTGGACTTTATCACTGTGAATTATTCATGTTCTTCAGGTTCAAGCTTCATCACCAACCTCCTCTCTGCCCAGTTGTTCTCTAACTCTGGCTGTTCTGTCCTTCAACCTTATGCACACTCAAGTGTCTTCTACTTCCCCTTTCCCCACATCTATAAATTCCCATGTGAGTTCACTTTCTTACTCCAATCCTATGCTCAACTGCATACAGACTCCCTTGACGATATCCTCAAATTCAGCATCCCTTGTACTTATGCTTCAAAAGACCAGCTAAACGCCAATCAAAGATCATACCAACCATCTGCCTTATCAACCTACACATTACTGGAGAGAAGTTGCACCAATGTGGACCACAGCCACTACAATCCAAGTCATAGTCTCCATCTTCACCTGGACCCTCCGACCTGCTCAACAGTTCTGTGAATCTGCACCACTGCTATTCCAAATTCTCCAGTATCCTAACGTTCCCTATCCAACCACTACCTACCATCACTGTTAGAAGTGTTCTGCTTTGCAGAGAAACCTGGGGGTTGATAGAAGAGAACTCCTTCAACTTTCTACTCTAACACCAACCAGCAGACAGAGCAGTCAAATATTCACCTTCCACCTTTCTAAAAAGGATTCGGAAGAACCATCGTTGTCTGCTGTCTTGTTTTTTCCAACTTAATAGGCTGTTTTGTAGCAACTCTATTCCATAAAATAGTATTATTGAATTTTCTAGGCTAACTGCTTTTAGTTTTGAAAGTTCCATTATTTGCTTATTTAAAAGCAAGTCCACTTATTTAATCATCAAGAATTTTTTTATTTCAAGCAAAGATCAAATGGCCATAGTGGCTAAAGGAACACAGGTAAAGCCTGTAAGAAGTTTAAAAATTTAATCCCAGCATGGTTACCGATGCTCTAGGTGGACTTGAGCAAGAAATTTCAACTCAATATGCCTTAGCTCTTTCATTAAAAAGAACAAAAAAGATATTAATATTACGAACTCAACTCAGCTAATTGTTGAAGGGAATTAAATGATTTATGAGGCTGCTATGAAATGTAAAACCCAAGACATCAAGAAGAAATTACAAAGGGGAAGGGTGTAGAAAAGAGGAAAAGTTGTTAATCTCCACTGATACAGAAAGTTAATTTTTTAAGTCAGCCTCCAGTGGGAATGCACTTTATAGCAAAATAAGTTTCAATCTTCCACAATGTCTTGACTCCATCATTGAGGAGATGAGTTGTTGAGAACAACTGAGATTTCTGCAATTTAGTTTTTGTTGCTGATACAGCAATGTCCTTTTCATTCAACAAATACTGAGTCCCTACTTTGTGACAGACTCTTTCTCTTGTTAATGCAACAAATATTTATTTAATGTCCTCTATGTCAATTGCTTTCATTATGGTGTGTTTGTACCCTAGGGTGTGGTAAGAAAAAGACTCCATATTCATAATTTTTTTTTACCTAAAAAATAAGACTCCATTATTTGGAAGCTTATGGTATATTTAAAGTATCCCCAAGAGAAAAGTGAGAATTCCATAGGCTTGGGGGATAGCAGTGTTGCCCACATCCCTGGATCCTGACCAGTGTACTAGGACATACCCTACATACATGTGCCAGGTAAATGGCTTTGTAGCTTATAACATTTAGTTTTAACTAAATTGACTTAACACAAAATAGACGAGAAAGTTAAATGGCTCTTGAAATCCAAGAAAATGGTGAAACTGATACTTTTTATTCCAATGAAAATTTTATTGGTAAAAGTAACATTAATATACTATTCTGATAAGAATAGATGGGGGTTTCAGCTGCACCTGATTTCGATAAGAAGCTGGACCTTGTGCCTAAGCTTGATACCATGATGGGATGGGTCTTTGGATGGGTGGGTCTTACGAGGGGTTGAGCATAATTCACACACAGGGAAAACGTAAATAATTTGTTGTTTGTGGAATGACCATTGTGGTTTCAAAACACATCTGCAAATTCTTTTATACTCCTCCCATAAAGTCTGTGTCCCCATTTCTGGAATCTGGGAGGGCTTGTGTCTGCTCTGACCTTTGAGCACAGCAGAGCTTACTGCATGGTCAGAAAAGGCCATGTGGTTTCTGCCTCGTTCTTTTGGGAGGCTGGCCCTGGGAAAAGCCTGTGCCACGTAAGGATTCTGAGTCTCCCTAAGACCTCATTAAGCTGGAATGAAGTACGGTCAAAAGTCCAGCCGAGCCCAGACTTCTAGCCAAGATATCAGACATATGAGTGAAGTTGCCTTGGATCATCCAGAACATTCTATCTACCAGGTGAGTACCACTAAGGTCATGAGGATCAGAAGACTAGGTTAGCCAAGCCCTTCCTGAATTCTTAACCCACAGAACCTGTGAGGTATAATAAGTGGTGTTTTAAGGGACTAAGTTTTGGAATATTTCGTTAAGCAAAAACAGATAACTGGCACAGTTCACTGTGTATATCTAGGACATGCTCCATGGTGGGGTGGTCCTGTGAACCCCGCTATGTGACTCGCTTTGGTCAATGGAATGTTAGCAAATGTGACTCAAGCAGAAGATTGGATAGCACTTGTAAGATTGGGGTTCTCTTCTCTTGCACCTCCACCACTGCCATGAGAAGACAGCTGGGCCAGCCTGCTGGCAGGTGAGAGACATGGCAGCAGGGCAGAGGTCCCATTCATCCCTGTCATCCCAGTCAAGTCTGTTCCACACAAACGAACAGCCACCTGGCTCACAGACAAGTGGATGAACCCAGCTAAAACCAGAAGGACTGCTCATCAAGTCTAGCCTAAATCACTAGGCTGTGAACTTGTGAGCTAAATAAATATTTGTTTTAAGCCACTCTTTTGGAGGGTATGCATGTGCTATGTAACACCTTTAGTAACAACAGATAGTCAGTACAAGAATTTTTATTTCAAGCACTTTCCTAATAAAAACCACAGTTTCTAATCACATAGTTTTGTGTACTGTCTCTAAAACACTTGGGATATTCAAACCACTATTCTTTCTGGTGATGCCCTTTCATCCTCTTTCTGCCTTTCCTAATCCTACATGTTCTTAACAGTCTAGCTTAAATTCTGTAATCCCAGAATCAATTTAGACCACTCCATCCCACGATAGCTTCACCTCCGGATTCCTGGAGAATTCACCTTTTGAACCATCTTCCTGACAATTAACTGTATGTATATTGCTTTGCGATGCTACTTAACTCACAGGTGGGGAGAATGAAACACAAAAGTGCTTTAGGAGCTCAGAAGGGTGGAAGGGTGGTATCTTATGCCATACTGCTTCTCACCCTTCTTCCCAGCCCTTACAGCACATAATCTAATATCACGCACGTAACAGGTGTTAAATGAATATAGAAAGAAAGCAAAGAATGTGCCATAGCTTTTGAAAGGGTCTCAGACAGGTAGAGACAACATAATACGCATTTTATAACATTGCTTACAGCCGTTTTTTTATTACTTCAAATTTGAAAGAATAATAGAATTTTTTATGGAAGATAATTGAGCAATTTGGTGCCGGGTCGGGGGGGTGGGAGGGAAATCTTCTGAAATCTTGAATGTTTTCAGTGATTCAGAGGCTTTATGGGTAAAAAGGCATTAAACAATTGCCGTCAGGCTTGACTATATGCCAAATGACTGATCATAATGGCGTAGCTGTATTTCCCAACTTGGAGGTTTTGCAAGTCATTAATAAACTGTGCAACATTTACCAGGTGTTTGGTTAAAGCATGGTTACATAAAGGTTTGCAAATATTTATATTACACAGAAATCCTCCCACTGTATTCAGAGTTAAAACAGAAGAACCATTTCCCCCTAAATGGTTGTATTTCTCATAAAAGGGCATTATATTTCCAAGAATCACAAAGAGAAGTGCTACTCTGCATCTTTTCTTTGTCTCAACTTTCTCCCCCCGGGGAAATTACCTTGGAAGAAAAGGGGGAGGCTGAATTAGAGCAAATAATCACCTGTCAAATGTCACTGTTTAGTGACAATGTATCATATCTGAATTTTTTTCTTTAAAAAAAGGGAGCAATAGGAAATAACCTTTCAGCATCCGTTTGGAAGAAAATAAAGTCTTCTACATACCCCATCTATTTCAATTTCAACTCCAAGTAGAGGTTAACCAAAGTTATTAATTTATCCTTCCTCTTATTTTTCAAAAAGGAGTCTGAGTAGGACTTACCCAGTCCTTATATCCAGACATTAAAAATGAGAATAAAATATGTAATCCACACTGAAATAGGTTTGTGTTGAAGGGACATGGTTTGGAGGTGGGGTGAGCAATACCTCCTGAGATCTATTAAAGGATGAGAGTAATCCCTTTCATATTAGCCATAAAAAAATGGCACGCTTACATGGCAGTATGAAATGGTAGGTTTGAATAACCCTACAGAGAATTTTCTAATTAAAAGTACATGTCTAAGGCCCAGTTGTCATTGCTTTCTTGACCCTGTGCAGGACACTGCCCAAACGGACCACATCTGTAATGTATATGTGTCCTACATATAGTAGGGCACCTAGCAGTGAAGCTGATTAATTCACAACTAAAACAATTAATTTACAATTTGATAGAAATTTTAAAAAGATTATCATTGGCTGTCAGTGGCTGTCTGTCACTTCCCTCATGTCAATTAAAACAGTAAAACTTGCATATGGAGACTTCTACCAGGACTAGATGGATGGATAAGGAGGTACCCACCAAAAGCCCAAGCGGAACCTCAGAGGTGAGTTTATTACTACAGTTAGCTTGTGTGAAAGCTCCCCCTTGAGGAGCTCAAAACAACTGCACAATTCAACTGAAAAATTACATGGCCAACTGCAAAGTTCAACTGAAAAATTCCATCACCAGCTCTTGTCCTTCAGAAGAAAAGACTAAGCACTCTTTTAGGACAAAAGAAAAAAATCCTTTACAAACATTTCTGAAAAAGACTGTTTTACAAAAGGTTTTATTATTTTTTTTGGCCTCCATCTAAGATATTTTATTATTTAACTGGTATCTTTCATGTGAAATAAGACATATATAAAAAAACTGTACCTCCACGTGTGCCCTGTCACCAGCCAAGACCCATCTCCTTCAACAAACCTGAGGAAAAACCACTATAAAAATGAAGATAACCCTGTTCTAAGCTAGTACTTTTTTGTGTGTAGATAGTTACCATTAATTAGTTGCTTTGTGTCCTGAGAATGACGTGAGGGAGAAAATACACTTCTTGATAAAAGGTTGCAAGTAACTGGAAAACATTTTATGTGCCTGAATGAGAATTTGGAGAGTGCGCTTTTTGTTCAATATGTGCACACCATAAATCTGACTCTTGTGAGGTTCTGAAAGAATTAGAAGGAATGAGGAGATTTTGTTGTAGCCTAGCATCTTCAGCACCCATTCTCCTCTAGGACTGACAGCCTCCTTTCCCACGTATGCGTTAAGAATGCGCTAACCAATCTGCCCACGTAAGTCAAATAAGCAAAACTCTAGGGCACAATGCACACTCAGAAGTGGCAACTCACAAGTCAGGATCTGCCCGTTTTGTGCTAGAACTGGAGAGGGTTTCATCAGACTAACAGTGCCTGAGGCCTCAGATGACTCAAAGGGATCTTCCATTAACACTATCTCAATATTCTCATTTATCTAGTGTGGCTTTCCCCTCTTCCCTTTAAAGTTTTTGGAGACATGAAAAAATGCAGCACAATGAAGAAAAGACATCAATGCTCAGTGTTATGAAAGGAGAATAGGGTTTTCTTTCTATTAGATCAGGGAAGTGCCAATCATAGTTTAATAGTTCCTCTTAAAGGGCAGTCAGGGAGGCAGTTTGCAATATGCACTGTCCGTCTAAGCCATAGTAGGATGGCATTAAATGTTGAATGTAGGGAAAGACAGAGAGAAAATGTTGTATGAAGTGATGAGCTTCAGAATTATATTATTATTAACAGCATCAACTATTCTGATTAACCATAATTGTAATAAGTTAATCAGATCTGGGAAAGAGTTTAGGCCAAGAGGCATTAATATTTTATTCAGGGTGTGTTACTCAAATTCTGGCAAAGGATAATCAATGATGCTACACTTTTACTTAGTCTATCTCTAACATGCCCTAGGGAGTCAGCTGGAATCAAGGAGATCTTTAAACTCCGGCAGAATCAAATAACAAAAACTTGGTTTCATCTAAAATAACACTTAGGCCGTTGAACTGAATGTTGCAGCTGCCAAAATTCCAGGTTGAAGAAACTGTCCTATGTGAAAAATCGAACCATCTCGTGGTTTACAGTTTCATTCATCTGGGCTTGATTAGCCACACAAGGGAATCATGGGATAATCCTTCAACCTCATTTAACCCCATGAACTTTTCCATGTTTGTTTTTCCCTTCAATATCTCCGTCCATCTCTTTTCTTTCATCCCTCAAACACAGTTAACTCCTACTTACTTGAAGAGTAATATATGTAAATCATTTGTGATTATATAGTACACAAATCTAACTCTGACGATTCCATCAACTTCATTTTGATTTTTCAGTCTTACGGATTATCAAAGGTGTTTTCCTTTGCCCAATCTTAGAAACAACTGTAGATGAAAGTTTCTAAATATCATACTTCTGGGGACTTTTTTAAACAGAGTTAAATGGAATTAGGTTAATGAAGAGATGTGAACATACACGGTTGCACTAAAGAAGATCCAGTTTCCCAGGAGCGACAGAGAATTCCTTCTTTAAAGGAACCCAACCTCCTTCCCACACGGGCTTGCATCTCCATTCTGCTAGAGCTGGCCATCTAGTAATTGCTCAGCAAATGTTTATTGAGTAAATTAATGAGCACTAATTTAAAGATAATTAAACAATTAGCAGGTAATGAATGAGTTGTAAATTAGCATTTTATAATAAATTACAAATAATTTAGTTAACCAGTAAATAATTAAACTTCAATAGAGATAATAAAATATTCAGTAAGTAAACAAACTGCTAGAATAAAAAAAGGAAGATTTCCCCTAAGGATTAAAGGTCCAAACTAGAGAATATGTGCAACAGAAATATTATTTTCTAACACTGTAAGATATAAATGGGCACTGAAACAAAATTAGATAAATTAGTGAGCAGTGCAATTCACCATGCCGTCTTGCATAATAACCTGTTATTAACAAAGATTTAATATTCAACTGCTAAACGCCCGATTTAGAATCTTATGGTTGAAACACACTTGAGAGGTTTTCTATTCAAACTCCATTGTTTTGCAGATGCGGAACTGGAGCCCCATTTCGATGTATGATCTACCCAAGTTTACTTGGCTAGCACATAGCTGGCCTTCTTTCTAGTCAGCTTTTTCTTTTCTTCTATCTTTTCTGCCTGCCATTAACTCAATCCCTGTTTCTTCAGTGCCTACCGTGTGTCATTTTGATGGGCTAGACCAGTTCTTGTGAATTAAGAGGTAGTGGGTCCCAAATAAATGAGGGTATAATTGTAACAGCTATCCTTTTAAGCTATGAAGTTTCAAAGATAGGAGCTATAGTATCCATTACCTTCTGAACCGGACCTGGTTTTACCCTTAGTGGTGCATACAACAATCATTTCTATTGATACTGCTTCCAAGCAGCAGAGTAGATCTGTTCATTTCCTAGCCTTTTTTTTTTTTAACATCTTTATTGGGGTATAATTGCTTTACAATGCTGTGTTAGCTTCTGCTGTATGACAAAGTGAATCAGCCATACGTATACACATATCCCCATATCTCCTCCTTCTTGAGTTTCCCTCCCACCCTCCCTATCCCACCCGTCTAGGTGGTCACAAAGCACCAAGTACTATGCGGCTGCTTCCCACTAGCTATCTATTTTACATTTGGTAGTGTATATATGTCCATGCCACTCTCTCACTTCGTCCCAGCTTACCCTTCCCCCTCCCCATGTCCTCAAGTCCATTCTCTAGTAGGTTTGCGTCTTTATTCCCGTCTTGCCCCTGGGTTCTTCATGACCATTTTTTTTTTTTTTTAGATTCCATATATATGTGTTAGCATATGTATTTGTTTTTCTCTTTCTGACTTACTTCACTCTGTATGACAGACTCTAGGTCCATCCACATCACTACAAATAACTCAATTTCGTTTCCTTTTATGGCTGAGTAATATTCCATTGTATATATGTGCCACATCTTCTTTATCCATTCATCTGTCAATGGACACTTAGGTTGCTTCCCTGTCCTGGCTATTGTAAATAGAGCTGCAACGAACATTGTGGTACATGACTCTTTTTGAATTATGGTTTTCTCAGGGTATATGCCCAGTAGTGGGATTGCTGGGTCATATGGTAGTTTAGTCTTTTAAGGAACCTCCATACTGTTCTCCATAGTTAGCCTTTCTTTTTTAATGTGCTAAGAAAATCTAACTTAAATGTGCACAACCAGAAGTGATAAAGAGGGAAGGACAGGGGGACTTTCCTGGCAGTCCAGTGGTTAAGATTCTGTGCTTCCAATGCGGGGAGGTGGGGGGCGGGTGTTGGAGGGTGGGTTCGATCCCTGGTCGGGGAACTAAGATCCCACATGCCTCACGGTGTGGCCAAAATTTAAAATAAATAAATAAATAAATAAGAGGGAAGGGCACAGACTACAAAAACTTCCAAAAGCAAGCCAGCCAATCTCTTCAATAAAAAGCAGAAAAAAATGACAAGTACAGTTTTCCAATCAGGAGACAACTTTTCCCACTGTAGCATCCAAAACATGATCAGTAAAACATATGTTTTTCCACAGTTTCAAGTCCATCTGTCCCTGACATTTTACTAATTATCTCAAAAGAGTTTCATTGTAATTTTCCTTTCTCTACTAGTTCTAGTTAAAGGTAACAATATCTTTTGGTGAATATATTGTAGCTTCGGTATTAAGTGCTCTTGAACAGCCATGCTTGGGCTATAGAGATTATTCTAGAGTTCTCAATCTGCTAAAACAATCTTCTCCTTGGCTTCAAAAATTTTTCCCTATAGCTTTCATGTTCTGTAGCACAGAATAGCACAGAATGTTCTATAATAGACAAATATGACTGTGCCTAGCATTTAATTAACAAGGGCAGAATGAGGGCAGTAAGGAAGGTGGAGTTGCCTTGCACTGGAGCAAAAAATGGAGTCTTAGGTGTCAGAGGAGCTGAGTACTGCCATCTACTGGCTATGTGGTCTGGGTCATTTTTCTTTTCTGAGTTTTACATTCCTCATCTGAAAAGAGATTCACACTAATACTATATCAACAGGGTTCCGAGGTTAGATAATATGTGTGAAATATCACTTTATAAATTTCAAGTGTGATATGAATATCAGTGGGAAGTTTCTTATGAGTAACAACATCTATAAGATTCTGGGGACATTCTCAGAATAGTTAACTGAACACATTCAAGTCACTGTTTAGAGAAACAAAGTGGTCTTCCTTTTATATTCTACAGGGGCACTTTTTGTCTGTACTCAGCTATAACCGCATCTTTCACTCTGTAGTCTTCTACGTTTGCTGGGAGAGAGACTAATCTTTGACCTGAACTTAAGTAGGAGCATATTTTGCAAAACCAGAAGTAACTATATCTTGCCCCCCTTTTTCTGTGTGCTCATCTGATCATCACTGTGAATTTACTACCCAGTGGCAGGTTTGGAGTTAAGATCCTTCCCGAATGACTACAGCTGTCCCAATGAGCCCCTTCTAGAAATGTCTCGGCATCCCTTGAAAGACTGAAGGGCACTGTGGCAACATGGCGACCTTTTGAAACTCTCATGGTATATCCTTTCCCTGGAAGGAATTCTAAGGCCCTTCTGTCTTGTGTTACCTGCTGCGTACCAACCACTGGGGAAGGACACTGAAAATTTAATGCATTTAAGAAAAGCTGTGCAACCTTCCCTTCTGGAGCAGCCTTGGGGAAGACTATTTTTCTGGTGCCCATTTACCTCCGGGGCTGATTTCACTACTGTGCTGGCCCCAAGCGGGGCAACAGTGAAGGAATCTGATCAACATCAGAGGTACCAACGCTAGAGACAGAAAACTGTGACTCTCACAACTGCACAACTGAGGGCTACTGACATGGAGAGTAAGGGCTTGGAAGTGCAGTGTTTTGCACGTGCCTGTGTGTGTGTTACAGTACGAGGAAGAAGAATTCAGCACAGAACTAAGAATATAGGACAGGCAGAGGATGGGGTGTTGAAAGAGAAGCATATGGGACCAGATAAACAATTTATCTGGAAAGTGGAAACATACACAACATCCAGAGAATAACCATTAACAGACAAAGAAAATATCTTGCATTCAGCAACTGACATAGAAATGCATTTGCCATATAGTTTTAAGTGGAAAAGAGAAGGCTATTCCACTAAGGTAAAATGCCATTTCTTATAAATGTGTGTGCAGAGACAACAAACTGAAAGGACGCACATCAAAATGTTTGTACCAGTGATTATTTCTGGATGTTGGAGTTAAAAGGGAATTCTACATATTTTTCCTTTGTGTGTGTATTTTCTAATTTTTCTATATTGAATATACAAAAAGGAAAAAAGTAATACATGTTTTTGAAAACTATGGCTTCTACCTTTCTTTTATAACCATCACTGAGAAAACATATTTGCGCAGAGGAAGGAAGGAAGAGGTTGGAATAGGGGTCTGCAGGCTATAGCCTGTGGGTCAGATACGACCTGCTGCCTGTTTTTGTAAATAAAGTTTTATTGGAACACAGCCACCTCATTCATTTACATGCTACACAGGCAGTGTTCAGTACTTGTGAGAAGACCATATGGCCTGTAAAACCAAATGGCCCTGCGCTTCCCTGGTGGCGCAGTGGTTGAGAGTCCGCCTGCTGATGCAGGGGACACGGATTCGTGCCCCGGTCCCGGGAGGATCCCACATGCCGCGGAGCGGCTGGGCCCGTGAACCATGGCCGCTAAGCCTGTGCGTCCGGAGCCTGTGCTCCGCAATGGGAGAGGCCACGACAGTGAGAGGCTAGCATACCCACCAAAAAATCCCAAATCCAAATGGCCCTATCTGGCCCTTTACAGAAAAAAGTTTGCCAACCCCCTGGGTCAGAAGAATCCTTCCCTTGATATTGGATTATCCATTGCACATTATTAGCTGTGTGAGCTTGAGGGAGTCAGAATCTCCCTGTCCACTTTCCCCATATATAAAGAGAAGGATAACTCTGCTTAGAGCCATTAATGCATAAGAAGCGTTTAACACTGTTCCTTGT
Organism: Monodon monoceros; assembly: GCF_005190385.1. Lineage (NCBI taxonomy): Eukaryota > Metazoa > Chordata > Mammalia > Artiodactyla > Monodontidae > Monodon > Monodon monoceros. The sequence goes on along the minus strand of NW_021703770.1, from coordinate 18,520,618 downwards.
ATGTTAGGAAACTGTCAAAAATATTACTCTACCTATTATTAACCACTTCTTTTATAGAAGATACCTCATTCCACCATTATCTAACGCAACTGCCTATTTTGTTAGTCAAAATTGCTCCATATTAGCAACTTTAGCCACTCACTGTTCTCATTTCTTCTGTGTCAGTTATAATCTCTGAGATAGTACCAATGTCATTAAGGTAGTTTGGGGTTTGCTAATTTGCCATGAAGGGCTGGGATTCAATCTAGCACTGTTGCATCCAAGTCCAGACATTTGAACGACTGAAATCATAATGCTATATTTGCATTACGCTTTGTACTTGTGAAACACAGGCAAACTAGCACAAAATGTAGCTATGGTGTGACATTCTGTACTCCTGCCCTGCTACCCTAAACAGAAGCTTCTCAGATAAAGAATATTCTTTCCACCCTACAAAATAACACCTGTCTGTTGAATTTCAGTGGGTCCAGCAAGCTTCCACAACATGGTGACAATCACTCTTGGCACTGAGCGGAGATCCAGACACAGCCTGCCAAAACATCTTTGGGAAGACCTGTCTGAAGGAAACATGGGACTCAGGATCCTGCAAAATTTTGAGAGTCTGTCATTCAAATACATTTAAAGATGGCATTTGGGGGCTTGGTACAGATTCAAAATTGGAATTTTTTTAAAAAGATGGGGCTTCTCCAAGAATGAGACAGGAAGAGAGACTTGATTATCAATGGAATGTAATTATAAGAAGTTGAAGATAGGAAAGGATAGGATGAGTTTCATGAAAAGGAGGCAAATCAGGAAACTGAAGGACTAATCGAAGTATTCTTATCAAAGGAAGCAAAGAACGGCTTTAAATTCAGGGCTAAGTCTATCAAAGGAAGAACAAACTCAGTTTAATCCAATCAACACAATGTCTATTTTATGCCAGGCACTGGGTTAACACAGCTATAGGTGGTAAGATATATCAGATGCTCTTTCTACCCTAGAGGAGTTTCTGGGCTGGTGGAAGGGAGATGAATGTGTAACCAAATGATGTCTTATAATATTAACAATAATAGCTGTCATTTGTTGTAAAAAAATGTAAAGAAAATTCAGAATGAGAAAAATGAATTCTGCTTGGAAAGGTGCAAGGAATGCAGGAAAGAGAGGAATAATTTGAGTTAGGCCTTGAAAATCACTAAAAGTTCACTAGGTGAATATTGGGACAAGAACGAGAGTGGTCTGCTGCAGTTTTGGAATAGGATGGATACAAGGAATGGCTAAAATGAAGATGAGGAATGATTATGCCAAGCTTAAGAATCTGGGCTTCATCCAGTAGGTTTTACTTATATACATATATACGTATACACATACATACATCTACATATACACACATATATACATACACACATATTTCATTTTTTTTAAAATGCAGGAAGTGACCCGGTTGAATCTGGTTTAAAATGACAAAAGAATGATTTCCTAGAGAGCCATAAAGTTGGATCATGGGAGATTGTGTAGCAGAAAGATGGAAAACCTAGACCACAGAGATGCGAGTAAGAATCATGAGGAGGGGATGTAGACAGAATACAGCATGTTTTCAAACTGAAATGCAAAAGTGGAGGCAAAAAGTCTAAACCCAGAAGAAAGGGAAAAACAAATGAATAAAATTCTGGTGTGGGAGGAGGAAGGGTAGGTGGGCAGGGAGAAGAGTATGGCTAGGGCACTGGATTTGGCACAGAGATTTTTTTTTCTCTCAGAGACATAAAGGAAACAGTGAAGGGAGGGTAAGAACGCAGATAATATTGCAGGGAGGGATGTTGAGAAAATTCATCACTACTGACCTCTACTCTTAGCGTAATGAGAGGGATGGGGGCTTTTTGGAAAGGGAGTTAGGCATGGAACCACCTTTGGTGGCTGGGAAAGGGAAAACGCTTCAGAATCCACCTGGGCCAACAACTCATACATTGGCGATGTCTCATCCGCACATTTGATTTTTTTCCAAGACTGCTTTGAGCTTATCATTTCACTCATCTAGAAAAATGCTTTATCACTGATGGGTGTTGAATGACACTCAAGAGAGGAAAATCTAATTTCCTCAACCTGACACTCAGGCCTTCTCCAATGGAACTCTCGATCTAGCCCTCTGATCTATCTCCACCTCCTTCGCTGTTCCCTCCTCTGGATTCAGAAACCCAAATGCTTTCAGGCTCAGGCAGGTCTAACACAGCGTAAAAAGAGGCATGGTCTGAGGCAACAGGGAGTGGTGAGGTTCGTGGCTCGGAAGCTGTTATATTTTCTTTTAAAATTCTATCAGGGACTTACCTGGTGGCTCAGTGGTTAAGAATCCACCTGCCAATGCAGGGGACACGGGTTCGAGCCCTGGTCCAGGAAGATCCCACATGCTGCGGAGCAACTGCTACGCCTATGCACTACACCGTGCGCCACAACTACTGAGGCTGAGTGCCACAACTATTGAAGCCCACGCGTCACAACTACTGAAGCCCGCGTGCCTAGAGCCTGTGCTCCGCAACAAAAGAAGCCACCGCAATGAGAAGCCAGCACACTGCAATGAAGAGTAGCCCTGGCTCGCCACAACTAGAGAGAGCTCACGCGCAGCAATGAAGACCCAACGCAGCCAAAAATAATAAATAAATAAATAATTTAAAAAATTCTATCAGGATCAAACAAAATATGTAAATACAATTTGATATTTCAGGGACTTTCTCTTCTAAAATTGTACACGAATTCAGCCTCCTCCAAGCAGCTTTCCTAATAAACCAGACTCATAGATAAGAGTTCCTTCTCAAGTCCCCTTTGGTATTTACCCCAACCTTCCTTTGTGTATCACTCACCTGTACTTGTATGATGCTATCTTTCATAGCACAGAGGTCAGAACATGAGCTTTGGATTCAGATGGCCCTGGAAAAATCCTTGACTTTGCCACTTTTAGCCTGATATGACATAAGACAAGATACCTAAGTTTTCTGAGTCTCATATTTCTCATTTGTGAAATAGGAATAATATTACCTTATGGGGTTATTGTGAAGATAAAAATATATGCAAAATACTTACTGGAGTGCCTGGCATGAAAACACCGAAATATTTTAAATAATATATGGTTTTCCCTAACATCATGATAATTGTCTTAATTATCAAGAATCAAATCTTCTGAATTCTTTACACTCTGAGTTACTAGAGAAATGTCTTGGGAGTATTTGCTGCTAAGTACCTGTTTGGGAGATAAGCTGATATTTATTTGCAATAATTAGACTACTCAAAAAGGCATGGGGCAAAGCAAAATTTTGGTGGGCTGGGGAAATTTTAGGGCCCTAATTAGAGAACTGAGATACTCTTAAACAGTGAAACAAGAACTACACATACACATGTATATATATGCATATACACACACACATATATACATTTGTATCATTCTTTACCATTTGCAAAGTAATTTCTATACTCTGCTTCTTACAAACCTTTGTATGGAGTCCAAACAGTTATAGATCACCACCAACAACAGTAACTGATACCAACTTTGTAAGGTATATTATCATAATTTTATTTTAGAGAAAGGGAAACTGAGGCTCAGAGAGGTTAGACTTGGCCAAGGGGACTCATCAGTGACTCATCGGCGGAGGGGACCCCATCACAGGTCTCCACACCCCTGCTTTCTCTAATCTTTCATAACTTTCCAAGATATGAAACTTGTCAGGAGCAATTAAACACTCAACAGCCACATCACCCTAAAATAAATATGGGAGCTGGAAAACATATCTAGTGGAACTCTGAATGAGGAACATGAGAGTTCACACACAAATGGCCTAGAATGACATTGGCCAAGACCTCTTGAGGACAATAGTATTTCATGCAAACAGTGCCACAGGCTCTTAAATAGAATCAATCCCGTGTGTGGGCTTCAGTTCCCTCTGTTGATGCACAGCATCACACTCATCACCATAAACAGTGCTGTCTGAAGGAGGGGAGTCATTGGTCCACTTAGCAGGTGGCCTCTAAAAGGGCTCATTTCCAATCCCCCAAAAGCACGCAGCAATAGAGGCTCTGCGCACACAGCCTGGGCTCTGTGCGGATGGATGGGAGATCTGGCTCGCCGGGTAGGGAGTACACAGTATAGTAATTTTCAAACAGGGATTGGGAGCGAAACCAAGGGGAGGGGATCTCCAATTTTACAATCTGACTTCAGCATGTTCTAAAAACACGGCAAAGTAAAAAGCAAAACAAAACAGAGTAATTAACAAAACCATCAGGAGAAAAGGAATCAAATTGATACAGAAGCTGAAAAGCAAACAGGGACTTCTCAGGACAGGTTGTGCTTCATTGACTTAATTCCTCTGACAGGGTCAAAAGCTCAGGAGCAAAGGAAGCTAGACCTTTGGTCATATTTGATTTATTATAATGTGACATTCTCATAGGGAACTGGAAAGGTGGCATAAAGAGGGGGAAGAGAAGGAAAAGCTGGATCTGGTTGAAAGTAAGGAAGTATGAGATCGAATTGGTGGCTATAAAACCTTCACTCTGCTCCTGGAATTGGGAGTGGAAAAACATGCTCACTAAGAGGGAGTCTTGTCTGTTTTGGGCCCCTACTCTGATTACTTCTAAGCCAAGCAACCTGCTAGACTGTCCCTAAGAATGGGTCTCCTGTTGTTCCATAACAATGTGACTTAGCTTTTAACAGCTCCTGGTAATCCAAGAACTTGTGCGCCCTTTGCACAGCTCAGTTTAGCTCCAGGCCTCTGTTTCCTCATGGGAATAACAGGAGACAGGAGGAGGTGCCTTCTAGTCCGACACCATGGAACCAGTGGTGTCTTGCTTTTCTATCTCACTGCGGTGAGCACGGTGCAGAGCCCATGGTGGTCCTCATTAAATGCTTCTCACTTACTAAACACAGACCAATAATGAGGATGACAGGTAACATTTATTGAGCCCCTACGAGGTACCTGGCACTGTTCTAAGTATGTTTTAACTCCTTTCACCTCCCAACAAGCCTGTGTGGTAGGTCCTGTTGATGTTAAGCGCTCAGCTTGAGTCTCCCACTGAAGTCTGGGCCTCGCTTCCTCACCTGTAACAGCTTGCAAGATTGAGAACTACAGTTTGCTAACACTGAATGGTTCCAGACAGTTCTAGGTACTCGACAGGTGGACAGTTCTCAGCAGAGCCTCTTGCACATAGAAAACCTCCAAGAAACAACTGGCATTATTCAAGATGTCAGGGGTTTTCTAAAGCAGGACTGCTCCAGGGTTACAACTTTGGTAAGGCGATTCCTTCTGGCTGGCACTGGCATTTCTCAGGTCTCAGAAGCCCTTGGTGGGTCTGCTATCTGGTGCTGGCCGGGAAAAGGGTATCTTGTAAGTGAGAGGGGCACTGGGATAAGGGTTTAGAAAGCTAGCTCCTGACACCAGCTCCCCATTTCCTGGCCGTGGGACCTAGGCAAGCCTTTTCCTTTAGTCTGTTTCCCACACTATAAAACCTATAGAGGTGATGACAGGAGGGGAGGGTCATCCAAGAGAAAACTGGTAACCATAGCAACCCCCCCCCCACCTGTGAGAGGAGCCTTGATTATAATAATTCTACAGAAAGCAGTCAGTAGGTGATACAAGAGCAGTGTATGAGGTGTATTTAAGTCTATGCTGCTGGTTAAGAAAAGTATATTCCTTCTGTTCTTGTTCTGATCTGTGAAACAACACAGTTCATTTGGTGACAACTTCCATTCTTATCCTGCCGCATACCATCTCTAATATTAAATAAATGATGTACTTAGAATATCAATAAATGTCCCCAAGAGCAGTAGTTTCCTTAACTAACTTAACAAAGCCGCGCTGATCTGTGATGAAAATGGGAGAAATAAAAACAATGTATGTTTTTCTTAAAGTGAAATGTACTCCATTTTTAAGCCATGAGGGTCTTTTTTTTTGTTAAAATTCGTTTGGTTTATAAAATGGTGGCGAGAGTAGTTTTTAATTGAAAAAGCTATTAATGAGTAAAATATAAAAGGGCCAACTGTATGCTATGGCAATGAATATTTTCTGAAATTTAACTCATCTGTGAAATACAAGTATCTCGGATGCACAGGTGTAGGCTCAGACAAGCAGAATCTCAATGAGACAAGAGAACTGTTCTCCTTTCGTCAGCAGTACATCTTCCAACAACTGGCAGACTATACCTTTCTTTATAAGAATGTTCTGGTATCTGATTATTCTTCCAGTGAAAAATGCATAAAGTGGATTTTCAAACTCAATCTCATTATCTATAACGATATATTATAGATAAATGAATAGAAACCTCTATTTATTCACCTAACTACCTTTAACCTAAATGATCCTACAGCTAGTATGGAAAGACGCAGGATGACATTTTCCTTTTTTCCTTTTAAAAACAGTATGTCCAGTTTAGAAAATCTGGAAAGCACACAAGCTTGTAAAAACCAGTTTTGAGATATAACTTGTTTACAATAAATTTCACAGATCTGAGGTGCCAAATAGATAACTGTGACAAAGATACGAATCATTTTCATCAGCACAGACAGTTCTGTTGCTCCTCTTCGTATCAATCTCCCTTCTAGTACCCCGCCACACACCCCCCCGGAAGTAACCACCGATCTCACTGCCATCACTGTAGGTTAATTTTGCTGTTTTAGAATTTCATACGATTGGAAGCACGCTGTGTGTGTTCTCTTCTTTCTAACTTCTTTCTGAGTACGACGTGACATTCATTCACGTTGTCATATGCATCAGTAGTCGGTTCCTTTGTATTGTTCTGCATTGTTTCTGGTGTGACTACAGCACACTTTGTTTTACCCATTCTACTCTTGATGGACCTAAGGGTTGTTTAAAATTTTTGTCTGAGTAAAGGTCTTTTGGATATGAGTGGACTGGAATTTTTATGAACATATGTTTCCGATTCTCTTTAGTAAATATCTGAGAGCAGAACGGCAGATCATCTAATAAGTGTGTGATTAACTGTGTAAGAAATTTACTTTCTGCATCTGGTGGCACCACATTTACTCACAACAACAGTGTACAAGAGATCCAGTTGCTCTACATCTTCAGCAACACTTGGTAGTGCCAATCCTTTGAACTTCAGCCATTCTACTGGGTGTAAAATGATATCTCACTGGGTTGTATCTGCATTTTCCTGATGACTTAATATTGCTGGGCATATTTTCATGTGCTTATTGGCCATGCTTTTACCTTCCTTGTGAAGTGTCCAAATATTTTGTCCATTATTACCGGTCTGTCTCTGTTCCAGCTAAGCAGGTCTTTGGGGTTCTGTATCTCCTGCATGTGCCCTGCTCTCCAGATTTCAGGGGGGTGATTTGCATTATGACATCAGCTCTCTGATGGGTCCAAAAAAAAAAAAAAAACCCACTGGTTTTCAGTTTGTCCAGCTTTTTTTTTTTGGCTGCACCGCGCAGCTTGTGGGATCTTAGTTCCCCAACCAGGGATTGAACCCCTCGGCAGCAAAAGTGTGGAGCCCTAACCACCAGAATACCAGGAAACTCACTGTGTCCAGCTTTGTCTTGTGGTAAGGATTAGAGTGACGACATCCAAGCTCTTTACATATCAGAGCTGAAATCAGAAGCCTTCTGCATCTAATGAGATGATCATATGACTTTCTTCATTTACTCTTAACATGACGAATCACATCGATTTTCAAAAATGGAATCAACTTTACATTCCTATGCACACATGACCATGATGTAATATCCTTTTTGTCTAGTGTGAGATTCAACCTGCTTGTATTTTTTCAAGGTTTGTAGGTTTATGTTCATGAAGGATATTGGTCCATACCACACCATTCTTGTAATATCTTTGTCAGGTTTTGGTATCAGGGTTAGTCTGGTCTCATAAAATGAGTTTGGAAGTGCTCCCCCCTTCTCTATTTTCTGAAAGAATTTGTGAAAATTGGGTTGCTAATTCTCGACTGTTTTAATTCATTGGAAAAAGCCTTCTGTGCTTGAAGCTTTCTTTATGGAAAGTTCTGATTAAAAGTTTAACTGATTAAGAGATCCATGGCTATTTAAATTTTCTAGCTTTCTTGAGTCAGATATTGTTAAGTTATAGTTTTTAAGGAATTAGTCCATTTCATCTCAGTTGTTAAGTATGTGGGCTTAAACCTGTTCATAATATTTTCTGCTCTTTTAATGAATGTAGAAAACTTAGTGATATCCCCAATTTCTCACTTGATGCTGTCTTTTTTTCCCTCATTCAGGCTATCTAGACATTTATCAATTTTTGTTGAGCTTTTCAAGGAATCAGGTTTACCTTTGTTAATTTTCTTTATTGCCTGTATGTTTTGTGTCTTACTGATTTCAGCTCTTTGAGATTAGTATTCTTCCTTCTCTAACTTCTTAAGGTAAAATTTTAATTAATCAAGTTCAACTCTTTCTTCTTTCTTTTCTAATACAGGCATTTCATGCTATAATTTTCCTCTAAGTTCTGTAGCTGTACCACACAAACGTTTGAAATATTAATGTTTCTACTATCATTCAGTTCAAAATATGTTTTAGTTTCTCTTGCGATTTTTTTCCCCCTCCCCCATCTGGTTACATGGATGTGCATTAAGTTTCTAAATATTTGGGATCTTCTTGATTACCTTGGTAGTGATTTCTAAATTAATTCTGTTTCGGTCAGAGAATGCACCCTGTGCCACTTCAGGTTTTTCAAATTTACTGACACTGATTTGTGCCCTGGTGTATAGTACATCATGGTGAATAAGTCCCCTGAACTGGAAAGTACATACATTCTGAAGCTGTTGGGTACAGTGTTCTGCCTGGCATGTGGTAGTGGTCACATAAATTTTATAAAACAAATGAATTAATTATGATTTAACAAATAAATGAAATGAATAGGAAGGGATTGGTCAAGGGGCTAAAATGAAGCTACAGCTGACCCGCGAACAACGAGGGGGTTAATCCGCCTGCAGTGCTGTCAGCCCTCCGTATCCATGGCTCCCCTGCATCTGCGGATTCAATGAACCATGCAGTCCTATTGCATTTTCCATTGAAAAATATCTGCGTATAAGTGGACATGTGTATATGAAACCCACTTCGTTCAGGGGTCAACTGTATTTAGAGAGAAAGGAGGTAGCCAGTGTAGCTAGACTGAAGATGACAGGATGACTGTAACTGAGGAAGCAAATATCCAGAGGATATAGGGGACGTCTGGTTAAAGCAGAGGCAGAAAATGTTGTTTGTAGAAGGGAATAAGAGCATGCCTTCTGAAACAAGAGGCAGGAGAAGACAGATGGGTAGAGGGTAAATGGTTTTAGGGAAATCCCATCAAACAGCGTGTAAGTTTTCAGCGTAGCAGAAACCAGACCTTTACTAGCGATGAAGAAAGGAATTGGGAGAAAGCATGTTGGGAGAGCCACTCAACAGGCCACTGGCATGAAGAAAAGGCTGGGGGAAGGCATCATGGCTCCATGGAGGCCTGGCACGTGAATCTGTACTGGGGGGCAGTCATGAAGGGCTTTCTTCAGCAAAGGTTTCTATAACCCAGGAACCTAAACAGGATCTAGGCGTGGGTTTCAGTAAAACCTCAGCAGAACTTTCTAATCATTAAATTTTTCAACTATCAACTTCATGCGACACGTTCTATCACAGGGCTTTTATCCTGGGAGCTACAGGATGGGTTACTTAATCCAGAAGAGGAGGAGTAAGAAAGGCTTTTGTAGGAGGTGGTATCTGAACTAAAGCCTGAAAGGAAGTTGGAATTATCCAGGTAAAAAGGTGGGTTTGAGGAGGGTAGAAGAAAGCATGGCATTTGAGAGCCCTGCAGCTCAGAGTAGGAGGGAGTAAGGAAAACCAAGCACTGTAACTGCCACCGTCATCCAAAATCTTGAACCAAAACAAACAAACAAAAAACAACAGTTTGCTTTTAAAAATTATGAAATGCTCATCCCTGGAGGTGTCTGAGCAATGGCTGTCTGGCCATCTAGCAGGGATGTTGGAAAGCACATGTGGGGAGACATCTGATTGAAGTGGTAGGGGGACACTTGTTCCCCACCCTACTCCTTCATGGAAGAACTTCCCTAACACTCCTGGCCTCTCTCTCCTCCCCTCTGTTTGGTGCCCTTGGAAGCAGGAAACGGGTTTGCCCAGCCCAGCCTCATGTTCTGTCCTGTCTTGTGACCTGTGTGCCTGATGCAGTCTGCTTTCTCCCAGGCGGTTAGAGGGGCACTTCCCAGCTGTGCCAGTGACCAGAATACCTCATTTAGAGGGAAAATATTCTTAGCAAACCAATTCATCTGAAGACCTAAAGGATATTCTCCAAAAAAGCTTTATCAGGAATGAAGCTGATATTCTGATCTCCATTCATATTTCTCATTGAAAGGCGTAGTTTTAAACTGACCCCATAAAACCTCAGATGACATCTGAAGTCACTTCCAACATTCAGAAATCTATTATCCTGAATCATCAAGACAACCAAATTCAGCATCCTAGGTTTAAGAATGCGGAGGAGTATAGAGGTGATGTTAGTAAGCTTTCTATCAAAGGGCGTTAAAAATGAAGAATAAATGCTGTTATTGGAAAATTAATATGTGGAAACTCATGCCCCGATGATGTCCAAACTCTACTATGCAGATATAAAATGCTGCTCGAGATTCAATAAAAAATGTAGAGCAGTTCATACAAAAGAGAAATGTAACAAAACACAAAGATATACAAAAGTAGAATGCACTATGCAGAGGGCAAACCAACAAAGACAAGAAAATGTGCAGACAAAGCACTGGGGTAGCTCAACAAGCCCACATTTCATTGGGCTACACTGGGTTCCACAAAGTAGTGTTCTCACAGGTACAGCACATAAAATAATTACTCCACTTCTTTGGACACTTGTTTACTACACACCCCACCGACCTCCATGGGTAATTCTAACCGTGATAAAAGACTAGGAAGGGGCTTCCCTGGTGGCGCAGTGGTTGGGAGTGCGCCTGCCGATGCAGGGGACGCGGGTTCGTGCCCCGGTCCAGGGAAGATCCCACATGCCGCGGAGCGGCTGGGCCCGTGAGCCATGGCCGCTGAGCCTGCACGTCCGGAGCCTGTGCTCCGCAACGGGAGAGGCCACGACAGTGAGAAGCCCGCGTACCGCAAAAAAAAAAAAAAAAAAAAAAAGGACTAGGAAGACAATAGCAGAAGGGTAAATGTTACCAAATGCACAGAGCCCACAATCCAAAGGTTTCAAAAAGATAAGGAGCTTTCCCCTTTATTCAATAGCATAAGCGGAACGGCCAAATTTCAGGGTGCTACATCCCAGAGGAATATTCTGAAAAGGGGAGAGAGGTACAAATGGGCAGTGTCTGAAGCACAGAAAGAACCTGAAGTATTCACTGATTTTGTAGGAGACCATTGAGAAATATGACAAGTCAATACTGACCACCTGCAGGGGACATTCACAGGGTAAGTATTTATTCCTGCAGACGTCTAAAGGATTCCCACCCGTGTTCCACGAAGCAGGCCACGTGGAAACCTTTTACACATTCAAAATAGCTTCTAAAAATGCACTTTGTATTCTGGGGAGCTCTGAGCGCCTCACCCACGAAGATAAGTCTTTAAAGTTGGGGTGGGGAAAGAACCCTTTACAGAGGAAAGGCTTGATGCGGAAGGAAATGAGTTGATTTTAGCAGCCACCGCAGGAAGAATACCAGGCACAGCCAGGGGCTGAAACTGCCTCAAACCTGAAAAGATTCTTAACTGTGCATAAAAAAGAATCCGAACATTGCCTGTGAGCTTACACCTGGCCCCAGTAGAGCTTCCTCATCAACATTCCAAGCCGGGCCTCAGAGAGCTGGGGGAAAGAATCTTGCAAGCACAGGAAAACAGTCAAATTTCTTTCCTTCAAGCCTAATCTGATGATTTAAATAAATCTCTCCTAATGCCTCTCAGGTGTTCTAACCATCTTATGCCTGTTAAGAGCACTTCTGCAGGGAGTTACCACTAGTAGCATCTCTTCTGATTTAACTCATCTGCCATAAAATAGCAGGTGCCTTCTGGACACAATGAAATTCTCAGAAATTCTAAGAGGAAATTTGCACAGTGTTTTGAATACTGGTGTGTTAAAACATACCTTAAGTTTCCTTAGACTTTGGAGAAACTGGATGGCGGGGGGGGGGGGGTTGTTTAGAATTTAAGTATTTTAAACAAAGGCATCAGAAAGATGTTAATGTAGTGGAATTGTTGGTTGAAACCAATTTAAAAAAAAGAAACAACTACCAAGGTTAAAGGGGAATTTTCAAAAAAGTTAAAATCCTGACTCTCATCATATACAAAAATAAACACATGTTTAAGATTTTGTGGAAACTGATAAGATGTTACAACCAACTCAAAGGAGAAACCAAAGAGCAGACACATGTTCAGATCAGGAGGAATGAAATGAATGTGTAAATGGGAGACAAAACTCACCTTTTCCACAGTGGACTGGGAAGTCAACTGAACCTCTGTGGGACAGAATTTACACATCTACAAACAAGAATTATTTTATACTGCTATCACTTACCTACAACTTACAGAGTTGTAGAACAGCTTCGTAGAATCAGAATTAGATAACCCGAAATGATGTGCTATTGAAGGTGCACGGTTTTCTATGGAGGCACAATTTTTTCCCTACACAGGTCACTGACTATTTTATTTATTGCTGTATTCCCCAAACCTGGTACAGGGTAGATGCTCCATAAATACTTGCTAAACAGATGTCTACTATGTATCAGGCATAAAGCTAAACCCTTCACATGCATCATCCCCTTTAACCTTTCCAACAACGCTTTAAGATAAATATTATTCTCAGATCACTGACTTGAAACTAGCTTGTGTGATGTTGCACAGTTATTACTTGTCAGAGGTCGAGGGGTGGAGAACAGGGGCGGGGTGGGAGGAGCGGGATTTGCCTCAGGTCTGTAATCAGAAAGCCCATCTTTTTTTCTTCCTGATTCTTCTTTCCATTTAATATGTCTTTTTTATTTATCGTCATGGTCCCACGCGCCTCTAAATTAAGGGATTGTTTATATGTTCCAGAGATATAACATGCTTCCCTGATGAGCATGATATTGGAGACCCTTGCTTTAAGACACATAAATGAACAGCAGCACTCACGAGAATCTAAGCATAAATAAGAGACATATGGACATCTTTATTGTGGCCTCGCAGATAAGCACAGGATACTTACCAGCCCACATCCCAACCCCCATCCTTAGGTGCTCATTATAATTTTCAGGATAACAAAGATGGATGAACTCAGCAGTGTTTACGTGTGTGGTTTGTGCTCACAGAAAGCGCGGCAGCACTTAGGCAAGCAGCAGCAGCAAACATTCACCGCTTACTGTGACCGTGCACTACTTTCCCAGCGACACTCTGAGGCGGGTGCTATTATCACCTCCTCTTCACAGGTAAAGAAAGCGGGAATACACCAAGTCACCTTCACAGAATCACGGAGCTAAGCTGCAAGTCTGGGCTTTGACCTGGCGCTTGTAACGCCCTCCCGGACCTCACTCTGAGACACTCTACTGTCTGCATTGGCTGCTGAGGCTCTCTCTGCCATCGTGTCTTGATTTTTCACAATCCTCTTTGCCCATTTTATCAGAGCTTACAAGGGTACTAGGATTCCTGCAGCCGCCAGCATCCCAGGGCTGGAACTGCATTCTGGCTTCAGTCCTGAAAGCTATCTTCGGGCCACTTGGCACCTGCGATCATTTGGGTAGTTTACATTCACCCTTGGAGAGGGACAGGAGACAAAAGTGGTCTTCTGAGGCCTTGAATAGGTGAAGGTCAGAAAGTTGTGTGTGTCAAGTGTTAATCTGAAATCATTCTCTCCTAAGTCCCCAAATAATCCCCTGCTTTCTTTTCTTGCCAGAAAACAGGCTGCCCTCAGAATGAAGTAACAGTATGATTTTAGACACCTCCAGATGAGTTTCGACATGAAGAACGGCACAGTGCTAGTAGGTAGAAGGTGTCGATACATGATTAACTTAGTGGTTTGTTTATATCATTTCATTTAATCTTCACAACGACTCTCTGAGACAGGTATTGTTCTTATTATCATCTCCATTTCGGAGATGAAGAAGTGAGGTTGAATAACCTGTCTAGGTTAAGCAGCTTGCCCAAGATCTCAAGAAGGTTGCGATTTACCAACACCAGAGGTGTCTGTGGAGACCAAGTATGCCACCAAAAGCAATATGACAGCTGTTTGCAACACAAGGCCACTTGGCAGAAAGCCTTAGGAAGTGGTACCATTTACTCCATAAGCACTGAAGCATGAGACCTTTATTTCTGAGGGGGGTGTAATGCTCATCCTTTTCAAACCTTTATATACGCTTACCCTTCCCTCAAGGGCATCACAGAATTCCCACCCCTAACAAAAGATAACGCTACTTTCTCATAAGATCATGAAAAAGCTTTTGCCATTACTATCACACAAGCATTAAGAAACAGACATTATCTGATGAAGGTTCCCATAATCAGCCAAATGGTTACTAACTGCTTGATAAATTCTAGGGGTGGAATAACTGGGATTTTCTTATATCCTTAAGGGAGGGACTAAGAAAAAGAATCTAGACACTTGGAATCTAAGCTAAGTTCTGACACTGCCTTCAGGATTTCAGGAATTTCATCCAAATGGGCCATTACCTCCAGTTCGGAGGAGAAAAGAAGTACATTAAGGACCATTTCTAGGCTTAAGTCAGGAGGATTTCACTCTCTGTTAACTCACTCTGAGCTACACCTGTGTGCTCCTTACATATTTAAACATTACTAACTTGGTCATCAGGAATCTCTGATAATGTAGCTCAGTGTTATTTAGAGACTTCCCTGGTGGTGAAGTGGTTAAGAATCCGCCTGCCAGTGCAGGGGACACGGGTTCGATCTCTGGTCCAGGAAGATCCCACATGCCGCGGAGCAATTAAGTCCGTGCACCACAACTACTGAGCCTGCGCTCTAGAGCCCACGAGCCACAACTACTGAGCCCACGTGCCACAACTACTGAAGCCCGTGTGCCTAGAGCTGGAGCTCCGCAACAAGAGAAACCACCGCAATGAGAAGCCCGCGCACCACAACTAAGAGTAGCCCCCGCTTGATGCAACTGGAGAAAGCCTGTGTGCAGCAATGAAGACCCAATGCAACCAAATAAATAAATAAAAATAAAATCTTAAAAAGTGTTATTTAATATTAGAAGGCTTTTTTTCCAAATCAAGTTTTCTGTGCAATTTGAATATGTGAAACAGACACACCCATCTCAACCCAAAGCATGTCCCTCTGGCAGCCTCTAGTGCAACCAAGGGCTCCACGGAATGCACTTTGAAAACCATCCATCTAGTCCTGCTCTAAGGAGGTATGATCTGCCCCAGATTTTGAAGCTACAGGCTAAGAACTGAACTGCTTGACGTGACCCTTTTCAAAGTGACGGAAGTGAATATAGAGGTTAGCATTTCTGAAGATGCAAGGTATGAGTTTGGAAAGGGCTTGGCATCAGGTGTGCTGAGCTACTCGACAGCAAGTCCCTTTCCCACTAGAGGGTCAATTTTCACTTAGAAAAAAGAAGAATCTGGACTGGAATCAGGTCTTCTCAACACTTTTTCCCACCTTGAAGCACAGTTTTGGTGCACAGAGCATGTTCCTCCATCCTATCTTTCATTATAGGGTTTGCAGAAGAGGAGGGTGGGAGGAATGGTACCCACGATCAAGCAACATCTCAAGGCAGGTGGGCAGGCGAGGTCTGCAAAAGACCCCCTTACTCTGATGGGCTCCCACCGTGGACCTATCCGCTCCCTCTTACCCACTCCATTCTCCAATTGAGAGACACGATCCTACAGGCTTTTACAGTTCATTATGTTGTCATATTTCCTGCTGCCAAGCGCTTCTCAACTTCCACATATAATACTCGAAGTCCCTTGATTTAAAGGGAGTCTTAATTTGTGCTTTGAGGGTGTTCATCTCAGGGGCAGTGAGTTAGTATTATTATATTCAGTCCAGAATTTTCCTATTTAGAAACCTTTTCTTCTTAAAACATCTACCTACGGACCCTGTAACCAAATTAATTTGAAGGATCTCCTCCCTTTCTTTACTCTAGGACTGCTACACTCTCATTTTCTCTAGGATCCCCCAACCCCTTACCCTGATTACCACATACTTTTACACTGGACATTCAAAATCCATGGTTCCCTGTAATAACCACTTATGCTTGTTAAGTAGCATGGCGTGCCCGGATCTGGAATTTATCGTTCCTTTTAAAGTAAACCCATTCCAGACAATTTCAGCAGGGAGATGCTTTTTCATTTTAAGGGTGTGGGAAAGGCCACTGAGATGGGAGGAGGGAGAGGGAGTGAAATATTTCGGATACTGCATACTTTACCCGTTATGTCATGCTGTTTGAATGACTCACTGTAGATCTGATACTGATTCGGACAATGTTTCTTCAGCCACTTGCAGACATCCTGCTGAGTCCACAGAGCCACTGGTTTTGACAGCTTCACCGTAGCCGACTATAAACACAGAAGGAAAAGAAGATCTGTTAGTGCCAGCCTCATGCCCAGAAAGGCACTGCTGTTAGAAGTCCTATAGTGTGGTAAAGGCTACAGGCTGGATTCCCTGAAGATAAACATCTGACTCTTGTCTTCCTCTGAGCCTCTGCAGACCTTCTCCATGCCCCTGAAAGCCAGAAAGAAAAGGTCCAGGTGGAGAAGGCCATGAAAACTACACGTATTCTCAGATTCTCTCTACTGGGAGAAGTCCCCAGGAAGCAGTGTTTTCTGATGACTCCTCTAACAAGACAATTAGGTTGCTAAGCAATTGACTAAATTTTAGGGGTGAAACAGCTGCCCCCAAGTGGCCTTTCTCTGTATCCCAAGAAAGTGTCCATTTCTCACTATCCTCTGATATCTCTAGGACCTAGGATAACTGGCCCCAGCAGGTGCTAATAATTATTTTAGGAACGAATGTTATAGGATTTAGATACCTACATACGAATAGCTCCTGAGAGCTCTGGATTTAGGGTGGCCCTGTAAAGTCTAGGAATTAGTTACGCACAGCAGGTAAGGAAAAAGTCAATTCCACCAGCACGTGGGGAATGGTAATAAGATAATGAGTGTAGCTAGACTTCATGTAGAAGCCAACTAGCCGGAGTCATTTATTGCTCACTGGATCTTTCAGGGAGGCTTATGAAACAAAACAGAACACAGAGGTGCAAAGGACCCAGCCTTTGACCAATGGCAGGTTAGAAATACATTCATTCATCAACAAGCATCAACTGTGCTAGATGCTGGTCTGCCTCATAGATCCCAGGGACTTGGCTGAGGCTAAGTGAAAGCTTAACTAGCTATAATCTTTATCATTCTGGATCAGTGTTTGCATTCTGGATCAGGATTTTAATACAAGTAGTTCTCTAAAGGATGTTGGACAGTACACAGACCTGGCCTTAAATATCACTGACCTCACTAGGGATCATTCTCTTTCACTTCTCTTTCAATCTCTCAGATTATGTGAAGGGGAGAGCCTTGATTTTGTATGAGTGTGATTTAACATCTTTCTAACACCTGCTAACATGATCTTTGACAAAGAGAGGGCTTCCTTCAGCCTCGGAACTGTCATTGGAAAGCAGAATTTTCATCTAGCATATAATAACTGCTGTGTTTTACTTTTTTTATATTTAAGGTTACCTTTTTTTATGGCAAATAAATTATGGCAAAAATACATTCTATTTTCTGTAGGAATACCTAGATTGCTTTTAAAACAAATTTGAGTTAATAAAAAGCTGGGTCATTATTTACAACTACCAAGATACAGAAGCAACTTAAATGTCCGTCAATAGATGAATCGATAAAGAAGATGTGGTGTGTGTGTGTGTGTATATATATATATATATATATATATATAATGAAATACTACTCATCCATAAAAAAGAATGAAATTTTGCCATTTGCAGCAACATGGATAGACTTTGAGGGCGTTATGTTAAGTGAAATAAGTCAGAGAAAGACATATACTGTATGATATCACTTACATGTGGAATTTAAAAAATACAACAAACTAGTGACTATAACAACAAAGAAGCAGACTTGCAGATATACAGAACAGACTAGTGGTTACCAGTGGGGAGACGGAAGAGGGGAGGGGCATGATAGGAGGAGGGGACTATGAGGTACAAACTAATAGGTATAAAATAAGCTACAAGAATATACTGTACAAAACCGGAATATAGCCAATGTTTTATAATAACTATAAATGGAGTATAAGCTTTAAAAATTGTGTCTCACTATATACTGTACCCCTGTAACTTACAATATTGTACATCAACTATACTTCAATAAAAAATGGGTCCATTTCAAGAAAAATTAAGGAAACAATAATACAGATGGTAATAGTAAAAAGAGTGGAAGTGAAATGCAGGTGATTCAAGTTTAGAAAACAGTGTTCAGGTGTTATTTTTTATTAGTATATTTTGAATTGTATGATTCTTTGGGCCATCACTTATAAAATAATTACAAATAGGACATCATTTTTTACTTTGTGCTGTGGTAATTTTTCTTCTTTTACTTTCAGGAGTGGCAGACTGTATTTTTCCAAAGATGATTTTATATATGCACAGACACATACATACACACATACATATCTCCTTCTCACTGATTGTGACTTTCATTCCTCCACCGGTATTTGGGGTTGATGTTGTCTCTGTCTGAATTTTGACAGGGTTCATGGAGGGCCTGGCCAATGGAGTACAGCAGAATTGATGCTCTCTGTGACTTCTGAGGCTACATCAGAAAAGAGATAGAGCTTCTGCCTGGCTCACCCTCTCTGGCACTCACCTTCAGAACCTGGCCACTGTATTGTGAGGAAGCTCTGACCACATGAAGAGACCAGGTAGAGGAGTTTTGGCCAATCCCCCAGCTTAAAGTCTCCGCTGACATCTACCACCAACCCTATCAACTGTCAGACAAATGAGTAACCAAGCTTTAGATGATTCCAGCTACCAGGATTCAAATCTTCCAGCTCAAACTTCCAGACGCCATGATGCAGAGACACACATAATCCACTAGCAACATGTATAGTTGTCTTCCACCATTAAGTGTTGGGGTAATTTGTTTTGCAACCCTAGTAACTGGAACACTCAGTGAGGATACAATAGTTATGACTGTGCTCCCCGGAGTGCCTTGCACTTAACAGATGCTCTACAGAGCCACAATGAACAAGCGAAGAAATTAATGAAATGAAACCATTCTCACTGAGTCTGAGCTCACAGACCTGCCTTACTTTTAATCAGCATTGAATTTCAAGTCTAGCCCTCGCTGCTCTACCCCGACTGCGTGCTGCTCACGTGGCTCCTGATCAAACTTGTCCGTCTCCCCCTTCCACTCTGCATACTCTAGTCACAGACCGCCAGCCATCTTCCCTCTAATCACTGCATACAACCATATCGATTGCTTTCCTAATTTTGATGAGAAAGAAGGGGCTCTGGCATGGATGGTGCAAATGAGTGCATGCTTTGTTGTTGTTTAGCTTTTTCCCTTTTGCTAGTCATCACTTTTCCCTCGCATGATTAGGAAACCAGAGTTTCAGCTCTTTTAGCTAGGAATGCACTTCCCACCATGTTTCACAAGTCAGCACCTCTGAATCTGCCTCCTTCCTGCTCTAAAAATTTTCCTTCAGATTAGCTGAATGAGTTCTTAGTTGACACATCATTGCCCTGAAACCCCTTGCAAGTTTCTCGCAAGTAAAGCTAATCACATCTTTTGAAAACTCCTATAAACCAGTCACAGAAGGCTGTAAATTAGGAAGGGAAAGGCAAGAAGATAAATTGCTTATACATCAATTTACCAAACTTCCTGAGAGGTCATTCTTTAACTTGCTCATTTCCTAGGAAATGGAACACCCTCAGCTCCAAGACAGGTCTCATCAACTTGAGATTCATGGAGAGATTAATCCAAACACACCAAGTCAACTCAGAATACATCCTCACCAGCTTACCATGTACTCTGGTGTTATAAATTTCCTTTGATTGTTCTGAGGCTGACAATCCAGGTGTTGCTTTGCTTTGCCTTCACAATATACTCTTACTCAGCAGTAACTTGGTGTTACATGCTTGGACAGCAATAAACACAAAGCTTCAGCTACAGACTTTTAAGACCACACGAGCCTACGGGGATCTGCCTCCATGTAAACAGGCATAACAAATACAGTGGGGAGGGGTACAGATTCCTACCATTAATAAGCCCTGTTTGTCTCTTACTCAGATAGTGATACATGTATCGGCCCCATTTATCAACTGATTCTTAGCTTTGGCTCTAATATGAACTTGTTATTAGTTTCCTACACATTAACTTTTTTATCTGAATAATTATTTTCTTAACATCTTTATTGCAGTATAATTGCTTTACAATGGTGTGTTAGTTTCTGCTGTATAACAAAGTGAATCAGCCATACATATACATATATCCCCATATCTCCTCCCTCTTGCGTCTCCCTCCCTCCCACCCTCCCTATCCCACCCCTCTAGGTGGTCACAAAGCACCAAGCTGATCTCCCTGTGCTATGAGGCTGCTTCCCACTAGCTATCTGTTTTACATTTGGTAGTGTATAGGGGCAGGACAGGAATAAAGACACAGACATAGAGAATGGACTTGAGGACACAGGGAGGGGGAAGGGTAAGCTGGGATCAAGTGAGGGAGTAGCATTGACATATACACACTTTCTGTTTTACAGAGACCTCACTTTATGCAAAAGACACATTACATTCCTGAGGGAAAAGTTGTTTGCAAATTACTTTATTTTGCAAGTAATTCCTACTTTAATTTACCCTTATTCAATAATTTCAGCTACATTTTACAGTAACTTCTGATTTGCATTTAACTGGAAAGAGTTCTCAAGTTTTAAGTTCTTTAAGGTAAATCTGAAGCATTTCTGCTAAGTAATAAAAAATGTTTTAAAGAAGTTTGATATTGAAAGAACATATCAATGTTACAAAGTGCTTTTAAAGTTAAATTTTATCTTGTAATTCAATTATCCCTTATTTGTTTTGCAATATAAATTCTCTTTTAAATTACTGTGTTTTGATTTATAAGAGAATGCTGAAATTTTAAGTCCCCAGTAGTTGTACAAACTCTTAAGGAGCTAAGCTTACATGAAGCCCAGTGGGTTGATTGCAAAAAAATAGAGAAAGCAAAGACTGTTGTTTATTTCCACTGGCAGGACAAAGCAAGCTTTATGGCCAAATATCAGGAAGTGGTAAACATACTTGCAGCATCTCATTATAAGCAAGCATTTGCAAACTCTAAAAATGCTTCTTCCTTCTCTTACCATCTTGCAATGTTTTTTCTTTAGTTCTAGGTCTTCTTTTTATTGGCTTCTATTGTGTCATCTTACTCAAGATTGGAAAAAGGAGGGAAGAGAGGGGAGAGGGGAGAGGAACACACACACACACACACACACACACACACACACACACACACACAAACAATAACCTATTAATGTATATTTTAGCAGCTTTTATGCTCATTTACCAAAAAAAAAGGGCCTCTAATTATCAAGAAGGATGTGCTAGTTCACAGAATACTTGGCATTTAATTAAGTAATTTTTAAGTACTAATAATGCCCTCTTCTGCGACCTGAACTCTTTCATGGGAAAACTGGTTAGACAAATTTTAAAAGGTATCTCTTCTATTGTATTCTATCCCCAGGGTAGTTTATAACATCCACCTGGTCACTTTGGGGTTCAAACCAAAATATCTTATGATGAATGACACTCTTAAACCTCTTGTCTTCTCAAGAGAGGATATCTCACTGCTAGAAAGTTTCCAGGTAAAAGCTGAACACCTTTCCTCTTGGATGAATGAAAGATTCATTTCATTCACATTTTCTAACTTTGACCACTGCTTTAATATCACCTGGATCACTTTATGCTTCCTAATTTGTGATGCTGATCTCTTCTGAGCAGTATGGCACCTCTAAGTAGCCGTAGTGGCTAAGCAACTTCAGTAATTTTTCCAAGTATACAGTGTGGCACTGGTTAGTTTCTTCAATTGTTTTCCATATAGCAACTGTTTTAGATCTTTTACTTTCCAGTCTCCTCCACAGGGCATTGTAGCTTGTTAATATTTCCTTCAAAAGGCAGGGTCTTAAATATGATGAATGAAATGTGTTATTAAGCCTAAACCTTCATTATTACTGAGTCATATCACTGACTATACAGGACTTAGGGGCAAGTTCTAAAACTTTGCATCTTCTTTAAATGAATTTCTGTCAAGCTACAGCTCTCTTACCCTGAAGGTAGATTTCTGTGAACCTCAATTTTGCAGGTTTCAATTCATCATTTGAGATCCTTATTAAACAGGGTACTTGGTTATTCTCCCATATCTGCCCCACCCATGTAAAGAAAAGGTCTCTGAGGTCCTCAATAACTTTAAAGACTGTAACAGGGTCCTGGGATTAAACGTTTGAGAACCACTGTTTTAAGGCATCATCATGGTGGTGTCATTAAAGGAAAAAAAGACATCTGGCTTGACATAATTGTTTTCCCTTAATTTGTCCATATTGAATTTTTGATGGCTTTTTTCCTTCCTAAATGCTCAGAATCACAGAAACTGAAAGTTTGAAGGAATCTAAATAGTCAGTATGTTCAAGTTTAAACCCAAGGCAAGAGTCCAATCCACTTTAAGACATCTATCAATAAAATGGTGACTAGTAAACCTGGGCCATGATGGATGTATCAAGGGTGTGTGTGTGTAAACAACTTTACTTGAATACATAAAAAGCAAATGTCAATCCCTTAACTGAAAATAATTACATTTTTCTTTTCTCTTTTTTTTTGAAGCTGCCCAAGATCTAAAGAAATCTAGATCTAGATCTGAGAAAATGATGATCTAGATTCAAGACCCTCCCTGAAAATTTACAGCATTAGAAAATGCATCCTGCGAAACACACCATTATTCCATTGCTATAAGCATTAGTAGTTTAAAATGGTCCTTTGTGTCAAAGCCAAAGTCAGACTTCCATCATCTTTCTCACTGATTTTTGAGTCCTACTTCTGGAGCAATTCAAGACAAATCTCACTACCCACTGCACTGATTTCCAGTCCACACATCACACTGGTGCTGTCCGTGGGATCACGTCTTTTAATTGTATATCTCTCTCTGTTGCCCCCCCAGAGTAAAGAATCAAATATACAACTGATCACTTCACAGTTCCATCTGCAAACCTAGGAAACTTTTCTAATTCAACTTGTCCAAAAATGAGCTCCTGTTCTTCCTCTCAAAACTGTCTTCTAGGGCTTCCCTGGTGGCGCAGTGGTTGAGAGTCCGCCTGCCGATGCAGGGGACACGGGTTCGTGCCCCGGTCCGGGAAGATCCCACATGCCGCGGAGCGGCTGGGCCCGTGAGCCATGGCCGCTGAGCCTGCGCGTCTGGAGCCTGTGCTCTGCAACGGGAGAGGCCACAACAGTGAGAGGCCCGCGTACAGCAAAAAAAAAACAAAAAAAACAAAAAAACGTTTAACACAGCCTTAAGCAATCTGAGCACGTAGTATCTTTGATGCCACCTTTACTACTACTCTTTCCTTAATACATGTGCTCCCACTATACCAGCCTTCTTGCTGTTGCTCACAAATGCCAACTATACCCACTCCTCGTTTTGCCTGAAATGGTCTTCTCCCAGATACCCACACAGCTAATTCCCTCACTTCCTTCCAGCCTTTGTTCAAATACTACCTTTTCAATAAGTCCTATCTTAATCTCCCTAATTAAAAATGCAACATTCTTCCCTCCGGCTTCCAAGACTCATTAATTACCCTGTTCCACTGCTTCCTTCTCCATAGTAAGTATCGGCTAACACACTACAGAGCTAACTTATTTTGTCTTTAGTTTATTATCTGTTTCTTTCCACTGGCTTGCAACCTCCACAAGGGCAAGGATCTTTTTTATTTCACGAAGAATCCCACACTTTAGAACAATGCCTGGCACATAGCAACGATAATTTGCTGAAGGAATGAAACAACGGTCTGTCCATCATATATCACGGCTCCTATAGCCTTGAGTGTCAGAAAACTGGTTCAAGTCCCAGCTGTGCTTTTGACATTCACAGGTTGGGAGTAAAACAGGCTTTCCTCCAATTAGATTTCTCTCATATTGAGCCAAAAATGCACAGACTTTCCAACACTATAATTCTCAGCAAGATAGCTCACATCTCTGATCCTCACTTTTTTTCTTTTTTGAATGACATGAAGAGTGATATAATGAAAGAACTTGGCATTTGGAATCTTGCAGACCTGGACTGAAGGCTGGCTCTGGAATTCACTAGCACTGTGACCTTGGGAAGGTCACTAAACCTTTCTAAACATGCTCCTCAATAGGCTGGAAATAATTCCTATCTTGTCCTTGGTGGAAGGATTAGAAGTAGTTTATCTAAATGCTTAAAAGTGCCTGCCACATACGATGTGCTCAGGAGAGTTGTCTTCACATCCCTTGAATGGCATCAGTACACTCTCCTGCTGGATTCCCAAGCCTGATTTGGGGAAGCACTAGTGCAGTGAACACAGACAGTCCTCGGAGTCCAGCTGACTTGAGCTGAGTTACAGGCATTGTGAGATGGTGTTAGGTGTGCTGAGCTAAGACCTGAAGGAAAATAGCTGATAGGAAAGGAGAAGGATGAAAAGGCACTAGTGGAAAAGGTAGGCATAGCAGCAGGGAGAGAGTGAGAACATGTAGAAAAAGGAAAGAAAAGAAAGATGGAAAAATAAAGATACCAAATTAGGAGACACAAGGCAATGGTCCTCCTTATTCAGGCCGGCTTTGCTGCAACTACACAAATATCACCTCATGTCTTCCAACAATAGGTTGTGCCAGTGGTTTTTCTCGGACTCGGAGTCAGCTCTTTCTTGTCTCCAGGGACAGTCAGGCACAAAGTGTCCTAATTCCACACCAAAGATATGGCCCAGATCCCCCAGGCACCTAACTATTGATAAAGGTGCACATCCAGATGTGTGGACTCTACCACTTACAAGCCGTGAAGCAGATGCTCGCATGGAACGCTGGTTAGGATCTGCTGCATCCCGAATGTGCGCTACTGGGTATCAGGGCTTCTAACAATAAAACCTCATGGAGGGAATAAACAGACATGCGCAGGCAGTCAAGAGGAAACAAGATGCCTCTGGCATCCCAGATGGCTCTGGTTACCAAGGCCTGCCTTTCTTATCAGCCCAGATTGTTGCACCTGTCAAGTGGAACACGAAGGGAGAGGATCACACTGTACTGTGTGCCTGCTCATGGTACAGTGGGAAAACCCATCACTCATCCACCCAGATAAGCACACCCTACAGGGGAGATGCTATGCCTGCGAGGTGCCAAGGCACATGTACACTCGGAGCACGCACCCCTGGGTGAGTGCTGAATGAACAAAAGCAAAACTGAAAGCAAACAGGAACCAGAAAATTGGTTGTTGATCATCATTTCATATGTTTACAAATGTTCCTTTGGAACAACAATGTGGTAGATTGATAACAAAAATGTCCTCAGTGCCAAAAAAAAGAAAAAGAAAAAAAAATGACCCTTTGCAATATGACCTGAGGTCATTAGGTCACAAGGTAGCATCTATTTCTCCATCTCTTGAGTCTAGGGGAGGGAGAGAAAGGAGCTTGTGGCTTGCTTTGATCAAAAGAACAAGGCAGATGTAAACATTGCTATACTTAAAAAGGATAACCAACAAGGACCTACTGTAGAGCACAGGGAACTCTGCTCGGTATTACGTGGCAGCCTGGATGGGAGGGGAGTCTGGACACATGTATACATATGGCTGAGTCGCTTTGCTGTGCACCTGAAACTATCACAACATTGTTAATCGGATATACTCCAATATAAAATAAAAAGTAAAAAAAAATAATAACAAGGCAGAGGTGATGATGGGCCAGGTCCAGAGGCCCTCCGTGCTTGGACATTCTTCTTGCTCCCCTGAAATTGCTAGGAGAACAGGCCTGGTGAAGTTGGAGCAAATCAGGCTTCGGAATGTGGCAGGGGAGGATTAATGCCATTCTAGACATAATATTAGGTACATTTCTGTAACAGCATATGGGAAGAATTGTTTTAAGTACTTTAGATAAATTGTCTTTAATCTTCCCAACAATCTACAATCCTCCCAATAACAAAGTAGTTATTATTTTCAGTTTATAGAGAAACAGGCTTAGAGGGGTAAAGTAACTCATCCAAGGTCACACTGCTAGTGAACTCAAACTCCATGCTTACTCCATGCTATCACTCTGGCCTGATGGACATGCGAAAAATGTGGATCATGATATCACTTTGGCTTGATGGATGTAGGGAAAAAAAGATGTGACTTATCTTACTGAGGTTCTCAGTGCTAGATTTCTGTGACTGAATCAATGAAGATAAATCTGATCAAAAACAACCCTGCCTTTGTCATAAGCTGGGTATGCCAAGCTTAGATCTGGGATCAGCCCCAGTCATAACCCTCTAGTCCAGGGCTCTTTCCATTCTCCTTATGATGGAAGGAGGCACATATTTTGCACTGTACAGTGGGGCAATGCTCATCTCTGCCTCTCAACTACATGACCAATAAAATGTGAATAAAAACATCTCTCCCCATCTTCCAAAGTTGTTGTGAAGATCAAATAAAATAATCAAAAGGTTGAGTGTTCACTTTGGATGATTTTACAGAAAAAGAGAGGGTCGACGGGTCTTAGGGAAGTTGAGGGTACCATGCTATTGGGACTCAGGAGAAAACAAAAGCACTAAGAAAATGCTGCTGCAACTGTATTTAGCAGGGACAGGATGGGGACTTGGGATTGGAGAGCCTAAAAACTCTAGAATCTGTTAGGGTAGGGGCCAGTCTATGTAAAGCTTCTAATACTAGTGTTAATTGGCTTTAAAATTCAAGCCTACATAAAGGATAGCCATTCTCCAGGTCCACGACTTCTCGGTGGCAAAATAATTTGTCTGTATGTTCAACTGAGCCACGTGACAACTTAATTCAATGGGGGCTGTTATGGACTAAGTGTTTGTGTTCCCCAAAATACTATCCCCCAAAATACCTATGCTAGGGCCTAACCCTCAATGTTACTATATTTGGAGGCAGAGATTTTATGGAAGTAATTAAGGTTAAATGAGGTCATAAAGTGGGGTCCTGATCCCATAGGATTACTGTCCTTGTAGAACAAGAGACAACAGAGAGCTCTTTGTATCTCTCTCCACAGGATGTGGACACAGCAAGAAGGTGGCTGTCTCCAAGCCAGGAAGAGAGCGCTCACCAGAATCTGCATGCTGGGACCCCTATCTTGAACTTCCAGCCCCCAGAACTGTGACAAAATAAATTTCTGTTATTTGAGCTACACAGTTTGATGGTTTTTTGTTATGGCAGTCCAAGCTGACTAATAGAGGGGCAAACTTTAGTTCAGATAAATGGGTCAGGTGGACAAAATAGTGTGACAATCGAAGATTGATAGAGCTTTGAAAATCTTACTATTTACATATAATAGGGAAGAGAATAAAATGGAGGTAAGATGCATTATATGATAAAAGCAAAAACATTTCCTTATATATTTACATATTCTTTTAAAAAACTTATTCATACAACTAAAGAAAATTTTACCAGGATTTATCTCATTAACACAATTACTTTTATCTTTATAAACTATTCTTCCAGAATCCATGTCCATGAATGTGTTTCTAAGGCCACATTTCCCTCTGAACAAAAAATTATGCACGTTTACTTGCTTACCAATTTAGGTCATTTTTATACGTCTATAGTCATACTGTCTATTTGTAACCTTCTTGTTGCTATCAAGGAAAGCATGCACATGTTTTTTTAAAAAGTTATACAAAAGAGCTTATAGTGAAAAATACAAGTTCCATCTCTTCTCACTGGAAACTATTATTTCTTCAAAGTTGAACACATACACAGTCTAACTCAAATACCTCCCTTCTCCAACCCCAGTTGCAATTTCCAGGGCCAACCTCTTAATGGTTCCTCTTTCAGTCTCTTTAATTCATCAGACTTAGAGAATTACCTGTGGACACCCCGATGAGAAAGATGAGGAATGAGCACACATAATGCTACCTTTCTCCTTCATTTTTCTTGGTTTGTTCTTTGTATTATTAACTTTATCTCTTAATTAGTTATCTTTGTAACCTTAATATACTTAAATATAGGATTTCCCAAATAAGCTCCTTTTAATTTTTTTCTATGGCTGTTAATTTCCTTCCTACATTTTCAACTCTTGTTCATCCCCTTCCAAGTCCCACCTTTGTCATCTATAGTATTATTTTTATACTGTCATGCTTAACAGTGCATATTTTGCCCTACAACCTCTATTTGATCTGCTATATTATGACTGCAGATTGATTCAAAGTTAAAAAAAAACAGTAACCAGCATTTACCTTATTATGACTGTGTAAGTACTGTTCAAATGTTGAGCCAATTAGTCTGGTATGAACCATTTTTTCTTGTATCATATTCTCAGCAGTCCAATGTCATATCTGCTGAAAATCTCAAAGAAGTTTCCCAACATGGAAACCAAACAGACTTTCTTCTCTTACGTGCCAGCAGTTGCTTAAGTTCATTCCACAATTTAGTACGCTGTTCCTACATACCATCTGTATTTTCATCAACATTGGGGTCAATAAACTATGGACTCTTGGACAAACTCCAGCGCACTACCTACTTCTGTGTGGTCCACAATCTAATTAATCATGGTTTTTACATATAAATGGTTGAAAAAAGCCCCAAAAGAATAGTACTATGTTACGATGGGTAAAAGTTAAGTAAAAATCAAACTTCAGTATTCATGAAATTATACTGGAACATGGCTACGCCCATCTGCCTTCGTGCTACAAAGTCGGAGAGAATGATTTTGACAGAGACCGAATGGCTTGCAAAGCTGAGAATATTTACTACCTGGTTCTTCATAAAAAAGTTTGCCAACCCTTGTTATAAATGGTGAGGTTTTTCTTCAATTTCATCTGCACAATCATCTACTAAATTTTAAAATTTATTTCAAAAATTGCATTTTAATTCCAACGGGCTGCCTTATTCTCTAATGTGTTCTTTTTTCGAAGCTTCCAGGACTTTTCTTTTTGCTTATTTTATTTTTTTGGTGGTATGCGGCCTCTCACTGCTGTGGCCTCTCCCGCCGCGGAGCACAGGCCCTGGACGCGCAGGCCCAGCAGCCATGGCCCACGGGCCCAGCCGCTCCGTGGCACGTGGGATCCTCCCGGACCGGGGCACAAACCCGCGTCCCCTGCACCGGCAGGCAGATTCTCAACCACTGCGCAACCAGGGAAGCCCTCAGCACATTTTTTATAAAAAACATCTTTACTGGAGTATAATTGCTTTACAATGGTGTGTTACTTTCTGCTGTATAACAAAGTAAATCAGCTATATGTATACATATATCCTCATATACCCCTGGTCTTGCATCTCCCTCCCACCCTCCCTATCCCACCCCTCTAGGTGGTCACAAGGCACCGAGCTGATCTCCCTGTGCTATGTCACTGCTTCCCACTAGCTATCTATTTTACATTTGGTAGTGTACATATGTCAATCCTACTCTCTCACTTCATCCCAGCTTACACTTCCCCCGCCCCGTGTCCTCAAGTCCATTCTCTAAGTCTGCGTCTTTATTCCTGTCCTGCCCCTAGGTTCTTCATAACCATTTTTTTTTTTTTAGATTCCATATATATGCATTAGCATACGGTATTTGTTTTTCTCTTTCTAACTTACTTCACTCTGTATGACAGAATCTAGGTCCATCCACCTCACTAAAAATAGCACAATTTCATTTCTTTTTATGGCTGAGGAATATTCCATTGTAAATAGGTGCCATATCTTCTTTATCCATTCATCTGTCGATGGACACTTAGGTTGCTTCCATATCCGGGCTATTGTAAATAGAGCTGAAATGAACGTTGTGGTACATGACACTTTTTGAATTACGGTCTTCTCAGGGTATATGCCCAGTAGTGGGATTGCTGGGTCATATGGTAGTTCTATTTGTAGTTTTTTAAGGAACCTCCATACTGTTCTCCATAGTGGCTGTATCAATTTATATTCCCACCAACAGTGCAAGAGGGTTCCCTTTTCTCCACACCCTCTCCAGCATTTATTGTTTGCAGATTTTTTGATGATGGCCATTCTGACTGGTGTGAGGTGATACCTCATTGTAGTTTTGATTTGCATTTCTCCAATGATTAGTGATGTTGAGAATCCTTTCACGTGTTTGTTGGCAATCTGTATATGTTCTTTGGAGAAATGTCTATTTAGGTCTTCTGCCCATTTTTGGATTGGGTTGTTTGTTTTTTTGATATTGAGCTGCATGTGCTGCTTGTAACTTTTGGAGATTAATCCTTTGTCAGCTGCTTCATTTGCAAATATTTTCTCCCATTCTGAGGGCTGTCTTTTCATCTTCTTTATGGTTTCCTTTGCTGTGCAAAAGCTTTTAAGCTTCATTACGTCCCATTTGTTTATTTTTGTTTTTATTTCCATTTCCCTACAGGGCAGGTCAAAAAGGATCTTGCTGTGATTTATGTCATAGAGTGTTTTGCCTATGTTTTCCTCTAAGAGTTTGATAGTTTCTGGCCTTACATTAGGTCTTTAATCCATTTTGAGTTTATTTTTGTGTATGGTGTTAGGGAGTGTTCTAATTTCATTTTTACATGTAGCTGTCCAGTTTTCCAAGCACCACTTATTGAAGAGGCTGTCTTTTCTCCACTGTATATTCTTGCCTCCTTTATGAAAGATAAGGTGACCATATGTGTGTGGGTTAATCTCTGGGCTTGGTATCCTGTTCCACTGATCTATATTTCTGTTTTTGTGCCAGTACCATACTGTCTTGATTACTGTAGCTTTGTAATATAGCCTGAAGTCAGGGAGCCTGATTCCTCCAGCTCCATTTTTCTTTCTCAAGATTGCTTTGGCTATTTGGGGTCTTTTGTGTTTCCATACAAATTGTGAAACTTTTTGTTCTAGTTCTGTGAAAAATGCCATTGGTAGCTTGATAGGGATTGCATTGAATCTGTAGATTGCTTTGGGTAGTAGAGTCATTTTCACAATGTTGATTCTTCCAATCCAAGAAAATGGTATATCTCTCCATTTGTTTGTATCATCTTTAATTTCTTTCATCAGTGTCTTATAGTTTTCTGCATACAGGTCTTTTGTCTCCTTAGGTAGGTTTATTCCTAGATATTTTATTCTTTTTATTTCAATGGTAAATGGGAGTGTTTCCTCAATTTCTCTTTTGAATTTTTCATCATTAGGGTACAGGAATGCAAGAGATTTCTGTGCATTAATTTTGTATCCTGCTACTTTACCAAATTCATTGATTAGCTCTAATAGTTTTCTGGTAGCATCTTTAGGATTCTCTGTGTATAGTATCATGTCATCTGCAAACAGTGACAGCTTTACTTCTTCTTTTCCGATTTGGATTCTGTTTATTTCTTTTCCTTCTCTGATTGCTGTGGCTAAAACTTCCAAAACTATGTTGAATAATAGTGGTGAGAGTGAACATCCTTGTCTTGTGCTTGATTTTAGAGGAGATGGTTTCAGTTTTTCACCATTGAGAACAATGTTGGCTGTGGGTTTGTCATATATAGCCATTATCATGTTCACGTAAGTTCCCTCGATGCCTCCTTTCTGGAGGGATTTTATCATAAACGGGTGTTGAATTTTGTCGAAAGCTTTTCTGCATCTATTGAGATTATCATATGGTTTTCCTCCTTCAGTTGGTTTATATGGTGTATCACATTTATTGATTTGCATATATTGAAGAATCCTTGCATTCCTGGGATAAAACCCACTTGATCATGGTGTATGATCCTTTCAATGTGCTGTTGGATTCTGTTTGCTAGTATTTTGTTGAGGATTTTTGCACCTATATTCATCAGTGATATTGGCCTGTAGTTTTCTTCCTTTGTGACATCTCCGCCTGGTTTTGGTAGCAGGGTGATGGTGGCCTCGTAGAATGAGCTTGAGAGTGTTCCTCCCTCTGCTATATTTTGGAAGAGTTTGAGAAGGATAGGTGTTAGCTCTTCTCTAAATGTTTGATAGAATTCGCCTGTGAAGCCATCTGGTCCTGGGCTTTTGTTTGTTGGAAGATTTTAAATCACCATTTCAATTTCAGTGCTTCTGACTGACCTGTTTATATTTTCTATTTCTTCCTGCTTCAGTCTCGGAAGGTTGTGCTTTTCTAAGAATTTGTCCATTTCTTTCAGGTGGCCATTTTATTGGCATTTAGGTGCTTGTAGTCATCTCTCATCATCCTTTGTATTTCTGCAGTGTCAGTTGTTACTTCTTTTTCATTTCTAATTCTGTTGATTAGAGTCTTCTCCCTTTTTTTCTTGATGTGTCTGGCTAGGGATTTATCAATTTTGTTTATATTCTCAAAGAACCAGCTTTTAGTTTTATTGATCTTTGCTATTGTTTCCTTCATTTCTTTTTCATTTATTTCTGATCTGACCTTTACGATTTCTTTCCTTTGGTTAACTTTGGGGTTTTCTTTTTTTTTGTTGTTGCTGTTCTTCTTTTCTAATTGCTTTAGGTTATAGCTAGGTTGTTTATTTGAGATATTTCTTGTTTCTTGATGTAGGATTGTATTGCTATAAACTTCCCTCTTAAAACTGCTTTTGCTGCATACCATAGGTTTTGGGTAATTGTGTTTCCACTGTCATTTGTTTCTAGGTATTTTTTGATTTCCTCTTTGATTTCTTCAGTGATCTCTTGGTTATTTAGTAGCATATGGTTTTGCCTCCATTTGTTTTTATTTTTTACAGTTTTTTTTCCCCCTGTAATTGATATCTAGTCTCATAGCGTTGTGGTCAGAAGAGATACTTGATACAATTTCAATTTTCTTAAATTCACCAAGGCTTGATTTGTGACCCAAGATGTGATCTATCATGAAAAATGTTCCATGAGCACTTGAGAAGAAAGTGTATTTTGTTGCTTTTGGATGGAATGTCCTAAAAATACCAATTAAATCCATTTTGCTTAATGTGTCATTTAAAGCTTGTGTTTCCTTATTTCTTTTCATTTTGGATGATCTGTCCATTGGTGAAAGTGGGGTGTTAAAGTACCCTACTATGACTGTTACTGTCATTTCCCCTTTTATGGCTATTAGCATTTGCCTTATGTATTGAGGTGCTCCTATGTTGGGTGCATAAATATTTACAATTGTTCTATCTTCTTCTTGGATTGATCCCTTGATCATTATGTAATGTCCTTCTTTGTCTCTTTTAATAGTCTTTATTTTAAAGTCTATTTTGTCTGATATGAGAATTGCTACTCCAGCTTTTTTGTTGTTGTTGTTGCGGTATGTGGGCCTCTCACTGTTGTGGCCTCTCCTGCTGTGGAGCACAGGCTCCGGACGCGCAGCCTCTGTGGCCATGGCTCACAGGCCCAGCCGCTCTGCAGCATGTGGGATCCTCCCGGACCGGGTCACGAACCCGTGTCCCCTGCATCAGCAGGTGGACTCTCAACCACTGCGCCATCAGGGAAGCCCCAGCTTTCTTCTGATTTCCATTGGCATGGAATACCTTTTTCATCCCCTCACATGCATTCTGTATGAGTCCCTAGGTCTGAAGTGGGTCTCTTGTAGAAACCATATATACAGGTCTTGTTTTTGTATCCATTCAGCCAGTCTATCTGGTTGGAACATTTAATCCATTTACATTTAAGGTAATTATCAATATGTATGTCCCTATTACCATTTTCTTAATTGTTTTGGGTTTGTTTTTTACGTCTTTTCCTTCTCTTGTGTTTCCTGCCTAGAGAAGTTCTTTTAGCGTTTGTTGTAAGGCTGGTTTGGTGGTGCTGAATTCTCTTAGCTTTTGCTTGTCTGTAAATGTTTTAATTTCTCCGTCGAATCTGAATGAGATCCTGCTGGGTACAGTAATCTTGGTTGTAGGTTTTTCCCTTTCATCCCTTTAAATATCTCCTGCCACATCCTTCTGGCTTGCAGAGTTTCTGCTGAAAGATCAGCTGTTAACCTTATGGGGATTCCCTTGTATGTTATTTGTTGCTTTACCCTTGCTGCTTTTTTTTTTTTTTTTTTTTTTTTTGCAGTACTCAGGCCTCTCACTGTTGTGGCCTCTCCCGTTGCTGAGCACAGGCTCCGGATGTGCAGGCTCAGCGGCCATGGCTCACAGGCCCAGCCGCTCCGTGGCATGTGGGATCTTCCCGGACCGGGGCATGAACCCATGTCCCCTGCATCGGCAGGCGGACTCTCAACCACTGCGCCAGCAGGGAAGCCCCCTTGCTGCTTTTAATATTTTTTCTTTGTAATTTTTGTAGTTTTATTAGTATGTTTCTCCTTGGATTTATCCTGTATGGGACTCTCTGTGCTTCCTGGACTTGAGTGACTATTTCTTTACCCATGTTAGGGAAGTTTTTAACTACAATGTCTTCAAATATTTTCTCAGACCCTTTCTTTTTCTCTTCTTCTTCTGGGACCCCTATAATTTGAATGTTGGTACATTTAATATTGTCCCAGAGGTCTCTGGGACTGTCCTCAATTGTTTTCATTCTTTATTCTGCTCTGCGGTAGTTATTTCCACTATTTTACCTTCCAGGTCACTTATCCATTCCTCTGCCTCAGTTATTCTGCTATTGATTCCTTCTAGAGAACTTTTAATCTCATTTATTCTGTTGTTCATCATTGTTTGTTTGCTCTTTAGTTCTTCTAGGTCCTTGTTAAACGTTTCTTGTATTTTCTCCATTCTATTTCTAAGATTTTGGATCATCTTTACTATCATTACTCTGAATTCGTTTTCAGGTAGACTGCCTGTTTCCTCTTCATTTCTTTGGTCTGGTGGGTTTTTACCTTGCTCCTTCATCTGCTGCGTGTTTCTCTGTCTTCTCATTTTGCTTAACTTACTGTGTTTGGGGTCTCCTTTTCACAGGCTGCAGGTTCGTAGTTCCCGTTTTTATTTTGGTGTCTCTCCCAGTGGGTAAGGTTGGTTCAGTGCCTTGTGTAGGCTTCCTAGTGGAGAGGACTGATGCTTGTGTTCTGGTGGGTGGGGCTGGATCTTGTCTTTCTGGTGGGCAGGTCTGCATCTGGTGGTGTGTTTTGGGGGTGTCTGTGAACTTAGTATGATTTTAGGCAGCCTCTCTGCTAATGGGTGGGGTTGTGTTCTTGTCTTGGCAGTTGTTTGGCATGCGGTGTCCAGCACTGGAGCTTGCTGGACGTTGGGTAGAGCTGGGTCTTAGTGCTGAGATGGAGATGTATAGGAGAGCTCTCACCAACTGATGTTATATGGGGCCAGGAGGTCTCTGGTAGTCCAATGTCCTCAACTTGGCTCTCCCACCTCAGAGGCTCAGGCTTGATACTAGGCTGGAGCACCAAGACCCTGTCAGCCACACGGCTGTTCTGGCATCAGTGGTCCTGGTCCTGGTCCTGCCCCTGCTCAGCCTCTGGGCCTGTGCCCGGTCCCGCAACACCGGGCCACGTGCCCCTGGGAACAGGCACCGCACAGTGACTCCTGAGTGGGGAAGTGGAGGGGGGATGAGCCATCGATGAGGATGGGGTTTGCTTGATAGGTGGTGCAAGCCAGGCTCCTTGTGAACAAGTCTGGGACCAGAGGCCTCTGGCCTCCGCCACACCCCGGTCAGGACTTTTAAAAAAAATGAATGCATTTTTATAGGGATGCAATATGTTTTTGAATATCTTTGAAGACACTAAAAGAATTTTTTAAAAGGAGGGTTTTTATTATTCAAAAGTTTCTTTGTACATATTTGACTTTATCTGTAGATTTCCTGCAAATATCTGGTTTATATCTTTATCTCTTAATTAAAAAAAAAATGAGGCAATGGAGACTAGGGAGGGATTTCTGTGCATGTGCACTGGGCTTGATGCCTGAGTAGTCTATTACTCAAAATGCTCCCCAAATGCCAAAACAAAGATGACCTCACTCTGGAGTGCTAATACCCACAAAATATATTCCAATTCATCCTACACACATAAAAAATTAACTTTTAAGAGACAGACTATTTTTTTGGTTGAGGCATAAACATCTGGCCATTGGGCTTTCTTTCTGCAAGCAGGAATGGGCAAGGAAAAGACTGTTTGATGGAAACTGCTTTACTGATTCCCCATTTTATGCCTTGTTTTCCACTCCTGTCCCCCAGTCTAGAACCTCTTTGAGATTTTACAGTGAAACTCATTGGCCTCTCTTCTCCTTTCCTTTCTCATTGTTATTGCCATCTAATGTTTATATTCCCATACTATTATCTTTAAATGGTATTCAGCAGGAAGAGGACATAGACATCTGTGCTCAGTTTGTGATCAGTATGGACGATTGACGAATTTACTTCTTTTTAAAAATTGTTATCATGATAGTATTTTATATATACAAAAGAATATACATCCGCATATATGCACACACAGTAGTGTGCCACTGAAAATTTAATAATTTAATCGTTCCTCCATTAACAGACAAGTTATATTGTTTGCCTTTTTTGCCACAACATATTTTGAAAACCCAACCTCCCCCTCCCCCACCTCCAGCTACTGCCCCATTTTTCCATTCTCTTCACAGAAACACATCTTGAAAGAACTGTCTGGGGTAACAATCTGTTTCAGCACCTTGTGCTGTCATTCTAGTCAGGCCTCACTCCCTCCTCTTCCAACTGAACATGCTCTTGTCATGGCCACTGAGGCATCCGGGGGCTAAGTCCAACATCACTTCTTCCAACATCGCACATCCCTTCATGTGGCCTCTTGGTTGCACCTGACACCATGAGACACACTGTGATGTTGAAATACTTTCTTCTTCTGGTTTCCATACATCTCGCTCTGATGGTTTTCTTTCTACTTCTCCAGTTACTTCCCTTTTTGCTAGCTGCTTCTCCTCTGATTCGCTCCTAAATGGTCTGTTTTGGGATTGATCCTGTAACCCCTTCTACTTTCTACGTGTACTTTCATCTGTGGTAATTTCAAGTCCTACTGGCTTTAAATATTGTTTATAAATCAGTGATGCTGAAGTTTTATACTTCTTCCTCAATATCTCTAACTTCAACTTATTTAGACAAACTGCCTACACGATGTCTCACTTGGAGCTCCAATAGGACTTTCAATCTCAACATGTCCGAAACAGAATTCACGATTTCCCTCAAATCTGTTCTCCTGCCAGTGTTTCTATGTCTTGGGAGATACTGACCCAAAGACCGGTAATCATCCTTTCATTCCTTGGCTTTCCCTTACCCCATCCCTAGTACACAAATACATACAATCCATACCAGGACTGTCGAGTCTGCATGGAAAACGTGTCCAGGACCCATATACTTAAGTTTACTCCTTCCAACCCAAAAAGATAACCATTTGTCACCTAGACTCTGGCAATAATTTTCTATCTCATTTCCCAACTTCCACACTTGCCATCTATAAACTATTCTCCATAGCTCAATAAAGACAAACTCTTAAATGTGTAAATCTGATTGAGTTCTTCATTCCCTTTTCCTTCTACTTAGAATAAAATCCAAACTCCATCCTCCAGCCTACAAGGCCCTTTCCTAGAACATCTCCAACTCTTCTTTGCCTTGGTCTTGATGTTCCTAGACCAAGACCTTCTCACCTTTCCGCTCCTCCAACACACAGAGCCCATCCCTATTCTAGGGCAAGTACCAAAGGCCAGCTATTCTCTCAGCTGCTCTCGTCACTAGCACTGGCTTGTCGTTCAGATCTCAGTTTAAATGTCATTTCCTCAGGGCTGACTTCCTTGACCATCGGATCATAACTAAACCCCAAGACATTTTTAATGCATTATAGCTCTTCTTGTTATCTAATAGTTTTCCGTTTACTTGTTTACTCCTATATTCCCTGCACCTAGCACCCAGGCACAAAATAAATACTCGTTAGATGAATAAATCAAACACTAAATATAGAGCTATCTCCAGAGTCTGGACTGATTCTTGATTATGATGATGTATAAATTCTAGAAGTGAGATTACAGAATTATGCCTTTATCTCCTTGTGTCTTTGCATAGATTAAAAAAACAGACTATCTTTTAATGCAGCTTTAAGGTCACAGCAAAGTTCAGTGGATGGTACAGAGATTTCTCGTATACTTCCGCCCACACACATGCACAGTCTCCCCCATTACCAATACTCCCCACTAGAGAGGTACATTTGTTACAACTGGTGAACCTACATCCATACATCATTATTATCCAAAGTGTCCATAGTTTACATTAGGATTCACTCTATGTGTTGCACATTCTGTGTGTTTGGACAGATGGATAATGACAGGTATTCACCAGTATAGTACCATAAAGGGTAGTTTCACTGCCTTAAAAATCTTCTGTGCTCAGCCTGTTCATCCCCCTAACCTGGCCACCACTGATCTTTTATACTATCTCCATAATTTTGACTTTCTCATAATGCCATATAATTGAAATCATATAGTATGTAGCTTTTTCAGATTAGATTCTTTCACTGAGTAATATGCATTTAAGTGTCCTCCATGTCTTTTCATTGCTTGATAATTCGTTTCTTTTTTATTTTTTTAAATTTTATTTATTTATTTATTTTGCGGTACGTGGGCCTCTCTCACTGTTGTGGCCTCTCCCGTTGCGGAGCACAGGCTCTGGATGCGCAGGCTCAGCGGCCATGGCTCACGGGCCCAGCCGCTCTGCGGCATGTGGGATCTTCCTGGACCGGGGAAGCCATGTCCCCTGCATCGGCAGGCAGACTCTCAACCGCTGCGCCACCAGGTAAGCCCTCATTTCTTTTTTAAAGCTGAATAATATTCCACTGCTTGCATATACCACAGTTTTGTTTTGTTTTGTTTTTTAAATCCATTTACCTACTGAAGGATATCTTGGTTCCTTCCAAGATTTTTGTTTCCAAGTTTTGGAAAACATGAATAAAGCTGCTATAAACATCTGTGTACTGGTTTTTGTATGGACATAAGTTTTCAACTTCTTTGGAAAAATGGCAAGGGTAGCAACTGCTGGATAATAACTGCTAAAAGTATCTTCAGCTTTGTAAGAAACCACCACACCATCTTCCAAAGTGGCTATTCTATTTTGCATTTCCACCAGCAGTGAATGAGAGATCCTGCTGCTTCACATCCTTGTCAGCATCTGGTGTTGTCAGTGCTCAGGATTTTGTCCATTCTAATAGGTATGTAATGGAATCTCACTGTTGTTTTAATTTTCATTCCTCTGATAATGTATGATATGGAGCATCTTTTCATATGCTTATTTGCCATATGGATATCCTCTTTACTGAGCTGTGTATAAAAGTCCTTGGCCCATTTTTAAATTGGGTTTTGTTTTCTTTTGGTTGACTTTTAAGAGCCTTTGTATACTTTGAATAACAGCCCTTTATTACATGTCTTCTGCAAATATTTTCTCCCAGATGGTGGCTTGTCTTTTCATTCTACTGATAGTATCTTTCACAGGGAAGAAATGTTTAATTTTAATGAAATCCAGCTTATCAATTATTTTTTATACAGATCATGCCTTCGGTGTAGTATCTCAAAAGTCACTAGGAAACCCAAGACCATCTAGATTTTCTCCTAGTGTCTAGGAGTATTACAGCTTTGCATTTTACATATAGGTATGTGACTCATTTCGAGTTAATTTTTATGAATTGTGTTAAATCTGAGTCTGTGAGTTCATTCTTTTCAGTATGAATACCCAGTTGTTCTAGCACTATTTATTGAAGAGACTATCTCTGCTCCATCATATTGCCTTTGCTCCTTTGTCAATCAGTGGACTATATTTGTGTGGGTCTATTTCTGGGTTCAGTATTCTGTCCCATTGATCTATATTTCTATTCTTCCACCAATACCACTTTGTTTTGATTACTGTAGCTTTACAGTAAGTCTTGAAATTGGTTAGGGTCAATCCTCCAACTCTCTTCTTCTTCAGTATTGCATTGGCTATTCTGGGTCTTTTGGCCTTTGATACAAACTTTAGATTCTGTTTGTCAATATCCACTAAGTAACATGCTGGGATTTTAATTGGGAATGCACTGAATCTATATAGCAAGCTGGAAAGAACTGGTATCTTACCAATATTGAGTCTTCCTCCATGAACATGGACTCTCTCTCCATTTATTTAGTTCCTCTTTGATTTCCTTCATCAGAGTTTTATAGTTTTCCTCATATAGATCGCATACATATTGTTAGATTTATACCTAAGTATTTCATTTTGGGGGGGGGTGCTAAAGTAAATGATATAGTGTTTTTAATTTCACATTCCACTTGCTCACTGCTGGGATATAGGAAACTGAATGACTTTTGTCTATGAACCTTGTATCCTGCAACCTTGTTATAGTCCTTTATCAGTTCCATGGTTTTTGTATTTGCTTTTTAGTTTTGGTCAACTTTTAAAGATTTTCTACATAGACAGAAATGATATCTTCAAACAAAGACAGTTTTATTTCTTCCTCCTCCCCACCCCCCTTTATTTCCTTTTCTTGTCTTATCTCACTAGCCAGGACTTTCAGTAGGATTAGAGAAACAGCAGTGAGAGGGGCTTCCTTGCCTTCTTTGTGATCTCAGTGGAAAAGCTTGGAATTTCTCACTATTAAGTATGTTAGCTGTAGGGTTTTTGTACATATTCTTTATCAGGTTGAGGAAGTTCCCTTTTATTGATAGGTTACTGAGAGTTCTTCTCATGAATGGGTGTTAAATTTTGATATAATTGTGTGATTTTTCTTCTTTAGCCTATTGATGTGATAGGTTACATTAATTGATTTTTGAAGTTGAATCAGCATTGTATTGCTGAGATAAATCCCACTTGGTTGTAGTGTATAATTCTTTTCATCATTGTTGGATTAGATTTACTAATATTTTGTTGAGGATTTTTGCAACTGTGTGAGAGATACTGGTCTGTGGCTTTTTTTTTTTCCTTGTAATGTCTTTGTCTGGTTTTGATATTAGGAAAAATGCTTGCCTCATGGAATGAGTTAGGAAGTATTCTTTCTGCTTCTATGCTCTGAAAGAGATTGTAGAGAACGGGTATAATTTTGTCCTTAAATGTTCAGTAGAATTCATAGTAAACTCATCTGGGCCTGGTGCTGTTTTTGAAGGTTATTAATTTATTGATTCAATTTTTAAATAGATATAGGCCTAATGAGGTTGTCTATTTCTTCTTGTATGAGTTTTGGCAGATTATGTCTTTCAAGAAATTAGTCTTTCATCTTTGTTATCAAATTTATACGGACAAAGAGTTGTTTATAGTATTGATAGTACAGTTTATAGTATTTTACAGTTTATAGTATTCCTTTATTAATGCTCATGGGATTTGTAGTGATGTTTCCTCTTTAATTTCTGATATTACAATTTGTGTCATGTCTTTTTTTCCCTAGTTAGCCTCGCTAAAGGCTTAGCAAATTTCTTTTAAAAAAGAATCAGCTTTTGGTTTCATTAATATTTTCTACTGATTTCCTGTTTATAATTTCATTGATTTCTGCTGTAATTTTAATGAATTCTCTTCTTCTACTTACTTTGGATTTTATTTGCTCTTTTTCTAGTTTCCCCAAGGTGGAAGCTTAGATGACTGATTTTAGATCTTTCTTTTCTAATGCCTGCGTTCAATGCTATAGATTCCCCTCCAAGGACTGTTTTCATTTCATCCTACAAATTTTGATTAGTTGTGTTTTCATTTTCATTTAGTTCAAAATATTTAGTTTCTCTTGAGATTTCCTCTTTGACTAATGTGTTTAGAAGTGTGTCATTTAATCTCTAAGTATTTGGGGGATTTTCCAGCTTTCTTTCTGTTACTGATTTCTAGCTTAATTCTATTGTGGTCTCAGAGCAGACATTAAATTATTTCTATTCTTCGAAATTTGTTAAGGTGTGTTTTATGGCCCACAATGTGCTCTATCATGGTGAATGTTCCATGTGAGCTTGAGAAGAATGCATTCTGATGTTGTTGAATGAAGTAGTCTATAGATGTCCATTATATATAGTTGATTGATGGTGTTTGAATTCAACTATCACATTACTGATTTTTTTGCCTGCTTTTTCTGTCCATTTCCGATAGAGCGGTGCTGAAGTCTCCTAATATAAGAGTGGACTTATCTATTTCTCCTTGTAGTTCTATCAGTTTTTCCTCACACATTTTGATGCTCTCTTGTTAGGTGTGTACACATTAAGAATTGTTAGGTTTTCTTGGAAAACTGATCCCTTTATCTTTATATAATGCCCCCTCTAACCCTGATAAATTTCTTTGCTCTGAAGTCCACTGTGTCTGAAATTAATATAGCTATTCCTGCTTTCTTTTGATTAGCACAGTGTATC
The DNA here is from genome assembly GCF_005190385.1 of Monodon monoceros. Taxonomy (NCBI): domain Eukaryota; kingdom Metazoa; phylum Chordata; class Mammalia; order Artiodactyla; family Monodontidae; genus Monodon; species Monodon monoceros. Next base: position 18,478,409 of record NW_021703770.1, on the reverse strand, counting down.
TTTACTTTTAATCTGTATGTATCTTTACATTTAAAGTGAATTTCTTGTTGACAACATACAGTGGGTCTTATTTTTTCATCCACTCTGATAATCTGTCTTTTAATTGGGACATTTAGACTATGAGTATTCAAAGTGATTTTTCTATAGTTGGATTAATATGCACCATATCTATTACTGTTTTCTATTTGTTGCACTTATTCTTTGTTCCTATTTGTCTTCCATTCTCGTGACACCTTTTTTGGTTTTAACTGAATATTTTATATGATTTCATTTTCTCTCCTTTATTAGTATATCAGTTATACCCTTTTCAAAACATTTTTTAGTGATTCCCTTAGTTTTCAATATACACTTAAAACGAATCCAAATCTACATTCAAGTAACGCTATACTACTTCATGGGTAGTGCAAGTACCTTACAGTAACAAAGCAACCTAAATTCCTCTCTTCCCTCCCTTGTATCATCACTGTCATTTATTTCACTTACACAGAAGCATATATGTACATACATGTACATAACTGACTACATTGTTGCTGTTATTATTTTGAACATTTTAATCTGTTAGATCAATTAAGAATAAGAAAAATAAAAGTGTTTCTTTTACCTTAATTTATTCCTTCTCTGGTCGTTCCTTTCAAATGTAGATCTGAGTTTCTGACCTATATAATTTTTTCTCTCTCTAAAGTTCTTTAAACGTTTCTTGCAAGGCAGGTCTATGAGTAACAAATCTCAAATTTTTATTTGTCTGATCAAGTCTATTTCTCCTTCACTTTTTTTTTTTTTTTTTTGCGGGACGCGGGCCTCTCACTGTTGTGGCCTCTCCCGTTGCGGAGCACAGGCTCCGGACGCGCAGGCTCAGCAGCCATGGCTCACGGGCCCAGCCGCTCCGCGGCATGTGGGATCTTCCCGGACTGGGGCACGAACCCGTGTCCCCTGCATCAGCAGGCAGACTCTCATCCACTGCGCCACCAGGGAAGCCCCAGGATATTTTTTATCTTTGGTTTTCTGCAGTTTGAATATGATATACACAGGTTTAGTTTTTTTGGTGTTTACCCTGCTTAGTGTTTTCTGAACTTCCTGGATCTGTGGTTTCGTGTTTGACATTAACTTGGGGAAAATCTCAGCTATTATTTTTTCAAGTATTTTTTTCCTTTCTCTGTTTTTCTGGTATTACACATACGTTGAACTTTCTGTAGTTGTCCCACAGTTCTTAGATATTCTACTCTGGGTTCTTTTTTCTGTTTGCTTCTCAGTTTTGGAGGATCCTATTGAGATATCCCCAAGCACAGATTCTTGCCTCAGCTGTGTCGAGTCTACTAATAAGCCCATCAAAGGCATTCTTCATTTTTGTTACAGTGTTTCTGACCTCTAACATTTCTTTTTGGTTGCTTGTTAGAATTCTCATCTATCCACTTACATTGCCCATCTGTTACTGCATGCTGTCTACTTTATGCATCAAAGCTCTTAGTGTACCAATCAAAATTGTTTTAAATTTCTGGTTTGATAATTCCAACATCTCTGCCATATCTGAGTCTTTTTCTGATGGTTTTTCAATCTCTTCGAACTGTGATTTTTTTTTTTTTGCCTTTTAATATGTCTTGTTATTTTTCTTTGATAGCCAGACAAGATGTACTGGGTAAAAGTAACTACTATAAATGGCCTTTAGTAATGTGGGTGGTAAGATGTGCAGAGAGGGGAAGCCTTCTACAGTCCTATAATTGGGGCTCAGTCTTTTAGTGAGCCTGTGCCTCTGTACTGTGAACTTCATACATTCGTCTCAGTTTTCCCCACCTTAGGTAGAGCAGGATGCTTAGAGTGGGCTGGAGCTGGGTATTTCCTTTCTCCCATATAGAAGGCTAATGGGGACTAGAGTTGGGTATTTCCCTTCCTCCAGGTCAGTTAGGCTCTGAAAATACCCCAGCAGGTTAGGATCCTGTTAAATAGTTTTTCCCGAGGGAAGAACTTGTTAAGAAGAACAGAATGTGCTCTTGTATTTCAAAATGGTTCCCTTCACCTTCCCTCTGCTCCATGCACAAGGGAATTTGTATCTGATATTCATTGTGAGAGCCTGGTGGACCTCCAAGAGGTAAAATTCACAAAAAGTATGGTACCCCCCAATGACTGGGTCCCCAAGGAGTTTTTATTTCAGATTTGTTCACACTGAGTTTTCAGCAATTCATCAATTACAGTCCAGGTTTCTTTACCCCAGCTCTGGTTCACATAGAGGTTTATGCTCTGGCTAGATGTGATTCTCTGTATTCACCTGTTGGTCTCTCTAATTAAGGGGGCAGTAGTTTGCTCTGTGACTTCACTTCTCTTGTGGATCTAAGAAGAGTTATTGATTTTTCAATTTGTTCAGGTTTTTATTGTTATTAGGATGGAGTGGTGACTTGCAAGCTTCTTACATGCTGGATCAGAAACCAGAGTCTTCTTTGTGTCTTTTCCTGACCCAATTTGATGGTAGAGAAAGGCTTTGGTATAAGACAAAGGGGATCAATGAAGCAACACGCAAAGCCAAGAACAGTCTTGTGCATCTGAATTTGAAAACCATGAGGGCTCTGTCCTGATTCATTCATTCATTCATTCGAATGGATTTACTGGATACTTAATTAGCACCTCGCACTGTATAAGGTGTGGAGTGAGCACTGACTGACACAGAAGAGGCCTTTCATAGTACACTTTATATTCACAAGTATATTCACAAGTAAATGAGCTTGAAAGACCAAGAGATCTAAATAAGGGAGACTGGATAACATCACAAACAGGTACTCAGCCTGACTGTTCAAATGGAATTCCAGGGACCCAGATTTGCACCTAGGTTTTTCCATACAATAGCTATTTAATTGTAAGCAGGTGACAATTTCTTTACGCCTCTGCTTCACCATAAAGGAAAGGAGGATAATGTTTATCTCATAGGTTTGCTATGATGATTTGATTAGAAAATAAACTCAAAACATGATATTTATTCTGTTACTTCTGACAATTATAATTAATAAATGATAGCACAATTATAATTAATAAATGATAGCCTCTGCCATTATTGTTATTTTCTTACTACTTCTACTGTCTCTATAGCTACTACTCCCACTAAGGCTACTACTTACCGTTATGGAAGTAGGTCAGGTGCAAATCAGGATTAGACATGTTTTTAGAAACATTCATTGACAGCTGCATAATAATCTAGATTTGTTATTTCTCAGTGGCATAATTTACCCAGATCTACAGGAAGGCAAAAATGCAAAGGATTTCATGGTTGCCGTTCCATAACTCTCTTCCAGAAAGCAGCACAAAAAGTTAAGAAACATGGCATCATATCCTGTTGGTTTCTTAGATCCAGGCATGAAGCTGGCAGTTACTATTCACAAGAGAAATCTTAGCCTTCTCTGTGATTGGCCACAAATACCCAATTCAACATGAATCCAAGCTCCCAATCAGTACACATGTGCCTCGGCCAAGAGAAGCATTTTCATTTGCTCAGTCTTTCTTCTAATCTGTCTTGTCTTTTTGGTCCATGTGGCTGTCAGACCTTCTCTAGGGAGGATCATTCAGGGCCATAAATAGAAATCCGGAATCTCACTGAGCAAGGCTTACTCGGCACATGAATATTATTTGTAAAAGTGAAATCTGGGATCTCATGGAAGTGCTTAACAAATCCAAAACAAGAAAAACTCTCCCGCTCACCAAGCATCATCCAGAGTCTGTAAGAATCAGTAACAACACTAAAAGATACACCAAACACGCAGTTTCCCTACTTAACTAAAATCAAATTTCCCCACAAGTCATCAAAAATCCTCTTCTATGTTTTCACTTTTTCTATCTCCTGTTTATTCCCTTTTAATAAGCTCCCGTTTTCATTTTTTACTCCATTTCCAGTTCTCCCCTTGCATTTACACAGGTTGTTAAATTAAAAAACCTTTCATTCTCTGCCTTTGCGTGCTCATTATTTTCCATTTCTTTTCTGGGGCCTAATTCTGATCTTTTAGCCATTTGGCATTTTGAGCAGGTACAAAAAGAGGCTGGAGGTTCAAAGGTATCTTCTGCATTTCTTGACCTCTTTGATTTGAAAGCACGTTACCTTAATAATAAAAATGTCTGGGTTACACATTTGATATACAGACTAGAGAGAACTGAGTGCAGGACATTTTTTGAGCCTTTAAAGAAAAGCCCAGAAAAGGATCCTGAACTAATTTTCGACTGGTTCTCTGTTCCTCCATTATATTGTTTTTCTGTACCTTTTATACACCTGTGGAGGCCTTCAGAGTCATTTGGGATTACTGATTACGAAGCAGCAAAAATCTTTCATACTGCAAGCAGGGTGATTCCAGCCTCTCTCTCAGCTACGCTTTCAATCATATTATTTCTACTTATCAAATGTATTTTACTCCATAATTCTTTTTAGAGTCAAACTAGTTTTCAAGTTACTATTACTCATTGAAAAGTGACCATGCAAAAGTTGAAAAAGATTTAATGTGCTCGACACTTAATTTCATGCTCTGTTTGTCCCATTGTTCAAAGCAAATAGTAGTTTTCAGCTGTGTGTGTGTGTGTATTCAGTTCGTGGCTCCAGTATTTTACAATATTAATATATTGCTTTAAAAAAAGTCTGCTAGAATAGCACACGGAGATCAGCTCAGTGCTTTGTGACCATCTAGAGGGGTGGGATAGGGAGGGTGGGAGGGAGGCTCAAGAGGGAGGGGATATGGGGATATACGTATACATATGGCTGATTCACTTTGATGTACAACAGAAACTAACAGTATTGTGAAGCAATTATACTCCAAAAAGATCTATTAAAAATAAAAAAAAGTCTTCTACACAGGAAAGGTGTCAGATAATAATTGATAATTGTCACGTGATAACACTGGCTTTGTCGTTCCTATTTGCAAAGTGTTCTGATTTCCACAGTTAACATATTCAGTAGCACTTCTACATTTTTCTTTATTTTCTATTTTAAATAAGTCAACTGTACATCCAGATGACAGAGGACTGAACAGAAGGACAGCACTAAAAGCAGGGAAAATGCCTCTGCATAATTCAAATCATTTAAAGCCACTTAAAACAAGCAAACAATTATTAATAACTTTGGATGACTATTTTCTGTCAGGTGCATACCAAGTTTTTAAATATGCTGCTAAGTGGTCCCTGCTAGCTCTCAGAGGTTTAAAGGAAGAAAACTTCAACATGATGAATTTTTAATATCAGGCAGAAGGCAAATGGCTAGATAATGTTCTAAAGAATACTTGGAAGATTCATTCACTCATGAAATATTTAAGCAAGTATCCATGCACAGCGCTATGGAATGCGCTACTGAGAAAGAATGAAAAGACCCCTGCCTGCAAATGGCTTACATTCTAGCATAAAAGACACACTCAAGAAATCAACAGTGAACAGTGATGAGTGCCATGAGGACAAGAAAGCTGGATGAGGAGAGAGCATGGGATTAGGACGGAGAGGAGTACTGTGAGAGATGTCTATTTCAGATGGGAGGTCAGATGTATTTCCTATCACAACTAGTCACTAAAATAAAAACTGATATTTTGAAAAAATTAACATAAATAAACCTCGGCATGAGATTATGAAAATTAACAATGGTGTTACAACATTGGTTTTATTGAACAGTTTCTACTTTTCAGTAGAAATGTGTTTTCCAGCAATAACATGGCCTCCCATCTGCTCTGAAGTCCCATGGGATGTTGACCCTCACAAATGCTCCATCTCCATGAAGTATTATGATTGGCGGTGTCCTGTAACCACATAATTACACCGTCCAACAGGCACACAGGACATTGTACTGTTTGATGGACTGGGTATAAAAACAGAAACTAACAATCAACAACTCATGAGGGGGGATTGGAGGGGATTCATTTACTCAATTCATTTATTTGACATTTATTAAGTGCTTACTAAATGCCAGGCACTGTGCTATCTGCTGGGGACACAAAGATGAAAAATGATGGCTTGAAGCCAAGGGTTTCAGAAGAGTGAGAAACATAATTGGGTACGAGCAGTATATGGTAGAAGTGCAAGGAGAGAGAAGTGCAGTGGATGATGTGGGCACCTATGGGAGTACATCCAGCCCGTGGCCCGGGTAAGCGAAGGTGACATGGAATCAGAGCGGAGGAGTAACAGCGGGTAGTTTTAGAACAGAGGCACATGAGGATATCGGTGTGATGAAAAGGAGAAATCAGAAGACTGAGAAAGTTGGAAGATCCTAGGAAAGGAACACTATTGATGAAGAAGTGTACAGGAGGATGGGAGAAGGGCTGGGGTAGACCACGAGTGATGAACTCAAGAACAGTGATGTAGTATGGTTCCCACGTATAGTAAGAACGCCTGTGTGCACACACTCAAGCATCCTCTCAAGCTATGCTGGGCTGAGTGCTGGTGAAGCGAGAGTGAACAAGACCCATTTCTGTGGTCCCAGCTGGCAAACCTGACCTGACTGGTACCCAACATAACATCCCAGGTTCATTACCCATCACTTCCCCAGAACTATTTCTCCAGCTACATAAACTATTTCTCCTGCCCCTTCTTTGCTTCTGTGCCCTGGTGCATAATGGTTTATTTTGCTACGATGCCACTTTCACTTTCTTTACGTGAAAAATTCCTGCACACCTTTCCAAGCCCCAGGTCAAATGCAACCTCATTTGCAGGATTTCCCCAATTCCCTCTCCTGCCTTGTTCCCATAGTTGTCGGTAACATTCTCCCACTAGAGTCCCTTTCCCAGTGGGGTTTAACTACCTGTCTACAGGTCTGCTCCCACACACAACCGTGAGCATTTCAAAGGTACTCACAGTTCTGTCCATCATTTCTACCCTTCATAGCTCCAACACAAGGTCTGCCATACAGTAGGTGTTGATTATTTAAATGTTGGCTTTTATATCATTTATTATTCCAGCAGCCATTTAACAAAGGCTCAGACACCTGAGACAGAAGACATTATACTATGGCTATTTTAATTTTAAAAAGTATACATGGTAATTCTTGAAAGCATTTTCACTGCAACAATTCAAACAGTACAGATGTATAAAGAGCCACACACTCTTTTCATACTATTTTCCCAATTCCATTCTTCTCAGCAGAGTTAGCACCTATCATCACTTTGAGGTACAGCCTTGCACACGTTTTCTTTCCTATGTATTTTATACCTGTATATATGCAAAACAGGAATATATGGTTTTCTGTGAGCCCTGCCCATCCCTATGAATGGGATAGTACCACATGCATTGCTTTTCAATTTGTTTTTCCTTAGATTTTAGAAATATTTTCCACCCTAAAACATATAGATTCACCTCATTATTTTCAACTGCTGTACAGCGTTCACTAGTAAACAGAGAACCATGATTGAGTTCTTACTCAAGAAATATGCAAGTATTGAGAAAATTGATGATATCCATCGAGGAAGCGTGCTCTCTCAGACTAGTTTTGTTTTTTTGAAGTGCACATTAGTGTTTCTAAATGTTTACAAGGTGCAATTCCACTTCAAGGTCTCTGTCTAGAAGAAGCAGAGATACGTATGTATAAAAGAATACATGTAGGTGTTCACATGTGTTGCTATGGTATTTGTAACAGTGAAAACTTGGAAGCATCCTAAATGTCCATAAGGATTTAATAAATTATGGAATACCCGCACATTGTTTTGTCAGTTTTGGGTATGTGGTATTGAAAGAATCTAACTTTACTCTGGTCCCATGTCTGTCCCTTCCTAAGGCCGCTTTAGTTCAAATCTCTCTCATTTCTAATATTTTCAAATACTGCAATTCAGGACTATGTGTGCATCTGATAATGGGATCCCTTTAGAGACATCACTTATTTCCAGAGATTTTAATAGCCTTGTCTTGTTTCTCTTCCTACACAAAATGAAGGATATGGTTATTCTGGTAAACTAGTACAAGCCTCTCCTTCATTCTGACACCAAACCTGAATTTGACAAGATAATAGTTTTTACCTTATTATTGGCAACAGGCGTGTGTTGAATGTTAACTACATTTAAGGTATTGTGGAGCGGACAGTGATAAAACACAGAGATACGCCAGTTTCACACACACCAGATACTCTTAACTGTGCCAATGAGGGATCATTAAAAAGGAAACAGGTAGAATGCTTGCATGCTTTTTTGTCTGTCCATCCATCCACCCCATTCATCCATCCATCCACCTTAGAATGATACAGTGAAAGACAGATTAAACAGAACCCTCCACAAAATCAAACGAGAGAAAAGACACACACAAACCTGACACCATGGCTGAAAATAAGGGCAATGAGAAATGAGAACAATTTTCAAAATCAAAAGCAGAGGCCAAACCACCACTTGGAAATACAGAAGAAAACTGCTGGTTACCTCCAAATGCCAGGATAAAAGGTTAAGTTCTATAAGAAATAAATTAAAAGGGGAGGAAAGTGCTGAGTCTAAAGAGAATCTTCAACTGGTATAGGGAATGGATGGCTCCTGTCCAGACCAAAAAACTGGAACTTTCACAGGTGGTGGCATAAAATTTGAACCTTGAACCTAGACAGACTCACAGAGCAGATGTAGGCCAGCCACAGGCAATGGGGAGAAGCCCGGGCAGGAAGGGCAGCAAGATGCTAGGTGTCAGTGACACAGTGGCCCAGGCAGGCATTAATAGGTCAGGAGGTGTAGAAGAAAGAGCAATCTACCCGGGAATCACGGGGAGCAATGGCACATGTGAAAGCCAGCGACATGTGGGAAGGTGAGCAGGTGGTGAGTGGGCAGGAGAAGGCAGGGCTTCCACCGCCTGGCAAGGGCTCAGAGAAAGAACACGGACTCTGGGAGGGCAGGCTAGTCACCAAGACTGGGTGCCCTAGCCTTGCAGGAACTGAAGGACAAAGGGGAAAATCCGACCAAGGAGAACAGAATAGTGATCCTATTTATTACCCGTACCGGTGTACAGTATGGGGCTGTGTCATGGCCAGAAGGATTAAGCCCGGAAAAGCCCCAGTGGCAAGACCTGACCCCTGAGGACGAGTCCTTAAATTCCCTCTGATTAACGACCACTCATCATCCCAAGCCCTTGGCCTGGGGTAGAACCCGGAAGTGTGGTCAAATGGCTCCAGCTGTGGGCACCAGAGGGCTTCCAGGGCAAGGGGCCAGGCAAGTCATCATATTCAGTTAGTGCGTTTGGCAGGAACAGGAGGGAAAAGTGTGGTTCTGGCAACACTGCTGGATTTATGAGGCCTTAATTAGATTACTGGATCAACCTCTGCCCAGCAATGGATGTCCTTGGGGAGGTCATTTAATCTCTCTGTGAGACTATGTCTGAGTTTCCCCATTTAAAAAAATGAAAATCATATTTCAGAGGCAGCTTAAAGGAGAAGCTTTAAAGTGCCATACTGTTGCTAAAAGGATTAGGATTTCAGCTGATCCTTCCATTATATACTGCCCTTCACACTCTGGCCTTGCAAGGAGGGCCGGGAAAAGTCCCCTCAAATAACCGTTGCTAAGGAACGCACTAGCTTCATGTCTCTGATAGGCGAAGAAGTTAACTTTGCCGAACCTAAACTGGTTGTGTTGTAAGACGCTGTGATACAATTGAGCTGTTTACGTTGAAGAAGCCTGGAAAAGAGAAATAGGGACAAAGAGATTTGGTATTTCCACCGGCCCATGAGAGCTGAATCAGAACCACTACCGAGAACACTTCATAGAAAAGATGGCTCCAGAGAAAAAAAAAGGTATCAAAGGTTGACAACAGTTAGAACCAGGGAAATAATCAGATTAAGTAAAGAGAGCTATTCATACTTGGTAAAGTGGTATTAATTTGGAGTCTAACCAATGGAATGTTGACTAGTTAGCTAAGAATAAATGGTGTTTCCCCGAAGTTTCCAAAGGCAAGTCCGGAAGGAACAAAGAAAGTCTTTTGGAAGTGGAGTGAAGGATGCACAGAAACAATTCTATTTGGTGTTATCTGGCTTCTTTATTTTGAGCGAATATGGTGCCTGTTAAAGTCTCCTGGTGGGCTGCCCTTCTAAGCCTTGGGGACAAGATTTGCAAATGGCATTGTCTAAAACTGGAGCTAATAAGAATCAATTACAAATAGAGGTTGCAGCACCATGGATGGACCTAGAGAATATCACACTAAGTGAAGTCAGACAGAGAAAGACAAACATCATATGATATCACTTATATTGATGTGTGGAATCTAAAAAATAATACAAATGAATCTATTTACAAAGCAGAAACAGACTGACAGACATAGAAAACAAACTTATGGTTACCAGGGGGGAGAGGGGAGGGGAGGATAAATTAGGAATATGGGATTAACAGATACACACTACTATATATAAAATAGATAAGCAACAAGGATTTACTGTATAATACGGGGAACAATATTCAATATCTTGTAATAACCTATAATGGAAAATAATCTGAAAAAATGTAACTGAATCACTCTGCCCTACACCTGAAACTAGCACAATAATGTAGATCAACTATACTTCAATTACAAAATGAAATAAAATTAACAAACAAAAAAGCAAAATAAATGGAGGATGTTAAACACTCAAAGATTTATCCTACCATAAGAAATAGTTTGGGAACACCCCTAAGTTCTGTTAAGATAACATGGAGTTTCCCGAGGAAATTATAAACAGAAAGTAATGGATGTTATGCTTTGCTGTGCTGTCTTAACAGAATGGTGTGGTCTTTATGGAGTGAAAGCAGAGGTCAAGTCCATGGTTTTCAATGTGTCTGGTACTATGCAGTGGAGAGGGTTCTCAACATCCTTAGCTGCAACCCTGGACGAAAATTAGAATAATCTGGAGAATTTTACAAAGAGCAATGTCTGAGATCCACCCCAATCAAATTAAAGTGGAATCTCTGGGGGGCAGGTCTAGGAAGCAATGATTAAACTTCCGGGTTAAGAGCTGATACACACAGTTGACCCTTGAACAACACAGGTTTGAACTGTGTGGGTCCACTTACACACAGACTTTTTTCAATACATACTACAGTACTACATGATCAGCAGCTAGCTGAATCCACAGGTGTGAATATCACCTTTGATATTTGGAGGGCCCACTGTAAAGTTTTCCTCTGATTTTTGGCTATGTGAATGGTCGCACCCCTAACTCCCATATTGTTCAATGGTCAACTGTATACCTTCAGATGGGTGAGTGGAACTCATAAAACTCGATGGCTTTCTAATGACTCAATTTCCTTTGCCCTGGCACCATGATGAACAAGCAACCTTCTTGTGGTTATCGGATTTTCTAGGTTGACTCTTGTTCTAGAGGCTAAAATCAGGTGATCAGCTGACCTGCTAGCCAGTTAGTTGTTTTTAAATCAATAAAAGTGACTTGTCAATTGTCTTGTTATTCTGAAAAGTCCTACAGCATCTCCAGAATCTGTTTAACTAGAGAGGAAGGGATATACATAGCTTCAGATACGTATAAAACAGAGGCTAAGACCTGGATCCTTCCTGACGCTTAGGTGCTGCCCTCAAGAGATCATGTAGTAGCCTCATCAATCTCACAGAACTTTAAAGGCAGTTATTGTATTTCAAAAAGGAAGAATTAATTCTATTTTTTTATTATGGCAAAATAATTACATACAAACAAGATGTGAGGTATGCTTTCTTGATTGTCTTGGTCTTCTGCATCTAGAGAGACCAACATCCCTGTTTGCCTGGGACCAGGGGTTCCTGGAAGCTGAGATGTTCAGCTTTAAAACAGACAGTCCTAGGGAAATGATCCCATAGGGGTTCCTGGATCTCAAGACTTTCAATGCTAAACCTGAGATGAGTTGGTCCCCATGCATATCCCTAGTTTTCTAAGATGGAGTTACTTTCTAAAAGAGGTGTCATTGATCCTTGAGTGATAACTAAAGGGGAAAGAGCAGATTAGAGGAGGAATTACAGATGTTCTCAATCTCACATCTCACACCAACAATGAGAAACCAGCGAAGACTCCACTGCACAGCCTGAGTTAACACCTAGCACAGGGGGGTCTTCAGTTGAAATCTAGATATAGGATTGAAAACAGTCACAGCTCAGGAGTTGCCAACATGGAAAGAGTAAACAGGAGTCGCAACACAGGTCTGGGAGCTCGAAGAGCATGGGGAGGTCTCAGACCAGGGCAGCCAGCTGGTTCCATGTCCTACAGAATCAGAAGCCAAGGCAACTTTGAAGCCATGTAGCCACAGCTAACATTTGTTGAGTACTTAGACTAAGACATTTACAAAGATTATATAATTTAATCACAACTCTATGAAAGAAATCCAATTACCAGCTTCATTTTATATATGAGAAAACTGAAGTTATTGGTATGAGTTTTATTCACCTTTGTGTTTCTTCCATGCCCAGCCCAAAGTAGGCACACAATAAATCCCACAAAAATATTATTAACCACACAAAAAACTTTTCAGTGTGGGAAGTATTTTAAAGGACAATAAAAGTCTTTTGCTTTTTCGGGTATTCTGCAAAATGGCTGTCATCTGTTTAAGCAGGTCTGTAACTGACCATCCTTTACAAATTACTTAAAATAAAGATAAGAAGGGAGAAGTATTCAGATTAATATTATTAACCCAACACTCAAGTGAAATGAAACTACAAATGATGTGTTCCAGCTATCAGTAATAGTGAGAGAGAGAGAGAAAGAAAAAAAAAAAATGGAGTGTCTGTGTTAGGAAGGAAAATTAAACTGAAAATTAGATTCCCTGCACACAAATTCTGACAAAACTTAAAGGAAATTAATCAACCACTTTACACTTGCTTTGCTGATCACAGAAGGACTCTGACTCCACTTGACATAAGCAAATAAAGATGGTAACACTTGACACGTAATTCTTGGCTCACTTAATTGGGCTGCTTCACAAACCATTTTTGGTAATCAATGGTTCCTAGTAGCAATCACAAAAGAAGATACCAGGTTGTTGGAAAGAGAAAATGACAGGACTGCATTTTCTTGAGTTATGTATTCAGAGACAATGGGCCAACCATCAAATGCTTCTGACACCTGTCTATAGTTCCTCATCCCCATGGCTACACCTGGGCCCCTTTGGACCCTTACAACCAATTACGGCCTGCGGATCCTAACGTCAGACTGCCCAGGCTCAAATCAGCACTCAACAGCTGTATGACCCCGAGTGGATCATCTTAGCATGTCTCTGTCTCCTTGTCTGTAAAATGGGAATAACTGTACCTACCTCACAGGGTCGTTGAAGGATATTAAGTGGCATAACCCATTTAGAGTGCCTGGAGTAATGTTTACTATACGGAAACATTTGTATGAAGGTTTAATACTATTATCATTTCAAAAACTGTGCTACATTTACTTCCAAGTTAGGATCTCTGACCTGGGAGATCCATACACCTCGTATGATCCCCTGCAGAAGGACATGTGGCCACGATCTTCGCTACAATGTCAGCTCAGGCTAAAGTAGGTAACATCAAGCTATCTAGACTGCAGTCAGTTACCTTACAGGCTTGTTGAACACCCGATTTGGACAGCTCTGTGCTCAGCAGCTCCTGGCAGCTGCAGACCCATGGGAAGCGTGGCCCAGGCCAAACAAGCTAGTTGGTAAAGATCTGTTTGAATCCTGCCCCATCAATTATGGTCTGAGACAACAATGCAGAGTAGATGGTTCTCAATCTATTTATGACTCAGGGTCAATCTATTTATGACTCCGGGTTGCTAACTAGACTACACATTCCAATCACCCTGATGCTCTTCTAAGTCAGGAGCCCAAAAGGCCCCTCAACTTGTGGCTTTCTGAGGTTCATAAGTACGGGGGTGTGGCACCGCACTATGGAACACTTTATCTACCCAGTGGGACACTGAGATCTGCTTCAAGCCACCGCCTCTTTTTCCAATAATCCCACTCCTGTAAACCACAACTCTTACTTCGTGGCAACTAATATGATAGTGTGTCTGCAGTACAAACGTGGAAATGAACAATAACAAATAGCAGAGTACCCTAGCACAGGAAGTGTGTACACATACATACACACACACACACACCTGGGCCAGACTCCTAACAATATGAAATAATTGTAGATGGTGGGCAAACAGCTGCAGTAATGAGACCAAAAAGTGTATCATCATGATTTTTGGCAGATTCTCCAGGCAGTAATATGAACTAGCAAAGGGGGCTGGGTCTTTGTCAACTGCCTCTGAAAACCTACCCATCTTCACACGCTCACAAAAACTCCACCCCTGTTGGCAGCCTCATCCTCCTTAAAAATGCCAGAATGTCTTTTGACTATCCTGCTATTGTTTCCACTGGCTCAGAAATGCCTTCGGAAAATAACTCACTGCAAAGGGAGATCCGAGGAGGCACGTGGTGCTTCCCAGGGCTTTGCTGATATGAAACAATAGTCTATGTCTAATCTGAAAGCTTTTAGCGGGTTCAGAGTTGGTGTTATAACCTTCTCATCCCCTTCACTCTTCGCCTCAGAGGCGCCTGGCAGAATGCCGGGTACAGAGCAGTCCAGGTGAGTTGAACTCAAATGTAGCTTCATTGCGGCAACAGACTAGATATTTTCCTCCAGTTCCAACTCTGTCACTGAACTTCTGATGAACACTCTTCCCTAACTAGAGGGATATGCAGGACTCTAGGTAGCCTATCCATGGGTGTATCATTCTTGTCACTGTGCAGAGAAGCAAGGAGCAGAAAGCAATGACCAAGCTGAGCAGGCACAGCAAAGCGGCTGATCTTGCCGCAGGACTAAAGAGATGCAGAGTGAAAGTTGTAATCCAAGGAGAGGCTGCAGCTCCATTTCACCATATCAGATTCTGCTGGACTGCAGGTTTCCCATCATACTCATCTCTTCCCTGCCTTTATCCACACTATTCTTTCAGGAATATCGCGGCCTAATGCGTTTCTCCCCAGCCACCAGGCAGACCAGACTTACTCTTCTGCCCTCCTACCACACAGCAGGTCGAAGTTTGCATCTTCCTCTGACCTTTTCAAACTGCTGGCACTGTCCAGATGCCCTTGGAATTGACTGCCTTGTTGTGATCATTTTTGTGGCTCTGTCTGATCCACAAGAGAGGGGGAAGCTCTGCAGCATGGCTATCATTACTCTGCAAGATTGTCAGAAGAACGCTATTAGGTTTGTGTTATTTCCTCCCTTTTATAAACGAAAAAAAAGTTCCTGGAGATTCAGTTTGCTCACTCTGACACACTGTTGGTTCAGCTTCCTTTGTGGACAGGCAAAAACAGCTAAAACTTAAGTATGCCCATCCTTTAACCCTGCACATAGGGAACTAGCCCACAAGTGTACACCTTTGCCCAGACAGGCATGTGCTACAATTTTTATATTTTTATTTAGCATTAGTTGGAACTGAAATTACATTTGGAAACAAGCCAAATGTCCAGTGACAGGGAACTGCCTTAATAAATTATGGTAAATGCACAGAATGGAATATTCTTTACTGGTTAAGAGATAAAACTACATATACTGACATGAGGATTTCTCAGTGCTGAGAACAGTAAATATTTGTTAAATGAATAAATCTCTAAGATATATACAGTGAGAAAAGCAAATCACAAAACATATACATAGTAAGATTTATGCCAAAGAGCTATTTACACATATGTAAATACTAGAAAAGAAACAGTGGTATGGAGATACATCACTTTTTACTCCATTTTTACTTTTTTTTTAACAGTGGGTTTATGTTCATGTATTACTTATGCAATTAAAAAACATGGGAAAAGAGGTTTACCTAGATGTTAGAACATAAGAAAAAAAAATGCTGGATTGCAAAGCAGGAGTTGGACTTAAACTTTGGAAGCCCCAGCTCTAAAGAGTGAACTTGGAGTTGGGAGACTCAGGTTCTGGTTCTGTCAATACTGACCTGGATAACCTTAGCAGAGTTGCCCAACCTTCAGAAGGTTTGCACCTATCTTTAGCCAGAAAGTAGGAAACTGATGTCTATCCTCCAAGTCAACTTTGAGAAGAAATAAGATGATGCATGTAGCAGCCCCTTAAAGACTATAAAGCACTACCCAAATGCAGGAAATACTACTTATCATTGTGATTATTACTCCCATAAAGTACTCACACAGATAAGGCATATGATATAAATTAGAAAAATGAACGACTATTAGAATATGTGAATTTAATCTTCTGCATTAGCTCTCTTCAAAAGGTTCTTTTGGTCTTTCAGGGATATCTCATCGGGAAAAAATAAACAAAAGGGTCTGAATCCCTATTTCATCTGATCTAAGATGTCACTGATTTTATGACATGCATTTATTTTAGGTACCACTAAGACAGAAAAAGAAAGATGATCAATAAACTACATCACACAATGATGCCTGCTTTTTGGAAATGTGAAAATGTGAAAGGAGATGTGAAATACAGTATCTAAATGAAAGGCTTCGGGCAAAGTAGCTGATCAATTATACATTGTGTTTCTCAAATGAAATGACTAATTTAATAATAAAGCACGGTTCTCCCATACCATTGCTGTGTTGCAGTGCCTTTTCCCCTATGGATGTGCTGGCCACAGCATTTTTTTCATGTTTTAAAAATTATAGAGAATAGATAATTACTAGTGAATGCTGACCTTTTCCTTATTATGAGTAATCATACTATTAAAAGCATCATTTGGACCTGAATTTGGTATACAAATTATTCAATTACCTAGTCTGCAGTTGCAAGGACTTTTAGCAGTCACCATTTTGGGTGAGACCATTAGGACATACAGTCCTGGGCAATTTTATCTTGCACTATGTTGCAAAAATTTTAGTTGCATCCAAATAGTATTGAAGTAGTGGCTGACCTGGTACTTCCATTGAAATGTTTCATGGCACCAAATTATAACCAATATGTTACCACTGATAGCACCTGAGAGAAGAAACCTGATAAAAATACCTTTACAAAGCCAAAATTGAAATTTGTCATTAAAAAATAAAACCAGAGGTTAAGCGAAAATAACTCTTCCTTAAGATGTTCAGACTTGGTGTCCATAAAATTTGCCCCTCATCCTAAAGTATCTATCAATATTTGTTGCTTTTGTTTTGTTGTTGGTGGCAGTGACCATGATAGAGATGCTGGTAGAGAAAATGGTGGTGATGACAGTAGTGACCCAGGTACCCAGTATCTTTCTCAAAGCAGAGTGGTAGACTTACCTAAAGGACTGTTATTGCCTAAAGATAGTGGGGTATAGACAAAAACCCCAAACTGAATTTGAATCCCAGTTTTGTTACAGCTATAGAGTTACTGGAACACCACTGCCTCAATTTCCTTACACATAAAATGTGAATAATATTAAGCACCTTTCAGATTGTTTTAAGGATTGTGGTGATAAGTCTCAAGAGCCTGTCACACAGATGAGTTTCAATAAATGGAAAGAAGAGGAGGGGGAATTATTGTAATACTTACTCTGTGGTTTTCCATTAGGATGCCCTAATAGAACAAAGTCGCTGATTATATAGTAAAATAGCCTGTATAGCTTTCTGACTCAGAACAGGAAGGTGATCTGAAATACTGCACAAATTCCAATCTTATCCACAGGTATCGTCTTAGAGTGGATTTTGACAGGTGCCAAAAAAAAAAGGACTTAAAATAGCCTCAGAACAATCAGTCCCAAGAGGAGTTCAGGATATTTCCCATTTTTCCTATTCTCAGTCCTTCCCTGGACTCCAAGGAGAGGGACCTTACACACTGACCTCTTGCTTCCAGTCGGGGTCAGCCATGGGAGGCACCAGTAGAAGAGAGTGGGGAAGGGAGAGCACAAGATGCTCCCTGCATCTAAGCAGTCCTGGAAGTGGCTGGTCCTCACTCAGGTGGCCCTTGTCTACAGCTTCAGCTCACACCTCTAAAGAGCCTTTTCCTTAACATTTATTCTCAAAAATCCTAGTCGAGTATGCCATCTGTTTTCTGCCTTATTGATGGAGAACCCAAAACCAGAACGTTTTGGCCATTCGTTCTGTACTTACAAGCACAGCAGAGACCCTAATACTGTGCAGTCCCAGAGGTCCTAATTTTATAAATGAGGAAACTCAAAAAGCTGTAAGAGTCACTGATGTTTGAGTCTTTGATTCCCTGCCTCCCTGGCTCTGTCATTCCCATGCTTCAGACCTTCCCGGTAAAAGCCCCACTCCGATTAAGGCATACGAGACCCTTTGTGATCTGGCTCCTACTTCTTTCTCCAACTTATCCCTCACCCCTCCCTCATCTGCATCCTACATGTTAACTAACCGGGCCAAACTAACTGTGATTCTTAAACTTGTCACACACCTTCACACACACTGGTTCTTCTTCTTCACACTGGTTCTTCTGGAAGGCACTGCTCTCACCTCTTTTCCTCACTAACGCCTGCTCATTGCTTGAGATACAGCTGGCACATCACAGCCTCTTGAGTTTTTCCCACCACCCCACACCAAATCTCCTCTATACTCATACACTACTGCACACTTCAAACACATCCAAAATCTGTGATGACACCGTTGACTGACTTGGCTGTATCCCCACCCAAGATGACTAGTCACTTGATAGAACCGTATTTTTTTATTCTCAGCCTAACAACAATGAAGTCATCAATGTCATCATCAACACTGTTGTCATAATCATAACCTGTTATCATCACCATCAGCCAACAGGCTCCTAAACAGTGTTTATGTGTCAAACATCGTTCTTTGTGTTTCTGAGATATTAATTCATTTACTGTTCCCTTCAACCCAATGACACAGATGATAATTTCACTTCCATTTTACAGATGCGGTAGCCAAGGCATAGAATGATTAAGTAAATTGACCAGATCATATAACTAGTAAGTTGCAAAGCCAGGGCTGAAATATAGGTGGTCTATGTCTTAAGTCTCTACTCTTAATCTCCATCCTGTACTTCCTTTCAGGGGTGCTTAATGAAGGTTTGTTGGATTATTTCATAAATTCTAGTGGGTTTACTAGATGTCAAATTGGATATTGAGAATATATGGCTAAGTCTGGTTAGAGAAGACTTTTGGGAAAATGCCATTTGAGGCTTGAGATCCACTAACAACATCACCATGTGATTTTCCTCCCTTCTCATGAGAAGCAGATGGGACTGAGTTAAAACCTGTCCTTCTGAAACTATTCCAAAAAACTGCAGAAGAAGGAATACTTCCAAACTTATTCCATGAAACCACCATCACCCTGATACCAAAACCAGACAAAAATATCACAAAAAAGAAAATAACAGGCCAATATCCCCAATGAACATAGATGTAAAAATCCTTAACAAAATACTAGCAAACCAAATCCAGCATTAAAAGGACCATACACCATGATCAAGTGGGATTTACCCCAGAGATGCAAAGATTTTTCAATATCCACAAATCAATCAATGTGATATACCACATTAACAAATTGAAGAATAAAAACCATATGAGCAACTCAATAGATGCAGAAAAGGCTTTTGATAAAATTCAACATCCATTTATGATCAAAATTCTCCAGAAAATGGGAATAGAAGGAACATACCTCAATATGATAAAGGCCATATATGACAAACCCACAGGTAACATCATACTCAACAATGAAAAGCTGAAAGCATTCCCTCTAAGATCAGAAACAGGACAAGGATGTCCACTCTCACCACTTTTATTCAACATAGTTTTGGAAGTCCTAGCCACAGCAATCAGAGAAGAAAAGGAAATAAAAGGGATCCAAATTGGAAAGGAAGAAGTAAAATTGTCACTGTTTGAAGATAACATGATACTACACATAAAAAATCCTAAAGACGTCACTAGAAAACTACCAGAGCTCATCAAGGGATTCGGTAAAGTTTCAGGATACAAAATTAATATACAGAAATCTGTTGCATTTCTATACACTAACAACATAATAGCAGAAAGAGAAATTAAGGAAACGATCCCATTTACTACTGCATCAAAAAAGAATAAAATACCTAGGAAAAGCCTACCTAAGGAGGCAAAGACCTGTACCCCAAAAAGTATAAGACACTAATGAAAGAAACTGAAGATTTCACAAACAGATGGAAAGATATACCGCGTTCTTGGATTGTAAGAATCAATAGTATTAAAATGACCATAGTACCAAAGGCAAACTACAGATTCAATGCAATCTCTGTCAAATTACCAATGGCATTTTTCACAGAACCAGAATAATTTTGCAATTTGTATAGAAACACAAAAGACCCTGAATAGCCAAAAGAATCTTGAGAAGGAATAATAGAGTGGGAGGAATCACTCTCCCTGACTTCAGACTATACTAACAAAGCTCCAGATATCAAAACGGTATGGTACTGGCAGAAAATGGAACAGGATAGAACGCTCAGAAATAAACCCATGCACTTATGGTCAATTAATCTATGACATAAGAGGCAATAATATATAATGGAGAAATGAGAGTCTCTTCAATAAGTGGTGCTGGGAAAACTGGGAAGCTACATGTAAAAGAATGAAATTAGAACATTCTCTAACACTGTATACAAAAAGTAAACTCAAAATGGATTAAAGACCTAAATATAAGGCCAAATACTATAAAACTCCTAGAGGAAAACATAGGCAGAACACTCTTCCACATAAATTGCAGCAAAATGTTTTGGATCTGCCTCCTAGAGTAATGGAAACAAAAGCAAAAATAAACAAATGGGACCTAATTAAACTGAAAAGCTTTTGCAGAGTAAAGGAAACCATAAACAAAACAAAAAGACAACCTATGGAATGGGAGAAAATATTTTCAAATGATGCAACCAACATAGGATTAATTTCCAAAATATACAAACAGCTCAATATCAAAACAAACAAACAACCCAATCAAAAAATGGGCAGAAGACCTAAACGGACATTTCTTCAAAGAATACATACTAAAAAAAAATAAAAATAAAAAAGAAGACATACAGATGACCAACAGACACATGAAAAGATGCTCAATGTCACTAATTATTAGAGAAATGCAAATCAAAACTACAATGAGGTATCACCTCACACTGGTCAGAATGGCCATCATCAAAAAGTCTACAAACAATAAATACTGGAGAGGGTGTGGAGAAAAGGGAACCCTCCTACACTATCGGTGGGAATGTAAATTGGTGCAGTCACAATGGAGAACAGTAATGAGGGTCCTTAAAAAAACCAAAAATAGAGTAACCATATGATCCTGCTATCTCACTCCAGGGCATATATCCAGAAAAAACTATAATTCAAAAAGATACATGCACCCCAAAATTCATTGCAGCACTATTTACAATAGCCAACCAAGACATGGAAGCAACCTAAATGTCCATCAACAGATGAATGGATAACGAAGATGTGGTGTATGTATATATGTGTATACACACACACACACACACACACACACACACACTGGAATACCACTCAACCATAAAAAATAATGAAATAATGCCATTTGCAGCAACATAGATGGACCTAGAGTTTATCATACTAAGTGAAGTAAGTCAGACAAAGACAAGTATCATACGGTGTCACTTATAAGTGGAATCTAAAAAAAAAAATGATACAAATGAACTTATTTGCCAAACAGAAATAGGCTCACAGACACAGGAAACAAACTTATGGCTATCAAAGGGGAAAGGAGGGAAGGGAGGGATAAATTAGGAGTTTGAGACTAACAGATACACACTACTATGTATAAAATAGGTAAGCAACAAGAACCTACTGTATAGCACAGGGAACTATATTCAATATCTTGTCATAACCTATAATGGAAAAGAATCTGAAAAAGAATACATATATAAAACAATCACTTTGCTGCGTACCTGAAACTAACACAACACTGTAAATCAACTATACTTCAATTAAAAAAAACAGAAAAAAAAGGAAGCAGATGGGACTGTAAATTCACAAATTATTCCATGTTCTCCAGCAAGGCACTGCTAGGATCTTCCCTTCCTAGCAGTCCCTTCCCAGAAGACTAACTGGATCTGTAACAAGGTGATCAGGGTCAATGTAATGTTTGCAAATTTCCTGCAAAAATTCCTCTCCCTTTGTAGAAAACATTCCTTCCTTTAAGGAAAAAACATCTGCCACTCAGTATCCCAAATGGTGTCCAAAGGCTGTGTCTGGGTGTCATATTAAACCTGCTCCCAAAGCACAGAGAAAACTGACTTGTCATCAGCGGTCCATCATTCCTGACCTTAGGGAGACGGAATGAAAAGAGGAGTCAAAGCACATTCCCACTGGTGGGAATGAACACCCACCAGGGATGGCACAGTCTCAGTTGCATGTTGCAGGGGTGCCCTCTGCTATCCGCCATGGACCATGCAAATAAGGGAAGATTCTCACCTTGATGCAGAGGGCAGGAGCAGTGTGGGCAATTTCTGGGTTTTGTTCTGCACTCTACTCTTTTAGGGAATAAAGAGAGAATGCATAGATTTTGGATGTTTTCTGTCCCTTGGTGCCTGAAATTTTCATCTTATGGTGATAAAGAATCCAAGTTGAGTCTAGCCCAGAAAGGCAAGACATTTCTAATTCTACCAAACCTGGCAACAGTTCCAAAGCTCCGAGACTGCAGTTCAGTCCCCTACATGGTTGATTTTATCATCATGGGAGTATGTAAGAGCCAGACAGGAATCATGTGGAGGGCCTTAAAGTGGCAGGGAAGGAGACTAAAGATGCCTGGCATTGCTTCCATCTCAATTCAACAAATCTGAAGAGATGGCTCTAGGAACAAGATAATACTAAGCACGTTCTTAAAAATTACTAAAAATAAATACTAAAATTATTTCATGTCTTCATTTGCATCTTTGCAGTTCCAAATAGCAAAGATTTCTGCCAAGAAACCTTAGTGCTCAGAAAATGGCATTTGTTTCTCTAGCTCAGCGGTTCTCTGCCAGCTCTTGAGCAATGCTCAAAGCTTCTTCCCACTTGCTGGCAAGACTACAAACACAAGTCTTCTAGAGAACCTGCCACCACTGGTTCCCACCCAGACACATCCATTCCTGTGCCTGCACACTTCAGCAGCCCTCTCTCATCACTGGATGAGTTCTAGCCTCGAGGTGGAGCACAGTCTGATTTTATGGTCTGTTTGATGCCCAGTTCATGATGGCTGCTTGATAATCCTCCAACAGCCCCTGCTTATTCTCTGAGACACAGTTAGCAGCGGATAAAGATCCTTTGCTGTAACACAACCCAGAGATATTTAACTCAAATTACTTACTTTTCTCACTTCCCTATTTTGAGCTAGTGTCTCTCATTTTTCTAGTCTTTCCCCTTTATATGAATGGTTAAGACAATCCTTTGGTTTCAGTAACAGTCGAAAGTCTGTAAGTCCCAATGAACATTAGGAACAGGATACACACAAGGATTTATTCCCAGGTCAATTCTACAATAGGTTGGTTCTAGGGATCCAAAATTCTGACAGGAAAGCATTATTATTACCTACTAGGATAGAAGAGATCAAGTTCTTTGACTCATAATGCTCAGCAGTGACTGCCCCAAAGGAGACAGAGAGTGGAAAGAATGGGGTCTTGAGAAGCAGACGTAAAAGTTCTGAATATTGGGGACACCGTTTGTAGCTGTATGGCCTCTTAGTGTCAAGTTTCCTCAGATTGTGAGTTAGAGGTGAAACTCTGTATACCTCACCAAGTGCTGATTAACTGAGATAGTTTTTAAAAAGCACATGGTATAGAATAGTACTCAGTTCTTGGTTGAACTCTCCTCTCAATCATCTGATTCTAGAGTTAAAAAGAACCAGACCCTACTCTAAGCCTAGCATCACACAGATGCCAATTGCTCAAAAACCTAAGAACCTATGAAGAATTAATATATGTTGACCCTGTACCTCTAGTTCTCAGTATGCCTTCATTCTTATTCCAGTCATCATCCAATTACTTAGATATAAATCCTCTTCTATTACATTAATTTAAAAAACTTTTTTTTTTTAAAGACAGTAAGCTCAACGACTACCAGAAAATTAATTCCTTTGAGGCTTAGATAATTAGCATGATGGCTTGGTCAACATATTTTCTTCCAACAGGGTGTTCCCCTTACAGGGAAGCAGCTGTTCCATTTTTCAGTCCGGACTGGAGGAGAGCCCTGAACTATCAGGCTTAACTGCAGAGTCATCAAAGACAGAGAGGAAAACACAGGGACCCAGGAAAGAGCCATCATGGCTTTGTTGAGAGCAATCTCATTTCCTTGGGCCACAAAGTAATGAACCTGGTGCATAAGCCAGAAAAAGGTAGGGAGTATATGTGGATTTTATTTAAAACATATACGGCACTTTATAAGTAGTCACTAATTCTCATGGCAACACTAAGAGGTACCACAATGATTCCCATTTCATGGTGTGGCAACTGAGGCACAACAAAGTTAACTTCCCTAACATCACACAGCTTGCAAATGGCAGAACTGGATTCCAACCCAGGCGGTCTGGCCCCAGAATCTCTGCTGTTAACCATTATGCTGGGCTGCCTCTCCACTTCAGTTGTGTGTGCGTCTCTTCCTAATGACCAGCTGCTTGGGGCAGTGTCTGTCACCCTTGGTCTCTACCGCACAGATCTACTTTTCACAATCCTGTCTCTCTCTCTCCAGCACTGAGTAGGAGCTCTAAGACCTCATTAGGGAAGAGCTGGCACTCCATTATTTGAAATTAAGCTACCCCAGCAATGACAATATGTCACAGTTACTCAAGGCCAGTGTCAGCAACTTCCTACACCACACCCGGGACACCAATTTCAAGACAAATGGATTTGGTAGATTGTTTTCCCTGTCACTTAATGAGCAGTTCACAGTCAACCCACCTGTAATTCCTTTGGTCAACACTGTGCGCTGGCTCCCCATTTCCCTCAAAGTAAAAGCCAAGTCCTCACAGTCGACCACAGGACTATCCTCGTCTGTCTCAGCAACTTCATCTCACTGACCACACATCCTACCTGTCACCCTGAGCTCACTCCCCTCCAACCGCGCTGGCCTCCCTGCCCTTCCTCTAACTTGCCAGGCGCGCAGTGCCTCAGTCTTTGCAGGAGCTGCTCTCCTCATGTGGGGCGCTCTTCCCTCGTGTCTTCACTTGAAGCTCACTCCTCACATGTTGCCCTCTCAGTGCAGCCTTCTCTCAGTCATGACCCCAACCTGCAGAACCCTTCCCTTACTCTTTTTCTTGCCCCCTAATACTCACCATCTTCTTATATAACTGCTCCCAGAAGGTAATTTCTTGCAAAGGTAGATATTTTTATCATTTGCGTTCACTGCTGTATCCCTGCAGGTAATCACTGCTACACCCCTACACACTATCACAGCACCTCTTACTCTGCAGCTGTGCAAATTATCTCCTGAAAACAGTATAGAAGAGAACGAAGATAGAAGAGAGAGATGTATAAACCCCATAGCAGAGTCATATTTGGATTCAATAGCAAGGTCCTTAAAGAACATGAATAATAGCACACACACAAATCTTAAAAAAAAAAAAAAGAAAAAATTCAGCATATGCTTTGGGAAACTTCAACACCAGGTAATTTAATGATTCTCGAGGCAAGGAGAAGCAAGTGGTTCTCTCTCCCAGGCCTGCTTCTGTAGGCAGGGATGCTGTACTTGATTACTGGTGCTATGGAGTTCGGCAGCATGCATGCCATGTGTCCTCGGTCAGGGACAGTGGCAGATAATCATCATCGTGAGCAAGTCAGAAGGTCACAGACAAGAGAAGTAATCCCCCTGGACAGCATTAAGGGTGGACTTTAATTCAGACATTCACCCTCTCAACACTTTCTGACACATCTCACTGTATGTCAGAAGTGTGTCAGGACTCACTGATGCCAGCATGAAGAGCCAAGTTAACCAATCATTAAATAACGCAACGTGTTCAATATGGTAACAGAGGGACGGACTGCTGCAATAGCCTCCAAGTTCCCTCACGGTGCCCTGGGCCCCCTCCAAAGCAATATCCACAGAAGCAACCAGGGTGACCTAAAAATGGAAATAAAAAAATGTAAGCCTTCAGCCATCTCACTGACTTCCATTACACTTCAGATCTAGGCCCCCGACCTGGCCTGCAAGGCTCTGTGTGGTCACCCCCATGTACCACTTAGGTTCCATTCTCAGAGCTCTCCTCCAAGCCCATAGGGCTGCAATTGGGCTGGCCATCCCCACTTCCGTGAGGGCCTCTATGCCTCCCTACATACAGTCCCCTCTACCTGTCCTGGCCTTCCTCACCTTCCTTCTCCCCTATCAATCTTGACACGATGGTTTCTTCTCATCTTTCAAGTCCCAGTTTGAACACTGCTTCCTCAGGGCAGCCTTAACCACACAATTTAAAGTGAATTCCTGTTGTTATTCACTCTGAGCACTCTTCTTTTTAGCCTTTAAAGTAATCTGTAATTAAGTATTGAACCTTTTTTTTTTTTTTACAGCACACTATAAGCTCCAGGACAACAGGGGCTATCTGCATGTGGACCATTCGAATACGTAACACCTAGCACTGTTTATGGCACATAGCAAGAGACTGAAAATGATTGTTGAATAGCTGGCTAGGTGGTTGGCTTGGCTGGAAGGAAGGAAGGAAGGAAAGGAGGGAAAGGGGAAAGTAGAAAAGAAATAGGTTTTAAGGGATAAAGGAATGCTAACAACAAAACTAATTCTCCATAGGAATAGGAAGTAAGACCTTGACAGGCCTTGCAGAAGAGGGTCATTTTGATCTGTTTTTACCAAAAAGCTGAAGTTGAAAACTTAGCCAGCCTTCTGCTATAGGGGGCGCAGGGATTAAGTGGTACAAACTACGATGTATACAATAAGCTACAAGGATACACTGTACAGTACAGGGAATATAGCCAAAATTTTGAGTAGCTTTAAATGGAATATAATCTATAGAAATTTTGTATTATGCTGTACACCTGAAACTAATATACTACTGTAAATCAACTATACCTCAATTTAAAAAGTGTTTTTTTGGGCTCAAATTATGTGGTTTATAGAAATTATACATCAGAATTGTATTTTTATTTCCACTTAGAACTTTACAAGCAAATTGTTAGGATTATATGGATTTGACATGAGTTTCACAATATTTAATAACATTTATTTTTAATCATCTCATTATGATCACTCTGATTGTTAACATTATTATTACATAATTGGCTAGCAATCTCTAGTTAGCAAATGCATACCCTCTGCCATCATTAATAACACTTCCGCTCCAGTTTGCTGAGATCCTAAATGATCCTACAAATGCGTGAATGAGACTGACTTACATGAGTGGGGGAAAACAGAGGTATGATAAAGGGTTACATCAAATATGATGAAGCTCCAAAATATATAGCTCGGACAATAAATCAAATAGGCAGCCAGAAAGAAGAGAGATCCAAGGAGCTTCCATAGACAAAGCAGGATGTGCACTGTGCCTTGGAAGACAGTTAGAGACCTGCTTACTTGGAGCCAGGCAACGTTCCAAGAGTTACGCATATTAACTTAATGAATTCCCCCAACAACTCCATGAGGTAGATTACAGTTATTGTCTCCATTACAAATGAGGGAAGATAAAATAGCTAATTACTGGACGAGCAGGGATTTAAGTCCAGACAGTCATACCCCTCCAAGAAGGATGCCCAATGACGTGTGTTAAATGACAATCCATTGTTTTCATTCCCCCAAATTATCATCAGTAGAGTATACTCTTAATTCAATAGGTGCAGGATCCCATAGCTTCAAAGACATGAAATGAGCATTTTATGCAACAAAATGATACCCACGCTCCAAAAACAAGCATCGCCAGTCATTTCAATCTTCTCCCTAGAATAAAGACGACTTTCTGAGGCAAAGATCATTTTAACTCGTCACAACTCACTTCACTTCATACACTTTCAACTCCAACTTTTACTGAACAGCTACCAAATGGAAGATAAGGAACATTGCTATATGTTTCATTGCTTGCTTTAAAGCTGTCCAAGGATCAGTAATTCAGGACACCCATGGAGGTCACCTCACCCTGTAATAAAAGCATTCTGATACCTTTGCACAAAACTCTTGCAGAAGGGGTCTAAGAAGGACCTGCCTGAAAGTCTGCTCTGTGGTGAACAGGGCTCTCATTGGCTTTTTGAGTATTATTTGCAAGGAAACCGTAAGGAAGAAAAGGTAAACACATTTCACATTCAGTAAAATTGGCAATTAGAGAGCAGCACAGCAAAGTAATTTTTTCTTTTAAAGAAGATGTTGGGGGTAGGAGTTTATTAATTAATTAATTTATTTTTGCTGTGTTGCGTCTTCGTTTCTGTGCAAGGGCTTTCTCTAGTTGTGGCAAGCGGGGGCCACTCTTCATCGCAGTGCGCGGGCCTCTCACTATCGCGGCCTCTCTTGTTGCGGAGCACAGGCTCCAGACGCGCAGGCTCAGTAGTTGCGGCTCAGGGGCCTAGCTGCTCCGCGGCATGTGGGATCCTCCCAGACCAGGGCTCGAACCCGTGTCTCCTGTATTAACAGGCAGATTCTCAACCACTGTGCCACCAGGGAAGCCCGCAAAGTAATTTTAAAATATCCTATCTTTGCCATCCATCTCAATTAAAAAAAAAATTCAGGTGCAAATATAATCATGTTACCTTTATGCAGAATACGATGAGCCTCATGAATAAATTATTAGAGAGACATGGAAGAGATATAAGGGCATTAAACAAAATTATTTAATAAAGTAATAATCATGTCAGAAAGCACATCTGCTATTTGTAACAATCAAGACAATAACTGGGAGTGTTTGAGGTTAAAACACAAACCATCAGCAACATCTTAGTAATTCACGGCACTTGACATTTTAAAGAGACACTATTTTGCATTACATTTTACTTTTTATGGAGAAACATACCACTTAGATTTATAAATCGAAAAGGACTGACATTATAAGAACCTAGTCTTAAATCACTTTCTATATTTATTGTTCTGCTTGTGTCATCTAATGTGGTCATTTACAATTTGCTTTAACAAATAAGAACTTCTGTCACTCAACTCCTGCCATATTGAGACCAAGATTGCCATCTAGTGAATTTCATTATAACATTTTATTTAATGGTCAGTGGCCAACTTTGATTTTCTGTCTTTGATGATGAGATTTGATTACTACAACTCACAACTAGATCATTAATATTAACAAGTTTTCTAAATAGCTATAATAGCTATCCTTAACAAAAAAAAAATTACATACACTCAAGAATATACACAATTAAAATAGACAACATTAAAGAAACTCTTATTTTTGAGGGCTTTCGAAAGCCCAGATGCTGTGCCAGGATCTTTTGAATACTATCTAATTCTTAAAATAACTCCATATTGTAATTCTTACCCCCATTTCATAGATGATAAAACTGAGGTGCGGCGAGATGGGCCTGCCGAAGGTCAGCAGATAGATTCAAAGCCAGATTCATTCATTCAGCAAATATTTCCTGAGTGCCAACTCTGGGTCAAGGATTGTTCTCAGTACTGAGGACACAACAGGAAACAAAACAGAGAGAGTGCCTAGCTGCATAGACGTTCATTCTGGGCATTATACAGTTATCATGTAATATAATACCATAGCATGTGCTATGACGGTAAGGGAAGAGGGTGGTACTGAGATTGGGAGACCATCTCTAGAGAGGAACACATGAGCAGAGACTTCAGTGATATAAGTCATGAGGATGAAGTGGTCATGTGAATAGCAGAAGAATGTGTTGAAGTATGTTAGGCAAGTGGACTTCCCAATGATCTATGGTATTATTTTTTATGATTGAGATACAGTTGACATATAATATTGTATAAGTTTAAGGTGCACAGTGTGTTGATTTGATATATGTATATATTGATCTACGATATTCTATTACCAGTAAATTACATATGTATTACTGGTATAGCTTTATCGTTCAAACATCACTGTCCCCTTCCAAGGGGAAACACATTAGTTGAGACAGCAGTTGAGATTCCCTTGCAAAATCAACAGCTAATACCTCCTGGGGAGCTTTGCCTCTTTCTGGCTGTCAAGACACATCTGTCAACCCTTGAGTGTTCTATTCTAAGAGGGGCAAAGATGGCGAGAGAAAAACAGCCTTTGTCTTTGGAGGGGTGGTTACAAACCCTGAAATGTCACTTCTTTCTCTCCTCCCCCGCCCTGAGTCCTTCACTTGACAAATATCTATAGAATATTTGCTGTGGGCTTGGGAATATGGAGACCAAGGAAACCAGACAACAAATCCCTGGTCCTACAGGACTTTCATGCTAACGGATCTACTCAGTGATG
Source organism: Monodon monoceros (assembly GCF_005190385.1). Taxonomy (NCBI): domain Eukaryota; kingdom Metazoa; phylum Chordata; class Mammalia; order Artiodactyla; family Monodontidae; genus Monodon; species Monodon monoceros. The sequence continues at coordinate 18,448,296 of NW_021703770.1, read as the reverse complement.
CTTAGGGTGGCCCTGACCTCCCTGCTTGGACTCTGCTCCAGTTTGTCTACAATTGCATTAGCACAATCTGTAGACCCAAGCTCTGGCTTCTCAGCTGGACTGTTCCTCCGCCAAGCGCTCTCACCAGCATGATTTCTGTGTTGCTCTGGTTAGCCTAGCACCAAGGTCAGCGTGAGAACATGGATGCCGTGGCTCCCTATCAGGTAGGACTGAATGACCCACTGGCCTAAGATAGCTACTAACGGTAAACAAGATGGCCCGGGGTTGTAAACACCACCTCCTCTTTCACCCCATCAACACTCCTGGGGGAGGTAACACATTAAACCAATTCACACCAAAGCTGCAATGACTTACTAGACACACCGAGATGGGGGTAGAATGGAGAAGGAGGAAGAAGAAACTAAGTTGCCTGACTGGATGAGGAGAGAAGCAGAGAGGTCAAAGGAACCAGAATAAAGCCTAACCTTCCGTATCCATAGTTCCTTTTTTAAACTTGATTCTCGGTCATGATCTTTGGGCTGTGGAAGTCGGTACACAGTATACATACGTGCATGTATATCTGACACATACATATTAAGAACCAAATAATTTTGCCTTGAGCTAGGCAATGTTTATCAAATTTTATGGGCAGTTCCAGCAGCTGGCAGGCATAAGTAACTTTGGATTTTCTGATTTTTTTTTTAAACTATCCAAGATCATTAAATTTACCTAACAGTGGTATGGTAAATCCATATTTAGTTGACTGGTTTCTGTCTTCAATCTCCTCACCTGTGAAACAACACCTCTATATCACAGAGTCACTAGGGGATGGGATTAAAAAATACTTTATCAGTTTCCTGGCACGAAGCAGATGATACAAAGGGGTAAATAAAGAGAATTTAATGCAGGTAGTTTTGGTAGGCAGAATAAAGGCCATGAAAGGTGCTAACATTCTAATCTCTGGAACCCTAGAACTGGTGAATATGTCACTTTACTGGGCAAAAGGAACTTTGCTGTTTTGATTCCTGTTAAGGACCTTGAGATGAAGAAATTATCCTAAACTACCTGAGTGGGCCCAACCTTAAAAGTGGAAGACAACGGCAGAAATGTGATGAGGATTCAACCTGTTGTTGCTGCCTTTGAAGATGGAGGAAGGGGCCACAAGCCAAGGAACATGGGTGGCCTCTAGAAGCTTGAAAAGATAAGGAAACAGATTCTTTCCTAGAGACTCCAGAAAGGAATGAAGCCCTACCCACAGCTTGATTTTTGTCCAGTGAGACCTATGACAGACTTCTAACAGACTATACATTGTTTTTCTGTTTTTTTTTTTTTTGCGGTACGCGGGCCTCTCACTGTTGTGGCCTCTCCCGTTGCGGAGCACAGGCTCTGGACGCGCAGGCTCAGCGGCCATGGCTCACGGGCCCAGCCGCTCCGCAGCATGTGGGATCTTCCCGGACCGGGACATGAACCCATGTCCCCTGCATCGTCAAGCAGACTCTCAACCACTGCGCCACCAGGGAAGCCCGACTATACATTGTTTTAAGACACAGCGTCTGTGGTCATGTTATAGCAGCAAAAGAAAATGAACACAGTAAGAAGCATTAACAAAGGTACAGCAAGGCTTAATGGAACCAACAGGGGGGAGGGGAAGCACCTCTGTGCCAGCAATGGTGGGAGGCAGATACCAGCTCTAGGCCTGAAGGGGAGAGAGCTGCAGCCAAAGGAGAGATGCTGCCCAACAGGAGCCCTGGCCTCAGATAGTGGAATGCAGCCACTGTCACATCAAAGCCTGGTATGGGGCAACGGGAGAAATAAACACTTCCACCTCATTCTCCTCCTGCCCTTTGGTCTCCTGCTGGTGTTTCCCAAATAGAAGTCAGAGGTCAAGGGAGCCTGGGTGATGTGGTCCTGCCAGGGTCTGAGCAGGGCAAAGATGGGTGAGAGTGGACTTCGAAGGCAAAGAGAATACCTAGCACAAATGTACATAAAGGACCTGGTATGTGGTAGGCTTTCCCACCTAGACAACCCATGCCACCACTCTGGGGTGTTAGTGGCTCTAGATTTTGGTTATTGCTGTGCTCCAGCTACTTGACACAACTGTGATGCAGCACATAATACGAGACTTGAGTACTAATATCCTCTGGGAAATGTATCCGATTCAAAAGACTATGAGTTTTGTGAAGGGGAGAGTTTAAGGGAAGGCACACTAAGTATAATGAATAAGCAGAGAATAAGGTCTAGAAGGGGCTGGAAGATAATCCAGGCCACAGCTCAGCATGCATCAAGGGTACCTTCCTCTAGTGATAGTTCAGAGTTCACCTAGATGCACACGGTTTAAAGTAGTCTGGCTTCTGCTATTCAGGCTGGGAGTGGCCAGCAATGTGGTGGCTTAGCAAAAAGGAAGAACTCCAAGTCTAGATGCTTCATGTGGCTTCTGGGAGCACTGAAAGGAAGGAATGAAGCTTTACTGTGCTTTAAACTAATATGTATTATGCATTATGCTAAGCATTTTCACAAATATTATTTTATTCTACTTGCCCAAATGACCTTTTGAGGCAGGTATTACTGGTCCTCCTTCAGAGAAGAGGAAAACGAAACTCAAAAATGAAACATAAGTTGGTCAGAGGTAGTGTCTGATAGAACTGAGATTTGACAAGAGTCTTTTCTATTCTAAGTCCACTTTTCTGTACATTATAACACGGTCCAGCATGGCTTCAAATCATGGCTTCATGACTTGAGAGACAGACCTATCAAATGCAGCACAGTTTTCTGTTCCTGCAATTTGATTAATTTTACCACGTGGCTATACTTAATATAATCCATTAAGGTACCCTGCAACACGAAGATATTGACTATGAAGTTCAACAAAGCAGCTGGTGAATTAAAATGAAAGTATGTTTACTTCTATAAGTAAGCATAGTAAAAGGGGGTTTCTGGTATCAAAGGCATCAAGTCAGCGCATGAATAAAAAATATCAAGAATATCTAATGTGGGTTTATAACTATTATCAATAATCATGATCTTTACCCCAAACACATTTTATTCCACAAGATACAGTTAATAAGGGATGTATTATGTACATGCTCCATCCATTCACTTTACTGTTATTTTTTTTAAATGACAGGATACATGATCTAAATTGTTTGAAATTTACAATAATAAATACTTCGAAATAAAGTTAACCAAGAAGGTGAAAGAGCTCTACACTGAAACTACAAAACATTAATGGAAGAAACTGAAGACAACACTAATAAATAAAAAGGTACTCCATGTTCATGGATTGAAGAATTAATATTGTTAAGATTTCCATACTACACAAAGCCATCTATAGATTCAAGGCAATCTCTGTCAATAGTCCAATGACATTTTTAAAAGAAGTAAAAAAAAGACCCCAAATAGAAAAAGTAACCCTAAGAAAGAACAAAGAGGGAGGTATCACACTTCCTGATTTCAAGCTATATTATAAAGCTGTAGTAATCAAAACAGTATGGTATTGCCATAAAAACAGACACACAGACCAATGAAACAGAATCTAGAGACCAGAAATAAACCCATGCATGTATGGTCAACTAATACTTGACAAGTGGGCCAAGAACACTCAATGGAGAAGACATCCCCTTCAATGAATGGTGCTGGGAAAAATTGGATATTCACAGGTAGAAGAATGAAACTAGACCCTTATCTTACACCACCAGCAAAAATTAACTTAAAATGAATTAAAGACTTAAACATTAAGACCCAAAACCATAAAACTCCTAGAAGAAAACATTAAAGAAAAAATACTCCTTGATATGGGTCTTGGAAATTACTTTTTCGATATGACACCAAAGCACAAGCAACAAGGTAAAAAATAAACAAGTGAGAGCACATCAAACTAAAAAGCTTATGCACAGCAAACAAACCAAAAAGACAACCTACCGAGTGGGAAAAATATTTGCAAACCATGTAGCTGATAAGGGGTTAATATTCAAAATATGTAAAGAACTCATACAACTTAATAGCAAAATCATCATCATATTAAAAAATGGGCAAGGACCCAAACAGATAGTTTTCCAGAGAAGATATATTAATAGCTAAAATGTACATGAAAAGATGCTCTACATCAATAATCGTTAGAGAAATGCAAATCAGAATCACAATGAGATACCAACCCACACCTGTTAGGATGTCTATTATCAGTAAGACAAGAAATAACAAATGCTGGCAAAGGTGTGGAGAAAAGGGAACCCTTTTGCACTGTTGGTGGGACTGTAAAGTGGGACAGCCATTTTGGAAGAGTATGGAAGCTCCTCAAAAAATGGAAAATTAAACTGCCATATGATCCAGCAATCTCACTCCTGCGAATATAGCCAAAGGAAAAGAAAACATTATGCAGACAAGATATCTGCACCTCCAAGTTCACAGCAGGATTATTTACAATAGCTACAAAATGGAAACAACCTAAGTGTCCATCAACAGATGAATGAATAAAGAAAACATGATATGTATAGACATCGAACATTATTCAACCATAAAAAGGAGGAAATCCTGCCATTTGTGACAAGCATGGATCTTGGAGGCATTATGCTAAGTGAAATAAGTCAGACAAAGAAAGACAAATACTCTGTGATCTCACTTATATGTGGAATCTGAAAAAACAAAAACCACCCCCCCCCAAACCCATAGAAAAAGAGGTCAGATTTATGGTTATCATAGGTTGTGGGGGTGGGGGAAGGGAAATTGGATGACAGTGGTCAAAAGTATGCAGTTCCAGTTATAAGATAAATAAGCACTAGGGATGTAATGTACAACATGATGGCTACTGTTAACTGCTGTGTGGTGCACAGGAAACTTGTTAAGAGAGTAAATCCTAAAAGTTCTCATCACAGAGAAAAAAATTTTTGTTGTTTTTTGGGGTTTTTTTTTTGGGGGGGGCGTGTATCTTACATGAGACGAGGCATGTTAACTACATTTATTATGGTAATCATTTCATGATATATGCAAGTGAAATCATTACGGTGTAAACCTTAAATTTATACAGTGCTGTGTGTCAATTACATCTCAATAAAACTGGAAACAAATTTTAAAACATAAGGTCTTTGCAGACATAGAGAATGGACTTGAGGACACGGGGAGGGGGAAGGGTAAGCTGGGACAAAGTGAGAGAGTGGCATGGACATATTTACACTACCAAATGTAAAATAGATAGCTAGTGGGAAGCAGCCACATAGCACAGGGAGATCAGCTCGGTCCTTTGTGACCACCCAGAGGGGTGGGATAGGGAGGGTGGGAGGGAGACACAAGAGGAAGGGGATATGGGGATATATGTATACGTATAGCTCATTCACTTTGTTATAAAGCAGAAACTAACCCACCATTGTAAAACAACTGTACTCCAATAAAGATGTTTAAAAAAAAAAAAGTAGGTTTCTTGTAGAGGACATAATTGTGTCTTCCTTTTTTATTCCATGTGAAAAATCTATGTCTTTTAAGTGGTATATTTAGACAACTTGCACTTATTGTAATTATTGATATAGTTTGCTTGAAATGTACCATCATACTGGCTGTTTTCTATTTACTCAATTTCTTCTTTGACTTTAAAATTTTTACACTTAAAAAAAAAATAAGGTCTTTGAAGACAGGTGCTTTATATAATGTACCTAATAAAAATACTCAACAATACTCCAACAGGACTCAGAATCACACTATAGAATACTGAAGTCTACAAACGGTAAAATACACTAATCTTAATTGTACAATGCAATAATGTTTTTTTACATATGTGTACACCATGCAATCACAACCTAGATTAAGATGGTGGAAATTTCCATCACCCCAGGAGGTTTCCTCTCATGTCCCTTGCTCAACCAGAACCTGTCACACATTTTCTTTCCCCCCAGTCCCTAGCCCCAGGGTAACTGCTATTCTGGTGCCTCCCTCCACCCTTAGTTTTGCCTTCTCCTGACCCACACACAACTGAGATAATAGAGCATGCACTCTGGCGCCTGGTTTCTTTCCTTTAGCACACAGTCTGTGAGATTTATCCATATTGTTACATACATCAGTAGTTCACTCTTCTTTAATACTGTGTAGAAACTATACCATTGTTGGTTTTAGTTTTTTCCTCCCTTCTCTGATTGATGGACACCTAGGTTATTTTCAGTTTGTAGCTATTTTGAGTAAAGCTGCTATGACATTCTTATACAAGTCTTTGGACACATTTCCATTTTCTTGGGCAAATACTTAAGAGTAGAGTTGCAGAGTCATGGTAGTTATTTAACTCTATTTAAAAACAAAAAGCCAAAAAAAAAACCTGCCTAACACTTTTCTGAAGAGGTTGTAGCCATTTACACATTCGCAACAATGTGTAAGAGATCAGTTACTCCACACTCAGGCCAAACGCTGGTATTGGCAGTTGCTTCAATTACAGAAATTCTGGTAAGAAGGTAATAATATCTCGTTTTGTTTTTAATATGCTAGTAATGATGCTGAGCTTTTTCATATGTTCATTGCAATTTCAACGTCAAGTGCCTGTTCAACTCGTTTGACCATTTTAAAATAGGGGTATTTGTCTTTTTTCTCACTAATTTATAGAACTGCTTTATAAACTTGGATATAAGTCCTTTGCTGGATTTCTGTATTGCAAACATTTCAACAAATCTGTGGATTATCTTTTCATTCTACTCACTATGCTTTTTGATGATCAGTTCTTAGTTTTAACGACATCCAATTTACCATTTTTTCTTAGCAGTAGTGTTTTGTGTCTTGTTTCAGCAGAAATCTTCTCCCACCCCAAGATTATGAAAACATTCCCTTTTCATAGAACTTTTACAGTACTCTAGTAGAAGAGACAGATGCTCAAAGGCCACAATTTCAACCAATTGTCTCCTACCAAGTTTCCTCTAAACCAACTACGAAAGATGAGCTTCTTCCCCTTTAAAGATCTCCAGAGAAACCACCTTGAAAAATTTCCTTCAGTAATCTGTTCCGGTGCTTTAAAACCCTTCCTATCAGGATGTTTTTTTCTTTACATCGACTGGAAATTACAATCCTGTTCATGTGATGGATTTATAATGCCTTTAATTTTCACATTAAAAACTAATTTAAAACACTCTTAGCTCGTAATGTCCTTCTGCTCTAAGTACAGTCGTAATGGCCTTTGTTTTACAAAATATTAGCTTCTTCTTTTGTTTGACACACTGAAAGGAAGTAACATGATTTAATTGTTCAAAACACCAAGCAAATTGTTAGGTATTATTAGGATACTGAGGTCCTGGTGAACACTGGGGTAGGGGGATGGGAGGGAAAGGAGGCAGCTCTTTCCTCCAGAAATATCCTAGAGACTTCAGATTAATATAGGGGAGGAATGGCCCTTTTCCATACCATCACTATGCACAGATCCTGCCTATGTTTTCCTCCTTGCAGACAGAAAAAGGTTTTTTATGTTTTTGGTTTTTTTTGAGTAAAATGTTTTAAGTCCTTACTGCATGGGCATCTTTAAAATAAGGGCTCTGATATTGTTGATAGAGTAAATCATTATCTTATGTTAACATTTTGCAGCTACTCAGATATGAGAGTCATGTAACTTTCCTATTTAAGATGCTAATCAACTTTGCTCAATATGAACTGGGGAGGGGGAACCCATTTATTGAGATTTGGTTCCCGTGTTCTTGGTAATTAGTTTATAATTGTGGATCATGTCTATCATTTTCCTACAGCTTAAAGCAGCCACTTGCAGAAACTGAAAGTAAAAACCACAAAATGTTATTTGTGTTGATAAAAGATTGCTTCATTTTCATCATCTAACTCCCTAAAGGACAAGGAAACAAAAGAGAAAGCAAAATATCAAAGGAGAGAGGACAAAACTGTGTGTCCAGGAATCACAACGAGGCCAGGATGACCTTTTTTTTTTTTTTTTTTTTGCGGTACGCGGGCCTCTCACTGTTGTGGCCTCTCCCGCTGCGGAGCACAGGCTCCAGACGCGCAGGCTCAGCGGCCATGGCTCACGGGCCCCGCCGTTCTGCGGCATGTCGGATCTTCCCGGACCGGGGCATGAACCCGTGTCCCCTGCATCGGCAGGCGGACTCTCAACCACTGAGCCACCAGGGAAGCCCCAGGATGATCTTTCAAAAATGCAAATCTGAGTTAGGATTAGCTTCACCTAGCATTAACAAAAAATTCCAAAGACACTTTCTCTTCTCTCTTCCCTCTCTCCCTTTTCCTCTCCTTCTCATAGAAGTCTGGAGGTTTGCCACTCAGGACCACTGTGTAAGCTCTTCTCCTTGATGTCCTCAGGATCTGACCCTGGGATCTGTGTGGCCAGGATCTTCAAGCATCCTCCAAGGCCACAGCCAAGTTCCTGGAAGCAGGGAGGAGCAGGAAATGAAGAAGGTGGGCATGCCCCAGCTGTCTCCTAGAGAAGTCTCCCAGGAACTTGCATCCCCTTTGCCAGAACTTTACCACATGGCCACAAAGTGCTGCAAGTTTGGCTAGGAAATGAAGCGTCTGCTTTGGGCAGCCATACCCAGCTAAAATTTTTAATATTAAGGAAAGGAAAAATGAATATGGGAGAAACCTGGCAGGCTCTGCTACACCAATAACATCATCCTACAAAGTAAAACCCACCACCACCTTCCCCTTGCCCCAAGCAACATAGTAAAGCCCTTAATATGAACTACAAGATTTTTCACTGTCTGGCCCCTGACTGTCATCTTCTGTCACTCTCCCCATCCTTCTCCACCCGCCGGTCATACTGGACATCAGTTCCTTGAATAAGTGAGTTTTCTTTTTTCCACTTTCCAAGTTCTTAGGAAACTCTTCCCTCTCTGCCTTTTCAACTTCACTTGAGTCACTCTTCCTCATCCTTTAAGAGTCTGCTTAAATGTCAGGTCTCTGGGGATGCTAACCTTTCTTGAGTGTTTTCCCTTGCTTTATGCTACTGTAGCACCATATCATAAGGCTTAACCTCATGCAATTTCTTACTTAATGTCTTTCTCACCCATCCAACTACAAAATCCATGAAGGTAGGGACCTCATCTATTCTGTTCATCATTGCATTCCTGGTACCTAGCACAATATTTTTATTTTATAGGCAAAATTTACATATAATAAAATGCATACACCTTAAATATAAAGTTGATGAGTTTTAAGAAGTGTGTTCACCCATGTAACCAATACCCTAATCAAATATAGGACATTTCCATTCCCCCAGGAAATCCCCTCATGCCCTCTTCCAATTAATCCCTACCCCTTATAGCAGCTCTATTTTATTTTCTATCACCATAGATTGTTTTTGCCTGTTTTCATTTAAGGGGAATCATACAGTATGTATGCTTTTGGGCCTGGTTCCTTTCAACAAAATGTCTGTAAGATTCAATCATGTTGCCATGTGTACAAGTAATTTCTTCTCTTTTAAAGCTGCAGAGAACCACTGTGTGTATATATATATATATATATACACCATAATTTGTTGATCCATTCTCTGTTTGATGGACATTTGAGTTGTTTACACTTTTGGAGTATTATGAATAAAACTGCTATGAATATTCATGTACAAGTATTTACATGGCTATATGTCAATTTCTCTTGGAAATACTGAGAGGAGAATTTCTAAGTCACTGGGCAAGTATGTATTTAACCCTATATTTTATATATATATATATATATATATACATATATATTTGTTGTTGTTTGTTTGTTTGCGGTACGCGGGCCTCTCACTGCTGTGGCCTCTCCTGTTGCGGAGCCCAGACTCCGGACGCGCAGGCTCAGCGGCCGTGGCTCACAGGCCCAGCCGCTCCGCGGCATGTGGGATCCCCCTGGACCAGGGCACGAACCCGTGTCCCCTGCGTCGGCAGGCGGACTCTCAACCACTGCACCACCAGGGAAGCCCATATATTTAACTTTATATTTACTATACGTTTAAGTGTGAGACGCTGCCAACAGTTTTCCACATGTAGTTGCAACACTTTATATTCCCACTCACACTGAATGAGAGTTCTGATTGATTTGGTGTTGCTGATCTTTTTAAAGTTTTGACTATTCTAGGAGTATGACATTGTTTCTCACTGTGGTCCTAATTTATATTCCCCTAATGATGATGAATATATTTTCATGGGCTTACTGGCCATTTTGTTTTGTTTTTTTTTTTTGGTGAAGTGTCTAAGTCTTAGCCACTTAAAAAAGTTGGGCTGTTTGTCCTTTTTAAAACGGATCTGAATGACTTCTTTATATATTCTGAATACAAGTCACTTGTCAGATACACGCATTGTATATACTCTTCCCAGGCTATGCAAACACAGTGTTTAACAGTAAGAATTTAATAAATATATTTTGAATTTTGACAAATAAAAATTGTAAATTGTATATATTTAAAGTGTACAACATGTTTTGATATATGTATACACTGAAATATTACCACAATCAAAATAATTAACATATTCATCACATCCCATAATTACCATTTTCTTTTTTGTTGTGTGGTGAGAACATTGGAGAGCTATTTTCTTAGCAATTTTCAGGTATATAATACATTATATAGTCACTATATATAGTTACTAAGTATAGTCACCATGTTGTATATTTGAGCACAAGGACTTATTCATCATAAAACTGAAAGTTTGCATCCTTTGATCAATACCTCCCATTTCCCCCCGCCCCTTAGCCTCTCGTAACCACCACTCTCTTCTCTGAGTTCAACATTTTTCTTTTCTTTTTTAGGTTCCACATATAGATGAGACAATGCAATATTTGTCTTTCTGTATCTGGCTTATTTCTTTTCACAAAATGTCCTCCAGGTTCATCCATATTGTCACAAATACCAAGATTTCCTTCTTTTATAAGGCTGAATGATACATATATACACACACACAGACACACACACACACACAATGGAATATGTATACACACATTTTCTTTATTCGTTCCCATCTATCAACAGACACATAGGTTGTTTCTGTATCTTTGCTACTGTGAATAATGCTGCAATGAACATGGGAGTACAGATATCTCATTGAGATAGTGATTTTATTTCCTTTGGATATATAACCAGAAATGAGACTGCTGGATCAAGAATTACTTTCTTAAACATATTAGGAGACAAAAGCAAGATGGATGTGTGTCAAGCCTTATCATAACTTAAAAGCTCAAATCATAGACTAGCATAAGATACTACACTAAAACGCAATGTAGTGCAGAAGACATCTGGGTATACCACCATCTTAAATAGACGAGAGAAAAATATAAAAACAGAAGCCCTGAGTAACTTCAACTGGAAGGCCTAACACCAGTGATTTGTTAGAAGTCAATGCAGCTAATGTACTGGCCTGAATATTTATGCTGACACTGGATAGTTCAGAAAGGATCATTTTAAGCAGAAAATTAAGAACATTTGCTTACCAGCTGACCAAGGGAGAAACTTTGGGGTCATCTTGGAATTCTCCCTCTCCTTCATCCACTTACCCAGTTAATCACCAAGTGCTAAATGTACTACTTTTCTCTCAAATCGCTTACTCTTTTCCACTCCCACTGATACTACCTTACTTCAGACCCTCATCAGCTCTTCCCAGCAAAAACCTCTGAACATTTTCTTCTCTCCTCTTTTTGCTGCTGCTCATTTCCCGTGACTCTATTAAACAAAGCCCAGGTCCCAGGATGTCAAAAGAAGCTCTTCATCATCCGCCTCTCCTGCAGGATAAGAGGCCCCGGACGTGCCCACGTCTTAATCCTTGAAATCTGTGCATGTGTTACCTTCCAGGGCAGGCACTTTGTGATTTAAGTGGAGGGAAGATGATCCTGCATTATCCAGCTGGGTTCCATGTAATAACAGGGGTCCTTTTAAGGAGGAGACAGGAGTATCAGAGTAGAAGAGATCTGAAGGTGTTTTACTGCTGGCTTTGAAGATGGTGGAAGGGGCTGTGAGTCAGGGAACACAGGTGCCCTTTAGAAGCTGGAAAGGACAAAGAAATGGAGTCTTCCCTAGAGAAGGAATACAGCCATGAAAGCGCTTTGATTTTTAGCCCATGAGACTTATTTTGGACTTATGACCCCCAGAACTGGAAGATAATAAGCTTGTGTTGTTTTAAGCCACTATTTGTGGTAATTTGTTGCAGCAGCAACACGAAACCAATCCAATAGTTTCTCCTGCCTTCACTTTATAAACACCAGCTGTAGCTATGTGCTAACTGTTCCATGCACTTCCAAGAAATCCCATTCCATCTGTTGGATGTTTGGGGTATAAGGCCCATGAGGGCAGTCCGAGGTGTATGGGGTTTTTTTTTGTTTTCGTTTTCTGTTTTTAAACATTTTTATTGGAGTACAGTTGATTTACAATGTTGTGTTAGTTTCAGGTGTACAGCAAAGTGAATCAGTTTTACATATACATATATCCACTCTTTTTTAGATTCTTTTCCCCTATAGGCCATTACAGAGGATTGAGTAGAGTTCCCTGTGCTCTACAGTAGATCCTTATTAGTTATCTATTTTATATATAGTAGTGTGTATATGTCAATCCTAATCTTCCAGTTTATCCCTCCGCCCCACCCTTACTCCCTGGTAAACATAAGTCAAACATATTTGTTGAACGAATCAGTAAAGGACTTCAGGCCTGTACACATGGTATTCCCTTGGTCTTGAATGCCTTTCTCTTATTCACCTGGTTAATTCCTGCTCAATCAAATGTACTGACTCTGTTCTCAGTTTTCCCCCAAGGAATTGGTCGGTCTTTTCTATGTGCTTCTTCAGCACTATTCATCTCTTTATCTCAATTATTTGTGTGCAAGGCTGACTACAAGTTCATGAGGGCAAAAACCACCCCCTTCCTCTGAGTGTTCAGCACATCTCACACTAAGCAGGTTTAAGGAATGTCTGATGAATGGACGCCTTCCACACGCCCCGCATCATGTATGGTGAGAACAGGCGGTACCAGTGCTGCAATGTCCCATCTCTGTCATCACAAGCAAATCACAGGAACTTCCCTAGGCTGTTTATCTGTAGGTTGAGGATATGACAGTACATACGTTATGGAGTTGCTATAAGAATCAAATGAGAAATGTCTAGAAAGCTCATGGCACAAGTGCCTGACCGACAGTAATTGTTGGTTGTCAACATGCTTGTCACTAGCAGAAGATATTAAAGGATGTGAGGTGAGCTTAGGCAATGATGTATCAAATGGGAAGAGATCCAAATGTGTCAATAGATTGTCACGGGATGTGCCCCGGTGGATATAGGACGGACCTGGCTTTTGGGCATCAAGCAAGCCACACGGTGCAGGAGTCTCAGAACCCCAAATTCCAAAGCTTTGGCAAGTGTAACATAATGGCATTCGTGTTTTCTCCTGGTCTAATAAAACAGTTCCGAATATACTGACTCTGTGAAATATTTCTTCTCTTCCAGGTTCGGCTGGGTGTGACTTTTACATGATTACTTCAGCTAAGAAACAAATCCGTACATGATGACCAGCTGAAAACAGGTTAATAAATTTTGACACCAACAGGAAAATAATTAATCTTCAAAGACTTGTAGGTATTTCCAAGCAGTTACTTACCAGATCCCTTTCTCTCTTTACAACTGTTAAGAGAATGGGACCTGGATCTGGCTGCCCGGCTCAATTCCATGTCACTGATACTTAACTTCTCTGTGAAACAGTTTCCTCATGTGTAAAATAGAGCTAATACTGACCTCTTAGGATTTTAGTAAGAATTGAGTGAGATAATAAATACAAAACACTTAGGAAAATGCCTGACACATTTATGTGCTCATTAAAATTTAACTATTGGGCTTCCCTGGTGGCGCAGTGGTTGAGAGTCCGCCTGCCGATGCAGGGGACACGGGTTCGTGCCCCGGTTTGGGAAGGTCCCACATGCCGCGGAGCGGCTGGGCCCGTGAGCCATGGCTGCTGAGCCTGTGCGTCCGGAGCCTGTGCTCCGCAACGGGAGAGGCCACAACAGTGAGAGGCCCGCATACCGCCAAAAAAGAAAAAAAAAGTTAACTATTACCATAATTATTATGTTTTGAAATAATACAATGTGCTATATCAAGGGTATGATATAGGCCATCTGCTTTGGACTTAAGGGACTAGAAAAATGTTTATAAGAATCACAAGCATTTGGGAATATTTATTTCCTCAAAAAAAAAAAAAGGTGACTTTCTGAGCCTCAACATACTTAATCGAGAGTTTTAAAGTTTTTAGATATGTAAAAAAAATGGCTGAACTGAATGTGAGAAATCTGGTAAGAAATGCTAATGAACTACAAAATGTTAGAGCAGACATCAATTAAAGACCAGAATGAAATTTTCAAAGACAGAAACAGATGGAGACGATGAAAGAAAGGAATGAAGTCAGGAAGCAGGAAGACTGAAACAGAGGACTAATTAAAGAGAAGTGGAAGCAAATAATTAATGCATTGAAATAAGGGGGGGCCAGGGGCTGTAGGTGAATACAGCACAGTGAACACGGACACCATCCTCGGGCCCAGCGGCCTCCGATTCCAGCAGAGACAAAGGCTTTGCAGGACATTTAGTATTTCAATGACCACCGGTCCTGGACACCATCTCTGCTGAAGGACCCTGTTTACACAGCTATATGCTACTTCCTAGAATAGGGGCTCATTAGCATGGTACATGAATGGCGGAGAAGATAGTGTTTTCAAAGAAATATTAAAATGTATCACGTGTTACGTCACAACACTCCTAAAGGTACATAGGCAGCTGCAGGAAAATCACCAAACCAAGCTGGGGAATCTGCTGCTTTGAATTTCTAGTAACATCATAACTTCATCCTTTTTTTCGTCTGCCAAAACCTAGGACGCTAGCTGTTTAATGGTAATAAAGATAGCCTACCCAAACAATTCCTGGGAAAAGGTTGGTGTTTGCACCTGGTATTCCCATGGCTAACGGTGTTTAACATGTGGAGATGATACTGCTAAAACATATCTTGATAGAAAGAACATAGCCCAAGGATTTACTTTAAACAGAAGTATGTTCATTCATTCATTCAACAAATATAGACAGGGAGCCAAAAAGGTGTGAGGAATAAGGTAGAAACGGTCGATTTAACTAGGAAAGAGGCAGACACAGCACCTTCCCTCTGAGAGTCAAGTTTATCACCCTGTCAAGTTGCTTTTACACCCCTTCACTCTCCAGTGAATACACACTGGCTCACGTACAAAAGGATTTGATGGAGGCTGGAGCATCAGGATAGGCTAGATTATATGGCAATGACTCCCAAATCCGAGTGACTTAACAAGGAAAGTTTATTTCCTGACCATACTACAAGTCAAGTACAGCAGCTCAGCTCATCAGAGTTGCTCAGGAACCCAGGCTGACAGAGGCCTCATCCTGATATGCTTTCCATGATGACCACACAGATGAAGGGACCACCTGGTCTAAAGCTGGTCATTAAATGCCCCAGTCTGAAAGTGGCATCCATCACCTCCACTCAGTCTTCCTGGGTAGAACTGCTCATCCGGTAAAAAGCAGAGAGTTCACTCATCCA
The DNA here is from genome assembly GCF_005190385.1 of Monodon monoceros. Taxonomy (NCBI): domain Eukaryota; kingdom Metazoa; phylum Chordata; class Mammalia; order Artiodactyla; family Monodontidae; genus Monodon; species Monodon monoceros. The sequence goes on along the minus strand of NW_021703770.1, from coordinate 18,432,845 downwards.
CATGCCCGAAGGAGATGAGGATCAAATGTTGTTAACTAGAACTAGTGATCACCACAGTGGTTTACCATAAGGCACGAGAGGAAATGTGGAAATATGGAGTGGACAATTAACCTGATCTATTCCCAGCTCCAAGACTGACGAGCCCCCTGCCCACAAACTCCCTAAGCAAAAATTAGATGGCAATACCCTCTCTCCTGTCTACCTCGGATGGTGGGTCTACAGCTTCAATGAAGCAGTGGGATATGAAAAACCTCTGAAAGCCTACACATGCTCTAGAAATGTAAAATAGTGTTGAATATGAGTTTCATGTGTCTGGAGGCCATGGCTGGCTAGTGCTTGAGAAAAACTGATAAACACTGGAGGTTGCCAAGAGATCAGTGTGGATAATAGCACAAGTGACTTACGAGTCTTGGCCACAGACTCCAAGGACAAGAGCTTCAAGAATGTTTTCCTATTGGGTAATGGAAAAAAAAAAAAGGGGGTGTTGACTTCCTTGACCTCTGAGCCTCCTTCAAACAATCAACAAGGTTGTAGCCAACATCCAGAGAAGGCTGTTCTTAACATGGCTCCGTGGTCCCCACGCTGGTACAACCAGGGGCCCTTTTATGCTGTCTCTCACCACACGCCTCCCCTTCACCCACACCAGAACAGATGCTGATCTGGGCCCCAGGATGCCTTTCATGCCTCTGAGTTTTGCTCTATCCTCAAACACCTTCCTCCAGTTTTCCTTCCATATGAATCTTTCTCAAATGTGATAAGAACAATGCCTGGAAAACAGGGATGGCTCCTTTCGGGGAAGTCATTCCTGATTCTTTTAGCTAAAACCAATTACTCTTTCCTTTAGGGTGAGAATTATTTTACCTTGTTTTCATACTTATTTTGTTCTTACTTGGATTAGAGTTATTGATATTCTTGTTTCTCCCCCATTATTACAAAGCACTACAGGATAGAGTGTCTTGTTACTTAGCTCAGTGTCTATCACTGTCTAGCACGGTGATCTGTATCAAACAAATGTGGGATGGCGCACCTCTCTAGCCACTTTTTCTGTCATTCCATTTTCTCTTGTCCTTCTCAAATGGTCCCTGACTGATGAGAATGTGGTCCCTTAGAGCCAAGCTAGCATGATCACTTTTCTTGATGTGAACCTTCCCTTTACCATCCTCTCTTCATCCAAACTTTAAAAACCGTCAGTTTTCTATCCCATTCTCCAATGTCTTGCTTTCTATAAAACTAGCTGTTCATCACAACTGCCTGGGAAGCTTTCTGAAGTATATGCAGCCACAAGACCTATTAAAGCATCATCTTGTGGCTGTGCCTGGGAATCCCTGCAGCTTGGACACTGGCCCTCTGGGCGGTGTTTGGGAAGCACCTTTGCAATGTGTCTTCATGGTGATAATGGTGCCTCCCACAGGCCACAAGTTGATTAGCCAAGACTTGCGCTGCTTAGACTAGTGCGGTGCTTCTCAAACTAACACGCATACGAATCACCTGGGGAGTTGCTAAAATGCACACTCTGACTCAGTAGGTCTGGCATGGGGTCCAAGCTTACGCATTTCTAACAAATGTCCAGGCTGCCTGTGTGGTCTGTAGACCACACTTTTTTTTTTTTTTTTGCGGTACGTGGGCCTCTCACTGTTGTGGCCTCTCCCGTTGCGGAGCACAGGCTCCGGACGCGCAGACTCAGCGGCCGTGGCTCACGGGTCCAGCCGCTCTGCGGCATGTGGGATCTTCCCGGACCGGGGCACGAACCCGTGTCCCCTGCATCGGCAGGCGGACTCTCAACCACTGCGCCACCAGGGAAGCCCTGGAGACCACACTTTTCATCGTTTTGTTAGTTTGCTTATTGGGAGGCCACTTTACAACAGTATCTTCCAGGGACTGTTGTAATAGACAAAAGCAATCTTCTATTAGCTTGAATATTTAAGTTCAAATTTGTAACATCTCTTATTATAAAGTCAGCCAATTCAAGAGGCCAGCGAGGCTGTTTTGAGGAATGCAAAATGTGAACTCCTGGATTATGTAAGACAAATGCGTAGCAGCATTTGTATTTAGTGTATTTTTGCATGTTTCCTGATGAATGCCCTGATTCATGGAGACAAAAATAACCATCAGCATTTACAACTCTTTAGCAGCTTGACTTACAATCTTTGTTAGGTGTCAGTGAAACAGAAATGACAGGAAAAGCTTTTCTCTCTAATGTCTGCCTAAAAGTCAGGGCAAGTTAAAGCACTAATGGTGTGCAGTGTATTCAAATCTGGCATACACTGAAGGGCATATTTTCATTACAGTTTTCAGTGAGTAAAGATGTATGTAAAACTAAACTCAAAGCAAGTATCTGTTGAACTCCTCAGCCGCCTCTGCAATTTTGAGGAAGACAGCTTACAAAACCACACCTTGATCCTAATAAGTGGATTTTGTAGCCTTTTCAGCATTGAGTTATGGCCTCCACAGAGGATGATTTTGAAAATAGAGTAACTGCTAAGAATAGCAACACTTAAAGGTCTCTTAAATTAAAAACAGAGTAGCACCCTTGTCTCATTCTCTATGGCAGGCCAAGGATGGAGGCCTGGTTTCCGGGAAGTTTCAGGCTAAGGATCCCTCCCGCCCCTCACTTCTTTGATGAAGTACACGCCAAAACAATACATCTGTCAGAATAAACTACCAATGTGACAAGCACTATAAATAACCACGAAGAGCAGAGAATGTCTGTGTGTGAGGAAGAGATATTAAAAGCATCAAGGTAACAATTTTTTTATGTTCAATGGATGGTTCTGCCTCAATATTAAAGAGCTCAGTGGCTTTTAATGATGAAAAAATTATGCAAACATTAAAAAACAATTTTATGTAATTATTTCGAGTTTGCTTTCATTTTACAAACAGCAATTTAAAATAAATCCATTAATGCTGTCAGTGGGGATTTCTCCCAAGTAAAAGGAAATGTATCAGTGTGCTGCCGTTTGGTTTAAAACTAGAAAATAAGCTCTTCTTCCAGTAGTGCATTATAAAAGGAAATTAAGAAACTTAAGTGATTATTTCTGTGGCTGGGACTGGGTTCTTTCATGGAAAGGTATTAGAGTCATCTATTCATTGGACAAACGTTTATGAAGAGGGAGCCGTGCTCCCTTCCCACTAGCCAACAGCACCCGTAAGACTCATCTTGTCAAGACCTCCTTATGACCCTCTAGAAAACTTCCAATAAGGTCAAACTTTATCCTCAAGGTGTGAAGAGTCCGTGGAGGGTTGGCTATTTGTTTCAAGATGATGTTGCCTTTCATCATTTGACAAAGTTGAGGAGACTAGACCATGTTCTAAGGTTAAAACGTTCAGTCAGATATCAAGCGCCACCTGGTGGTGGGAGGGGGAATCACAACACTGCCGCCATCTCCCTCCACCTCTCATTCTCAAGTCAATCCTCCTCTGTAACCTCTTTTTCTGCCCCAGGTAAAATCCAATTAAAATAATTGTTTAGAGCAGGACTAAAAGATAAAATCATCACAAAATGGTTGCCTAAGGTGATTCTGAAGAGTCTGAAAGGAGCAGTGACACTAACTTTGCAAGTTGGCCATACTGGGTGGAGGCAGTAGCCCAAACCTCCTTCTCCAACTTTATTTTCCGTGTGCCTCAAAGCCTAAATCCTCAAAAACAGTATCTCAGATTAACCATCCCATAGAAATAGCCTGTGTCACATGATTTTCTTGGCTTACCTCTACCCTCTTCCACCATTAAATCGGCCTTTCCCTAACCCCTCATTCTCCTTTTTCTGTTACCATATTATGAAGTTCATATTCACCATCCCTTCATCTATATTCTGAGGCCGTAGCTGAGTGGGAAGGTAAGGTCATTACTTACAAGGCAGCTCTGCACCAGCCTCTATAACGCACAGCAAAAAAACACAGTCCTGTCTGTGATCTGCCCTTCCTAGACCAGGCATTCTAGAGAAGCCCAGATAGGAGCAACACAGTAATAATGGGTAGATTCTCTTTACTGAATACATGCTTAGTACCAAGGCCATCTAATGCTCAAAACAACATTATACAGCCCACCCATTAATGAAAGGTGACCTGGCTGTTAATCATTCTGTCTATTCTCTCCAAATATACACAGCTGGTGAGACCATATGGTGGGTGTGCCTTTGACTTGCTATTTCTGAAAGGTTTAGGCTGATTTGGGAAAACTCATGGCTTATCAGAGGATGCAGTGGTTTGAATAGTGGCCACCCAAAAGCTATGTCCATGTCCCAAATCCCTGGAACCTGTGAATGTGACCTTACTTGGAAAAAGGATCTTTGTAGATCTAATTAAGTTAAGGATCTTGAGATGATGAGACCATCCTGGGTTATCTGGGTGAGCTCCAAATCCAATGACAAGTTCCCTTATAGGAGAAAAGCACAGGGAGATTTGAGAGAGACAGAAATGGAGAAGACACAGACTCACAGAAGATAAGGCAATGTGAAGATGGAGCAGAGAGACATACGACCAAAGTCAAGGAAGGCTAACAGGTACCAGAAGCTAGACGAAGGAACAGATTCTTCCCTAGAGCTTTCAGAGGGAGTGCAGCCCTCTGCCTGTTCCTCTAAGATGTAGGGCTTCTGGCCTCCAGAAATGTGAGTACATTTGTTGTTTTAAGCTCCCCAAATTGTGGTGATTGGTTATAGTAGACACAGAACACAAATACAGAAGGTACACATGAGCTTCCTCTTTGTGAATGACTAGTTCCAGTTCCAACTCCTGCGCTACCTGGCACTAATTGGGATAGGGTGGCACAGAGATGGAATCTGAGCTTGGGTTTTGGTGAGCAGTAACAGAGGCTGGACCGGTCTCAGGGGCCACTTTACACAGAAGTTATTCAGAATATTGGTCATTCAATCTCTTCTCCACTCTTTTATGAACAGAACTCTGATTTTTTTTCCGGGCAGCAATGTGCAAACTGCACTTCCCACGATCCTTTGCAACTAGACACATGACTGAGTTCTATTCTGAGAGAGAGAAGTGGAAGTCATTGGGTTGCCCTCCACGAAAACGGTTTTTTGTTTTTTTTTTTTGCAGTACGTGGGCCTCTCACTGGTGTGGCCTCTCCTGTTGTGGAGCACAGGCTCCGGACGTGCAGGCTCAGCGGCCATGGCTCACGGGCCCAGCCGCTCCGCGGCATGTGGGATCTTCCCGGACCGGGGCACAAACCCGTGTCCCCTGTATCGGCAGGCAGGCGGACTCTCAACCACTGCGCCACCAGGGAAGCCCCCAGGAAAACCATTTTTAAAGGGACGGACTCTTCTGGCAGTCACACCTGCCTCTTGGGTCTTACCCCTCTTCTTATCTGGCATGAAGATATGTCGAGAAGAACTAAAACTATGCAAACCAAAAAGCCTTATGCTAAGGAAGGCAGAAAAGACAGAAGGAGCCTGTCACATTGAAAATATTACACATCTGCGTGTCAGTCGTGTACTGCATACTCTGGACTTCATAGCATATGAGAAAAGTCAATCATATACTTGAGCTGCTGTTTAATTGGGTTTTCTGCAGCTCATACCCAGATCCTAATGTGTCCATCAGTTTAGAAAAACAATTTTCTTTGGGAACTCACTCAATTACTAGAGCTCCCTACATCAAGATTTGAGGTGAAGTCACAGCCAAAAATGAGGAATTACTTTGCCTCCCATTTTGCAGTTAATGGACTATCTTCCTTGGGCCCCTGTACGGGGTCTGAGTATTCCTCCGTGCTTTGGCCATAATATCGTCCATTAGCACTCCAATCTCATTACCATCCCTAAAAAGAACTTTTCACTAAAGTCAGCCCTCTCACTGCTCTAGTCGCTAATAGAGCTCAGTACCTATACCCATGGGCCCACCTACGGTTTAGGTACAGAACACTGTCAAACAGGACACTGGTCCCTATATTCTAGCAGGATGGACCAGAGGAGGCACCAACATGGGAAAAGAAAAAGCTCTGGCTTTGAAAGCTGACACCCTGTCTTTCCTAGAGATTTCCTGAACCCCTAACTCCTTATTTACTCCTGGTCGTATCTACACACTACTTTGCTTTCTACACAGTGGCTTTGCTTTGTTATCTTCAGTTTTTTTAATATCTTGATTAGTCATGAAACTTAATAACTTACTCATTTTTCTATGGCCCTGAGTACATCAGAGCTTTGAATTCCTACTTTGGCTCTGGTCTCTAGTGAGTAAAACTCACTAGAGTTTTGCTCAATTCAGGCAAGACTACAGACCTTCGTGGAGGGGCCCATTCCCTCCTGACATTCTGTGGCTTGCCTGCTGTTCTGTGTCTTCCATGTATCAGCAAAACTTCCCAATTTCCATGGGGAACAGGGAAACTGGGATAGACCAATCCTGCCACTATGTCAACAGTGTTCACAAGAACTAGAAAAAGCTACACAATCTCTTGGTCTGGGTTTTTTCATACCATAAATGCATGGGAAAAGCACTTGGTAATGACTTGATGCATGAAATTATGTGTACCTGATGGTACAACACTGTCGCCAATGTTGGCTGATAGGCGCTAGGGTCATGTTGCTCTGATAGCTCCCCAGGCAGACGTTATTTACAAGAAAATCAGTCACAGCCAAATTAGAAAGTGTTAGCCTTTACCTTAGCCAACCAAAAAAAAGCTTCTAATATCCCATGAGTACACAGGTATGGTGGGAAATGTGCCCAGCAGGTAACAGGAAGTCCAGAGCTGCTCAGGATGCTTTAGTCATGGGCTGCTGCTGCGCATCACCTGCCGCCAGGAAGCTGTATGGGCATGGTGCTCTTAGCTGGGTGTAGGTGTGGTGGCTACAAATGAGCTGGCCATGCACTCCTCCAAATGTTCAGAATGAGAATCCATTTTCTGTGGCTTAGAGATCCAACTTTTGAACACAAAGCATAAACAGTCTAGCTACAACCTACTTCCCTTTCCCCAGTCTTCACTTACACTGGCGGCATTTCAGGAATTCTATGATGCAGTCACACTGACCACCTCATCGGTACCTTGTACTTTCCCACCTTTCCAGATCTACTTGTGTAATTCAACCCCAGAAAGGCTTCCCTACCTTTTCTAATGGTATTCCTTTTATTCAAGGCTTAGGTCAAGTGACACGTTCTCCTCTCAGTCTTCTAGGTTAGAGGCGATCTTTCCCTCTTCTGAACTCTACCTTGTATTAAATTATAACCACATAAATACATGTCCCATCTTAACTACTGGATGGTAGCCTCCTTAAAGGTGTATGTAAAACACAGACAGCTTCTACCGAAAAGCACATATTATTTTGGTGCCAAGCATGGTATGATCATCATCTCATTTACTCCCTATTATTCCTAATTTGTAGATGAAAAAACTGAGGCTTTGAAAGGCTAGGTGATTTGCTCAAGGTCCCAGAGCTAAGTAGGATGTGAACTACAATACCAACAGTAAGAGTTAATTATACACTAGCTGTTATATGGCATATAGACTTAGACCCCAAAAGAAGTGGAAAATCAACCTAAACTTCTAATTTATGAGAGAAGTATTCTCTAAGGCCAGATCTTACTTTCTCTCAAAAGGAAGGTGAAGCCTGCTTGGTTAAACTAATGCCCAGATTATACCATCTTCTTCCTTTTTTAAGAATTAATGAATGAAAGACTTAAGCAGCCTTCTCCCAAAGGTGAGATTTTTTTTTTTTGCCATCTATTAAGTCCCCATTTTCACAATTAATAAACCTTGACTTGTTAATGACATTTCAATTTATCTAATATTTCTGCATGCCTAAAAAGAGAAAAGAAGGAAGACATCTTCATGTCATCATGTATTTTTGCTTCCATATGACTTGTACCATCATCACTTATTCATATTTGTTTTTCTTATTTTGGGTAGGAATTGCTTATTTGCATTACTGTTAAATATGGGGCACTTTTGGGCACACAGCAAGTGCTGAAACAATACATACTATTTTCAACTGAATTCCTGGGAGCAATCAACAAGGTAGGCAGAGCATGACCGAGGTGGAGATATGAATGAAAGGGATAAATGCATTTTCTCCAAACTCACTTTATTCTTCAATTTTGAACATAGTTCCAGGCCCAGGCAACATTAAAAATGGAACTCTAATGGTACAACATGATTGAAAGTCTGGTATCATACCATAGTGATGGATCAAATTTCTTACGAAATCTGCTCTGTAATAACATTTCATATTCTTAATAAAGTGCTGGTCTAAATATTGACAGTGAGTTGTCACTTGGGAAGCAAGTGGATGATAAAAAATATACCAAGAATATTAGCCCTCTTCCCTTAAGTTTCAATCATTGTCTGGTAAGAGAAAAGCATTACTTTCTTGGGTGATTCTGAACTGATGTTCAACGAAGGTGCGAAAAGATCACAAATCTAGGGAAATGTGCATCTGTATGTGTTTGTATTTTATAAATGCCAAATAATTGCTTAAAACTTTAAAAGTTCTTGTGTGAATAGATTTGACCAACTATCCAAAGTTTAATAATATTTAATCCACAGGGACTGACTCACAGCCAAAACAGTCATCTTGTCTATTATGATTAAAGCCACAGGCTAGACCAGGTAGTGGCTGGGATAACAGGGGGAGTGGGCCTGGTAGGCTGGCACCTGAACTCCAGCAAAATAGCTTGAGGGTCTCAGAAATCACTTCCCAAGGAACAGAAATTGTATTGTGTCTTCACGAATCTAGCTTTGACCCTTGGAGGGCAAGAATGAATACATCTATACATGGTCTGTTTTTGAAATGGTTCTATTTCCAAAATGTAGAAATATATGATTTGGTAAAAATCCTAAGCATAACTGCTCCAAAACTCAAAACTGAACATTATACACACACACACACACACACACACACACACACACACCCTTCTGACACTATTTCTATCAATAGAGTCCCGATTATGTTTATTATTTTTAACTAAAATGTAACATCATGAATAGCTTTTAATTAATTTACATGTAATTTAAATACTTAGATTCTTTGACTTCTGCCCTTAACATATGTCTTAAATATCCAACAGTGACTACTGCCTTAGATTTTAAATCTTGATGGAAAGGTGATGTTTATATAATAATGCATTATTGTACCCTTAAGTAACATTCTATATAGTTAATGTGTAACTAGTTATTTCAATATAATATTAAGGGTGAGAGTTATCTGTGCAAACAAAAGTAGTTACACATATATACACACACACAATATACAGCTGACCCTTGGACAACATGACTTTGAACTGGGCAGGTCTACTTATATGTGGACGTTTTTCAAGAGTAAATAGAGTAAATACTACGCTACTATACAGTTGGTTGAATCCATGGACATGGAAGACTATACGCTATAGGCAGGTCAACCCCCAAGTTCAACGGTCAACCGTACATGATATCTTCCTTTTCATACCCCCTCATTTTAGTGGGAGAGCCACTCTCCTACACATGTGCGGGGCTATCACTTTACAATCAATAAACTTTTATAACAGTCGTTCTCAATTTTTACTTTACATAAGAATCTCCCGGGAGGCTTGGTAATCAACACTCTTCCTACCAAAAAAAAATTCTGCCCCAAGAAGGCTTAGGGTGAGGCCCAGGAACCTTCACTGATAAGCACGTCATGCGACTCTGGTTCAGATCGTACTCTAACAAGAGGTAATTTCACTCAATTGTTTAGTATCACAATCATTTTTTAAAATGAGAAGGGCACCAATACATATTTCTGGAGGTTTACTTTTATAAAATTCCATTACTGCCTATGAAGTATATATAAAACCCAATCTTGAACTTTGAGGAAAAGGTTCCTCAAGACAATTCCAGGAAGAGTCATTCCTTATGACAAACTGAAAGCACCCCTTCCGCCAATTATGCAGATTTGGTCACAGTCAGCAGATGAGGGGGCATCATATGTTGGAGAGTGGCACCTACTGGTCAAGTTTAGATATTACAGTCTAGTTCTAGGAGGCATTAAATGCCCAAAGCCTCTCTAACCACTCCCAAAACAAGCAAACAAACAAACAGAACCCAAAAACAAAACAAGAAATAAATGAACAAAAAAAAAAAAAAAAAAAAAGCAGCAGCTGGGGCAGGGGAGCACTATTTCTTCATTTAACAATTCTTCACAGAGTTCCTATCAAAAGCTTGGGTCAACAGTTAAAAATGCTAATAACTCAAAATATTCAGTAGATAGAATGCATTTCCTCCAAGCAAAGACAGTATGAATGTGGTTACTTTTCCATGGGTTTTAAAACTATGAAAGCTTGAAATTCCTCTTGAAATTCAAGTTAAAAGGTATTAACAACATCGTTGTCATTTAAAAAATAAACTGACTGTGACAGCCTGCGATATTATATTTTTCTTCACAAAGAACCTACTGGAATTCAAATATTATCATTGACAACTCATCTAGAACAGCAGAAGGAAATTGAACTGTTAACGAAAGGGATGTTTTAGTGCAACAGTTTCACCAAATTAGAAAAGAATAAACAAATAAATACAAAAACTCAAAAGCTGCAGAGATAAATTTAATTTGGTTACTTCCCTGGAAAGCACTCAGAGTGATGGGAATAGGAAGGGGAAAAAAAAGATCGATTTTTATTTAGAGGAACTGACAGCAATTGAAATTGAAATGTTCATATGAAAGAGAAAATCATTAAAAACTGTAGGTGATTTGACAATTCCACCTTTTCCCCCCACAGTTTACAGTGCTATTTTAAGCAACATAATATTAAGTGTCTAACAGGTCAACTGACAAATTTAGAAATCTCTCAATGGTAAAGTTCAAAAAAAGTGCTTGAATAGACGTTTCATGGATTGGAAAATCTGGGTAGATTTGATAATACAAACTTCAGAGCAATGTTTGCTGAACCTCTGCTGTGTCAATTATCATGGCGGGGCCCTAGGAACTCTATAGTTCTGGTTGAGGAAGTACTTTTTTCTTAAAGCCCTACATTCCAGCTTTGATAGCAAGCTCTAAAGTAAAGGAAAAAAAAAAGACAATTCAAAATATTTCTCAACACAATGCAACACAAAACTTCACAACAGAATAAAAGTCTCCACTGGGCTTTACAACCTCATGAAGGTCAGTAGGAAATTAAACAGACACAATTTGGTTGCAGTTAAATCATTTACTATTGTGATGTCTTCAAAAGTATCCATTTGTTTTATAAAAGCACACAACGGGCAAATCCACATCTGCACTGAACAAAGCTTTTGTCTTTCTACAAACACTTGTTGCCACTTGTAGGACGTACAAATCAAACAAATCACTGATATCACTTATCAATGATATCTGAGCCTCCAATTCTAAGTGAATAAGTAAATGAGTAAATAAATCAGTAGCTAAACCTTTCTAAGAGAATAGAGCATTGCGGTGGACTTTTTTTTTGCCTTCCAGCTCTGCATCCATTCCCCTTCATCTGGAAATAGGATCTATATTTTCCCTGGAGACACCTCTCTAACACTTCCAGGTCCACATTTCAATTGGACAAGTGAATACAATCAGAGTGCTTCCTTAACTCGGAAGACGTCGGCAAGAACTTTCAGGAAAGACACATTTGTCACCTGGGCATGACCTGGGGATTGCCACATACAGAGAGATTACTGTAGAGACAAAACAGACAAAGGAGACCTAAAAGATGAGATTCATGACACTGTGAGCCCTGTCTCTGCCAGGCCTGAACTATAATCTTTTCCTTCCGTGTTGTGAGCCCATAAATATTTACCCCGTCATTTGACTGACTAATTGCATAAGAGAGTTTAACTGAACTATCACTTATAACCGAACAAATCCCAGAGAATGCAAACATATCAGATTGCATTGAAACAGGGCCACATCAGATACTCAATAAACAATATTTTTATAAGATTATAATAAAGGGAGATAAAACCACCAGTCGGCTGGCAGAAACACTGAGTTTTTCAGTTCAGTGCCGAAATACTCAGCATGGCATTGAGTTCCTTATGATCTAGTCCCAGTCATTTTTTCCAATGAAATGACCCAGAACATTGTTCCCAGCTTCCTAAGATCCATCTATACTGATCTACTAGCCATATCTAAACATACCCTACCCTTTCATGCCTCTTTGATACTGCATATGTCCTTCTCTTGTTTTGGAATGTATCCCCGTAACCTCTTCCCCACTGTTCAGGTTAGATTATCCTTAACATTATTGAGCACTTGTATCATTATTTTTCTTGCAGTTATACTGTATACATGTACCTCCTTCATGAGACTTTGAACCCCCTGAAGGCAGGAACCAGCTTTATTTCCCTGCCTTGTCAACTGTCTGGGCATAATAAATACTAAATAGTATTCATGGAGTTCAGACATGCACTAGTCATTTGATTATTTTCTCTTGCAAAACCAGGGCCCATGAAAATTTTTAAATCTGCCAATCCCAAATGCAGCTAGCCCAAGGAGAAGGAAATTTAAATATTTTACAAATAAAGTATATAAATAATAAGGTAAAGATGAACAGAATTGAAAAATCTTAAAGGAAAAGGACTTTGAGGACATCTATTAAGAAATATTAAAAGTCCGAGGATGCAGGAAAGGCTGGGTTTATAAATGGCCAACAGAGCTCACAGGGTACATGTGAAGCTGTAAAACTATATCTACCCTGTTAAAGGGGACACTTCAAAAAACAGCCCCCACCACTGATACACAAACCACAAAATACATAAATATTCCTTTATATGTATTACAATAAAGACCAGGTCAAACCCAGCAGTCAGCTATAGGAAGTATAGAACTTGGCTGCTCCGGAGGGAAAAGAAAGTGCCTGTAAGGCAAATAACTCAGGTACAGAGAGTTGTGGGTTGCCGAACTTCAAATCTGTAGGCTCTCTGCTACAGAGTGCTTGAAGCCAGCCAGCTTCTGAAAGTCACATGGCATGTAAAGCTAGTTTTTAAGCCCCATATTACTTTCTAATTTTTGACCACGGAGGGCCCTAAAATGAGCCATGGGACCACAGTAGGAATTTTAAACACGTGTACAGTGCTGTATGTTTACCAAGTGCTTTTGTATTATCCATTTTCTCGATACCTCCTCAGAGCAAACGTGGAGAAAGGTATTATGATGCCCATTTTCAGACCAACTTTACCACAGGCTCTGGAGAAGGCAGAAGGGAGTCCCATGTGTCATTCATTTCCTCACTGCCATTCATGCACAGCAAATGTTTACTGAGTACCATCTGTGAGCCAGTCATTCTCACTCCATCCCTCTCTTCAAGGATTTAGGATGAGGAAGGTTAACAAATTGTCAAAGATGTCTTCATACTCCTTCTGTCTATAACATATTTAAAATGGATCACAAACTGTGCAGGCTTGACCATCTGAATCAGTCCTGTTTCTGCATATGTAATACTGATTTAGTCAATTTAAGGTAATTAACTACCTTAATTACAGACAACTGTGTGTTATGAGAACCTCTGGTAACCACTATTCTACTGTTACTATGACTTTGACTTTTAAAAAAAAATTCCATATGTAAGATCGTGTGATATTCATCTTTCTGTTATTGGTTTATTTCACTTAGCATAATGTCCTCCAGGTTCATTCACGTTATTTCATACGACGGGATTTCCTTCTTTTTTAAGATTGAATAATATTCCACTTGATGTATATCTTACCACTGACTTCTCCAACCCTTTCTTATCTCTATCATATAGTTATTGGTTCCTGCCCCTTATCTTATAGGGATTACTTATACACTTTATACCCTAGTATTATGTATTGCTTTAAACACCGCTTTACAATTGCTTTTGAGTTATTTCATTTACATTGGTTTTGGCTGTGGAGATGACATCTCAATTTTGTAAAAATGTTTTGGACAAAAGTTTTACGTTGTTTATAACATGCTGCTGACATGAAACATGTATAGTTTGCTCAGTGCAGGGAATCCTAGGAGTTCTGGGAATATAGAAAGCTGTCCTTGGTACAGAGGAAAGCTTAGCTCTTAAGAGCCCAAAGGTTTCCATTTCTCCTTCCTTGGACCATAAACGTTCTGGTTCAAAGTATCTTTTCATGTTGACTCATTTTTCCTTAAATCTTATCCGTGGCTCTTTGCTATTGCTGACATTTTTCTTTGCTTCAGACAAACTGTTGGTATTTTAACAGGATTTGTGGAGAGGCTATAGGATTTTACAAGTTCCATATTCCAAGACAGTTTCAAGAAAATCTAGAGCCTTCTTAGGCTGACTCTTATTTTCTTTATATGGGTGAATATCCCTCTCCACAAATTATCAGTGGGGAAGAAAACAGTGTCATTTCTGAATGGTTCCTAGCTCAAAGGGGGTACTAGACACACTACTCACCCAAAGGAACAAAGGAGCTGGGAAGCAAAGGGCAAGATTGTCTGAAGTAAGTCCAAACACATATAAACCAAAACCACTTCAGGTGCACAGACAGATGCCATTACACAGTGGTTACATCAGTGCTCTGGAGTCAGGTTCAAGGGCCAATCAATCACAGGTCTAGCACTTACCTGATTGGGAAAATTACTTAACTGCTCTACATCTTAATTTCCTCATTTGTAAAACGGGGATGATAACAGTGCCATCCCCTTAGGGCTATAGGATTAAAGGTTATGATGATGACGTCTAACAATAGTTCTTGGTACATAGTGATTGAGAAACATTTAAAACAACAAATGGAAGGGAAGTATATCACACCCGTAAGGGCATCCTATAGAAATTCCAGATGATGTATCATCCAGGTGCTTACAGAGCACAGGATTATTAACGAACCACCAGGGACCATCGTGTCTGCTGGGTGCCTGCCCAACAGGATATGACATGTCATATAAAGTATCAGAATCAGTCACACACATACATTAGGTGGTTTCCAAAGGCGATATGGCTTAGACATTTGAGACTGTTATAAAATCGACCAGAATTTATTGGTAATGTCTTAGCTTTTGAATGGCTAAGTTTGTAAGAATTATTTTAGTTGCAACTCAATCAAATTTAAATTAGCTTATGTCTACCTATTCATCCTTGAAATGGGTCATAGGAGGGAGGTGATTAACACACACAAAACTGGGAAATATTATTTTCATTCATGATTGAATCTGGGGCATTAAACAATGCTATTCAGGTTCAGTTTCTCTTCTCCTTTCCAACAGGCAAAGATGGTGGTCAACAGCAGCCCCAGACTGACTTCCTACCAGCTTAGCAACCCCAAGGAAAAGGAGGCCATTGTCTCCAATAGCTTTGGCAAAAAAGTCTTACATGGATTTCCAATTGACCTAGTTTGGATCACATGCCCACATCTGAACTAATCATTGTGGCCAAAGAGATGGGGAACTACCAGGCATAAGTCATATGCCTACCACCATGGGTGGGGCACAGTTGGGTCCACCAAACCACACGGAACAGGTTCCCTATAGGATTGAAGGCCTGTCTTACTACAGAGAGATAAGCCTTTCAATGGGAAATACTGTCTTGTTAGCTCTGAGGCCAATACTTGTATCTTGATAAAGTAAAAATAGCCTTTTACCCCATTCCTCCTTCCAATATGTTCCCTATGCCTGAAAGGTTACAGAATGACAAAACTTACTTAGCACTGTATTTCAAGCATTTGGCACAGTGCTCACCTGACATTCCCTAACTTATGAATAAACTTGTGCTAAACTGCGGGTAAAGGGAAATCACTCAGTGACACAAGAGCATGTCACCCTTCTCAGCCCTCACTAGATAACACATACAGAACATTCCTTGGAATGATGTGTTTTGTAACCTACCGCACCACCATCATTCTGAGCACCTCTGGCCTCCTGAAGAAAGGCTTCAGGAAGTGTGCCCCGAGCATCGTTCAATACTACCAGGTCTCCATAGGGCTTCTGAGAGCTGGGACACATGTTCCTGGAATGCACGGCTCTTTTTAGCTCAGTATCTCCAATGTCAGGCACAAGGGCCTGGTGCACAGCGTGTGTTCAATAAACGTTTGTGAAAGAAACAGGTGAGCTCTTAAAGAAAGAAAACATGGAAACTGAAGGCTTATGATGGTGGCTCCCGGCAACAGAGCTAGATTTGAAAGGCAGGAGAGCGGGGAATGCATTAAACAGTCAGCAGAGGGGGACAAAAGTCAATGGTCTGGGACTGAGGTCCAGCCTGTTTATACCAACAGACAAGCAAGCCCATCATGTGGGAATGAAAGGAATCCAACTTCAGGGTGGCACTGCTCTGTTCCCTCAGTTAGACTCTCAGTGGCTAAACATCTTTCCAGAGGTTTCCAGGCGTTCTCCACACCCTTAAGTTAACCTCTCCACCCCCGACTAACCTCCCCACCCCCTTGGAAACTCCTCCAGCACCACCCTGCACATAATATGATCTACCACTTACTGAGCACCGACCGTATGCCAGGCATTTTGCCAGGCACCAGACATCTTTAGATATATTAGTTACTAATAAAGAAGAGTCAAAATAGCTAAAGCTTAAGAATGAGCCTAAGTGATATCAGAATTTCAAAGCAAGTCTGGATGACATTCTTATATTCTTTCCCCTGCACAAAAATCTAAAAGTCCTCTGGGACTGTCTTCCTAATCAATGTAGTACAATATACTTATGTCCATTCTAAAGTACATGGAGCACAGTTTTATTCTTTTTGATGATTTATAGAGGCGCAGTGGCTGCACCTTTGCTTTCAAGTGTCATACACTATTCGATGGCTGTGTGTGAGCTAAGGGATCCTGATGCAAATTGGGTCTGCATCCCTATGATTACACGGTTCTGCCTAAAGATGGTCTGCTTTATGGTATGGCCTTAATGAACATGCTGCAGTCATAAACAGGAGAAAGAGGTCCACAGATTGTCTAAAGCTGTGTACTTGTAACATTAGGACTTGCATTCACTGGTCACAACTGAATGAAGTGACTTAACTTGTAGTCTGTGTATTCTAAATAATTTGACTAATAAAGTCACAGCAACATCATTTGTGCTCAAGCTATCAGTACATTTAAGCTCACCGCATTGAAAACGTTGTAATAATTATGTTGGTACTTCTGTGAGTTATAATTGCCTCTTGTAAGATAACTGATAATCTCAGGTAATTGTCAGCAATATGAAAAAGCTTTTCTTTGGTCCCACACGAGATATTCCTCTAGGGAAGGCATTAGAGAGCTGAGAGGGGAGTTGAGGAAGGGGAGGGTGAGCGTTCCTAGTATGATTTGCTTCGTTTAGTCTCTAAAATAAATGCATTGCTAGAATCTAATGATTTAATTACCTCATATGACAACCATATGCTAAAACACGGTACCAGCTTTCAGTAAAGAAAAAGTATATATAAAAATTCCTTTTCAGCTTCAAATTCCTGACTTTTCAGAAAATGTAGTCAATCTAAATCATCTGGAAGCCTACCTGAACGTTTTTACATCTGAAATATCTGAACTGGCAGGCGTGGCGAGAGATCACACTGCACAGGTGTGAGATACTTCAAAACATGGCCATCACTACTGTCAAGGAAAGAAAAAGCGCCCTAACACGTGCAAGCCAATTTTTCACCATACTGTTAGGATGAGGATAGAGGGAGTTAAAAGAAAAAAAAAAAAAAAAAAGGATCATTTTAAACTATAAATGCCCAGTGGGATCTATACACTGACACATTTAGTCCAGGGAACTTACATGAATTACCTGTTCTGAAAACACAGAACCTATTTGTGAAGATTCAGGCTCTTGATGGTAAAATGTTAAGAGAGAAAGGACTAGATATGCAGGAAAAGTAATCAGGAAGTCAGGTGGCTTATGTTTCTCTTCTGGAAGACTCATCAATAAGATGTCTGAAGACAATCACTTACGTTTTTGCTTTAACCAGATACCAAAAGGTCAGAGTGGCTCAATTTACTGTTTCTTAGACAAATTTTTTTTCATTGATTTAGAAAGGAGAAGAGAAAAAAAGAGAGTAAAACTCTAATCAGCCTGAGAGAAAGGTTAAAGCCATTCCTTTCTATATCCATTCTGGGTAGTGATCCATAAAAAATAATTAGGACAAGGATAAACCTATTAGGTAGCACAGATTCACCATTGGTCTTGTCAATCTGTATTTGCTCAGGCACTAAAGATTTGTTGGACTCCGTGTACACGTACACGTAAAATATATATTAAGTGTATACGTATAAATTTCTCTTCCTTCACGTCCTCTAGTCTGCGTCTATGGGAATGCCTGCCTGATTCCTCCCTTTTTGTCTAAACTAGCATCATTGTGCATGCTGATCTAAAAACTGTAGTCTTCCCCCCTCTCCATTTTATTTGTTGCATTGTCCAATTTTTCACACGTTTCTAAACACCCATCATGCAGCTGTTATCTCTACCCAGCACTCACTGTCTGTCACATTTCCCTTGATCCTCCCTTTGAGCTAAGCTCCTTTAACACCGGCTGCCAGGTCTACTCCCTTCATCCTTGTGCTGAGCAGAGGTGGCAGAGCACAGGGTCCCTAACTCTCAGAGGCTGGTTATGTTGGCAAAGGATTTTGTATTAGAGACCTGTCAGAGCTGGCCTGAAGGAAGGTGCATTTGAAATCATTTCTCTTATTGAGAGATAAGTGTTCACTGTCATTTATTCTTCCATTCTCACTTTTACCTTTCACTTGACTTCCATATTTATCCTCCAGCCGCCTGCATATTTGACAGTGTTATTGCTGATAGTGTTATACAACCAGATACGCACACGTATGGCTGGAGTGACTGATGCATGACCTTCAACACTTTCTATGCTTTATACCCACATCTGGGCTCCATCCAACTGATGATCTGTATCCAGTGTCCTTATTTTCCTTAATGGTACTAAAAATGCTAAGTGATAAAACCAAGAATTTATTAAGCTTCTTGAGCTTCCCTGTTGGCGCAGTGGTTAAGAATCCACCTGCCAACACAGGGGACACGGGTTCGATCCCTGGCCTGGGAAGATCCCACATGCCGCGCAGCAACTACGCCCGTGCGCCGCAACAAGAGAAGCCACCGCAATGAGAAGCCTGCGCACCGCAACAAACAGTAGCCCCCACTCGCTGCAACTAGAGAAAACCTGCACGCGGCAATGAAGACTCAGCGGAGCCATAAAAAATAAATGAGTAAATAAGTAAGTGAATAAAAATTAGCGGTTTAAAAAAAAAAAGGAATTTAAGCTTCTTTCTTCCCAGGTAATTAAATTCATATCCTTGTCACCGTCTACTTTTGTTGGCATTCAGCCAGACCCAGAAGCAATAGAACAAACGAAGAGAAGCTGCCCCCTTCATTGTGTGCATGGGGGCAAGGGGACGGAGTGGAGGGTATTTTTGCCTAGTTTTTCAAACTCACTTTGGATTACACAATAGGGAATCTTGTAGTGACTGACAGTACGTTATTTGTCAACGGAAAAGCATCATCCCAATGAAGTACTGGTTACCTAACAAGGTCTATAACCTATATGGTAACCAACCTAGCACAATTTGCCCAGTATTCCCCGAATTATGAACTCTTGTGGGTGAGAACTGTGTCCTCCCCTAAGTCTGGAGTGTTTACGGTGTCCAGCACTGTGGTGGCCACTCCGTACACGACTGAGTAAAAGAGGGAGGGGGAGGAGAAGAACTAGGGAGGACCCAGGCTCATCACCCAAATATTTCAGTTTCCATTTTAGCGGACACTCCTCACAGCTTGGTGGGCAGAGGGAGTTTTTCAGCAGTCTTAGGGGAGACTTAAGCATCTCAATGTTAAGTTTTCAGTAACTTCAAAACTCAGGCCTCAAACTAAATTACCACACCAGAAGACTGATACCAAGTTCAGCACTAAATAATCATCTCCCGTCAGCAAACGTGAGCTTTAATGGTTTCCGCCAAAGCGGAGGAGAAAGGAAGCATTTCAAGAGACACTTTTCCACAAAATTGTTGTGAACGTTTCATCTCTCTGTGACAACTGCAGATTAAGGAATTTCATATCCAGTTTAATTGTAAGCCTTGTCAGCAGGGCTTTCCCGATTTGTTTTATTGAGAAACAAATTCGTTTCACCAGATATGAAACGAATCTGAACAAAATCAACACAGCTTAATGGAATAAATAATTTTTAAGGTTCTTAATTCATGTAAAGGCTTTTCTTTACATGAATAATAAAAAAGACATGGAGTTGGTCCTGAGGGTATATATAAAGTAGTCATGAGAAGGCCATCCCAAGATAGATGATTCTGGTGTAAACACATTTTATACATACCACACAATGGATTTTGTTTAGCTCCCTCTACTTAATAAAATACACAGTGTTCCTGGATGTTTTGGTCCTTGGAGGTCATTCTGATATTTGATATTTCTCTAGCTGAAAATGCAATTTTATCTGGCTTTACAAAATGTACTCTTTAGATAGATAGCTAACTCATAGAATATATTTTGCACCTGAGAATAGTTGGCCCAGTCGAATCGAAAGAGTGGCACAACACGTGTGCTCTGTGATGCACCGAAGTTTTACAATTAGCTTTGGGAAGCACAGACCTCTCAGAGCTTGCTGACTTGGCACATGGTTTATTGAAGACTGTGACGAGGGGGAATGGGGGTGGATGCTCCCTCAACCTCCTGTGGAAATGGAAGTTATCATTTGCCTGTGGACAAAAGATACAAGTCTACTGAGAGGTCCAGACTTCCAATAGTCAATCAAACTGAAAGCAAGCACCAAGGCCAGGGTGGCTGAAACGAAAGCAATCAATATCAGCTCTTACCATCCACTGTGACAGTGTGCAGGTTTCCCCCTTGTCATGGCTATCACATTGATCCTCGTAAAACACACGTCATCATAGATGACCTCCAGTGCTTAGAGAATAAAGCTAAACTTCTTACACAGCATATTTTGCCTCTCTCTCATTTGGTTGGATACATCTGCCTGGCAAAGCCCCAACCTTAGAAAAATTCAACTCTTGTCTATGCAATGATGCCCAGCTGAATAAGGCTGGAGAATAAAACACGACCCTGGTGACTGGTTACCACTGAAATTCAAGGCCAGTAACTTAAGAGGACCTTAGTGCTCCTGGGCATCTCCATTTACGTGTCCCTAATCCCATCAGTCACCCACTCCCTTCTAATGTCCACTGTCCATCCTCACTGTTGAATGGAGTTCTAATTCTTACTTCTGAGAGCAGAGCAGCCAGAAGAACAGAGCTCCGCAATCCTTCCTTCTCATCCCCCACCCGCCCATCTTCTCTATGGGCCCACTTGCTTTGTCTTCTCTCTCATAGCTCCAGGAGCTCCTACTTGAAACCGAGCCTTCCGTTCATATGCTAGACCCTCGCGCCTACTTCGAATCGTCACTTGGCCCTTGTCTACTCTTTTCCCACTTCCCTCTTCTCTACCAGATCATTCCCATCAGCACAGAAATATCTTTTTATATCTCTACCCCAAGTCCCCGTATCCACCTCCTGTTCCCACTCATATCTCTTTCCCTCCTTTAGAATAAAAGGCCTCAAAATTGTTGTCCTTTCTCTTGTTCTCCAAATCCTCAGGGCCCATTCTCCCCAGAACCCACTCCCACCAGGCGTTTTATCCCCATCGCCCCACTGAGACAGCTCTTCTGGGTCACCAATGACTGATTCCACATGGTAAAATGCTATTGTCAATTCTCAATCATCAAACTCAACATATCAGGAACATTTGATTCCACCATCCCTCCTTCTAGAAGCACTTTGTTTTAGCATCTAGGACAAGTCTCACCCCCCTTCCTTCCTACCTCACCACCTGGTCCTTCTGACTCCTGTTTTTTCCTAGTCTCCCTGATTGCTAAATATTGGTTGTCCCAGCATCCGGTCCCTGCAGCTCTTTTTTCCTAAGAAAACTCACCCAATCTCAAGGCTTTAAATGCCACTTATACACTAATGCCTCCTGAATTTATACCTGCAGCTGGACTTCTCCCCTGAACTTCAGACTCTCTACCTCAGCTGCCTGTTCCACCATATCTAACTAAACATGTCTAAAGGAGAATTCCTGATTTTCATTCTTACCCAACAACCCTATTCCTTCTGCAGTTCTGATGCAGCTAACAAGTGTGACCTTCTAACTGCTCGGCTCAAAAACTTTAAGTCGATCTGAACTGCTCCTTCTCTTTCGTGCATGCACTCACGTGCGATCTATCATCAAAACATGAAGGTCTACCTTCAGAATACATCAACTGGGCTTCCCTGGCGACGCAGTGGTTGAGAGTCCGCCTGCTGATGCGGGGGACGTGGGTTCGTGCCCCGGTCCCGGAAGATCCCACATGCCGCGGAGCGGCTGGGCCCGTGAGCCATGGCCGCTGAGCCTGCGCGTCCAGAGCCTGTGCTCCGCAACAGGAGAGGCCACAGCAGTGAGAGGCCCGCGTACCACACACACACACACAAAAATACATCAAGTGTCTGACCACTTCTCACCACCGCCACTGCTGCCTGGCTGGTCCACCCCTACCTCTCCCCTGAGTTATTACAACAGCTTCCCAAGTGGTATCCCTGCTTCCCTCCTGCTCCCCCTACAATCTATTCTCAACACAGCAGCCAGTGTGACCCTTTGTAAACAAGTCAGATGCTATCAAAACCCAATGATGCTTTACTACCTCACCCAGAGTAAAAGCAAAGATGCTCACCACTGCTACCCAAGCTTTACATGAGCTACGACTCCCACCAGTTCTCAGGTCTTGTCTCTCAGCACTCTTTTCATTTTCCTTCTGCTCAAGTCACCCAGGCTCCCTGCTGTTTCTCCAGGCCATCGAGCATGCTCTGTGCCAAGGTCTTTGTATTGTGTTCCCTCTGTTGGAAACTTTTTCCCCAGATACCCACTTGGCCAGCTCCTGCATGCCCCTCAGGTTAGCTTGTTAGAGAGGCCTTCCCTGGCTGCCCCATATTATCCCCCTACCCACCCTCCCTGGCCCACACATCCTTTTCCTTTTATCCTGCTTTATAATACTTTTCTATGGCAATTATCATTTCACATTATACATTTACTCATGTGTTAATTGACTAAAACTCTTATTAGAATGTAAGCTCCATCAGGACAGACAAGGACTATTTTGCACTGGTCTGTGTTCCCAACACCCAGAGCAGTGCCTGGCCCATAGCAGAAATTCAATCAATATTAGCTGAATAAAAGAATGACCTCAGTTCACCAGCCGTTTCTAATATTGCGTCCCCGTCATACCAAACTGTGCCTTTCCCAACGATCCCACACATGCACATTCCATGGACTCCATGTGCTATTAGCTGTCAGTGAAACACTTGCCCTGACTCCTTGCCCAACGGATGGACAGCTTGAAGTGTCTACGACATGTCAAAAATGTCTCTGAAACCTGCGCTGCTTCAACCAGCCTCTCCTGCACTCCCAAAGTAGTTCATCACAAAACATCTCTATCCATAGTTAGGTTTGTAAATCCACTTGTTCGTATGTTCAAAGCAACACTGTCCAAGCAACTGCTAACCCCACCCCATAGTACGGAGCTGACAAACATCTGCTCTGGGACACAGCTTTGTTGACATCAGTGAAAGTTCCTAAACTCAAATCAGAAGTTTATAAACATTGAAGAATATAATTGCATTTTACTGAAATGATCTTGCTTTTCTGTGTCCTTCACAGACTGAATACAGGGACCAAGTCTTATTTGCCCTAAAGCTGGTAAAATCTGAGTGTCTGGAGATTGGACACTATCAACAGATATTAACGAACACTGGAAGCTTAGGGTCATCCTGCTGTTTTATGTGGGTTACCTCATTTAAGCCTCTCAATAACTATATGAGGAAGGAACTGTGTGCTCCCTTTACATCTGTGGAACTCAAGGCTTAGACAAGTGAAATAATGTTGTGCAAGGTCACACAAGGGCAATGGCAGAGCCTGGGATCGAACTGTTTGTTTAACCTCCAACATTTGGCTCATGATATTATGTTGTCTCAGAAGTGTCACCAGGAACGCTAGGGAAGGTTCCCCAATCTGAATCACCTGATCAGAATCACCTGAGATACCGGAAACATTGCTGAGTCTTTGGTTTCATCCCTAGAAATTCTGTTTCGGTAACTATGGGATGAAGTCCAGAGAGCTGGATTTTAATAGGCACCCCAGCTGATTCTGATGCAGCCAACTCACTGACCAGATGATGTAGCAAACAGGAAACAGCACATCAAATGGGAAGATTAGGAGGAATTTAATGAAAGGGACTAATTATAAAGGTGTGGGCAAGGATCAGGTAGAGTAGAATACCAGCAGAGAGTTGTTAAAACTTCCAGGCCGAAAGGGAACAGCTGCCAGAAGTTTACAGAATTGCTGTAGCCACAAGAGAAGACAGCCTGGCAGGAGCACAAACTTTGGTCAAGGCCAAAGGTGGTCAGGAACCAGAGATCAAGAGAGTCCACACTGGACAGACTTCTGAGGTGTGGAGCAAAGTGGACAAAAAGAGAGGTATACAGGTCTGGAGGACTAAAAGGAAAACATTCTTTACGCCAGGCATTTGAAGATCAGTTTCCTGTGGAAAGAAACACTGGTCCAGTGATTGCACTGGGCGTATCAGGCAAACCTGCTGATGACATCCAAATGTCTTCCTCAGGTGCATCCTTCGCTCTCGGCTCCAAACCCACGTAACCACCTGCCTGCTGAATACTCATATCCCACAGACACGACATGCCCAAAAGGAACATGTTCCCAACCCCCAACACGTGGCACGAGTGCATCCTCCCGTGTTCCTACTCAGGGAACAGCAGCCCCTCCCGCCAGCCTCCTGGCCAGGATCTAGGGATTCATCTCTAACTCTTCACTCTCCCTTCCTTCCAATCAGCTGAGGGCAAATCCTTTATTCCCTGCTTGATCTCTCAGATCTGTCCCTTTCTATTCTTTTCTGCTGCCATTGCCACTGCTTGAGGCCACATCGTCTTGGCCTGGATCACTGCAGGAGCCTCATAATTGGTCTCCCTGCTTCAAACTAGTCTCTTCAGAGCTGCCAAAGCCATTCTTTTCAAAACGCAAACCTGATCCTATTTCTCCCAGGCTTCGCATCCGGCAGTAGCTCCCCACAGCATACAGGTAAACTGCAGACACCAAGTGTGAACGCGATGTGTTTCTTTATTCCCATTTCTTGCATTTTTGCTAACTGAGAAGAAAATCTACTGACTTTTGTATATTTATTGTGGACAAAGCCTTTGTTAATTCTAGTACTTTATCAGTCTATCATGCATTTTCTAGGCATACAATTTTATAATGAGCAAGATGATAAAACTATTCTTTTTCTATTTATATCAATTTTTACATTTTCGTTCCTTACTACATTAGAATCTCCAAAACAATACTGAATACTAATGGTGACAGTAGCCACCCTTGTCTAGTTCCTGATTTTAACTGAAATGATTGGAATGTTTTGCCACTTAAGACATTAGCCACTGATTTTTTCTTTGTAAACAGCCTTTATTTATGAAATTCCCACATATTCTTACTCAAACTTAAGTTTAATATCTGCTGACGTTTAAGAACTGCCTTTGGAAGCATTTTAATAGTTTTTTTCTTTGTTATAGAAATGAATTATACTGATAAATTTCCTGACACTGAATATCCTTCTGTTCTTGGAAAAAGCCTACCTAGTCATAGCATATTATTCATTGACACAATGCTAGATTATCTGATATTTATAATCACATGATATTCGTCTGTAGTTTTTGTTCTTTATACTTTTTTAAAATCATATTTTGCTATTAGTGTTAGACTGTCTTTCTTTATAGCCTGCAATAGTGTAGTAATATCAGGATTAACTGCTTTTTTAAATTGTTATTATTTAAAAAATTTTTTTGGAATAAAAATT
The DNA here is from genome assembly GCF_005190385.1 of Monodon monoceros. NCBI lineage: Eukaryota > Metazoa > Chordata > Mammalia > Artiodactyla > Monodontidae > Monodon > Monodon monoceros. The sequence continues at coordinate 18,407,129 of NW_021703770.1, read as the reverse complement.
TTTTATTAGTTGCTGTGCAATATTATATAAGTTACAGGTATACAATATAGTGATTCACAATTTTTACAGGTTATAGTCCATTTACAGTTTTTAGAAAATATTGGCTATATTCTGTTGCACAATATATCCTTATAGCTTATTTTATACCTAAAGTTTGTACCTATTAATTCTCTACCCCAATATTGCCCCTCCCTGCTTCCGTCTCCCCACTGGTAACCACTAGTTTGTTCCCTATATCTGAGTCTGCTTCTTTTTTTTTTTTTTTTTTGGCGGTACGCGGGCCTCTCACTGCTGTGGCCTCTCCCGTTGCGGAGCACAGGCTCCGGACGCGCAGGCTCAGCCGCCATGGCCCACGGGCCCAGCCGCTCCGCGGCATGTGGGATCCTCCCCGACCGGGGCATGAACCCGTGTCCCCCGCGTCGGCAGGCGGACCCTCAACCACTGCGCCACCAGGGAAGCCCTGAGTCTGCTTCTTTTTTGTTATATTCACTAGTTAAGTCAGACAGAGAAAGACAAACACTGTATGATACTACTTATATGCGGAAACTGCTTTCTGATCTATAGAGAACTTAGTTGTATAGTGGCCTGATTCTTGTGACTTTTAAATAGGAGACCTTTTACCATGTTTCTAATATCTTCTACAATAATTAATTTATGCAAACTGTCTTCTTCCCAAATGAATGTATAAGCTTTCTGGTTTAAATTTAAATTTTGAAGTTATATCCAGTTAAATTCATTCCTTTTGGTACACACGTCCCTAAGTTTGATGAATGCACAGTCACGTACTCACCATGACAGGTGTCAGTCTCCCCATTTCCTCTGGACAGACAGGTGGGGATGAGTCTTACACACCCCACTGCCCACACTTCTGTGCAACCAGGGCTGCCCTCCGGCAAAATGGTGAGAGACAAGGGAAACAGTAATGGGGTGACCTCCCCCATCGCTCTTTGGACCGGGTTGGGCGGGGGTCCCTTTTTCTGATGCTTCTGGCTAGAGACCATTTTCTCTCAAGGTTTTAGGTGCCTGCACCTCGCTGAGGCCCCACTTGGTGCCACAATAAGGCCACCCTGGAGGTGAGGATGAGGCTGAGAGAGAAAAGGAAACAAGAAAAAAAGATTTCTCCCACACTCTTTGGTTTGTAGGAGGCCCCCTTTTCCTGGTCCTCTGGCCAGAAACAGGGGGTTTCTTCTCTTAACCTGTGGCGATGGACCCCCTCTGCACAGTTCAGGTTTCAGCTGGGATGAAAGAGGAAAACTAGCAGCCTTACCACTGCACCGGCAGTTCAAGTGCTGACTTCCTCCCCATTGGTCTGTACTGTTTACTGTTCAGAGGCCTCAGGCAGTTCCTTTCGGTTTCTTGTCCAGAACTTCCAGTTGAAACCACTGGGAGAAATAAGCTTGGTGGGGCTTCTCTGACTAGGCCAGCCCCAGAAATGACCTATAATTTGCATCCTAAACATTTCCTTTGGGATCTCAAATTTATTGTCCCAAGGGTTTACACTGTATCCTCTTACAAATCTTTTAATTTGTTCTCTGTGGTTTTATCTGCTTTCTTGTTCCTAATTATACACATTTTTGCTGGCTCTCTCTTTTTCTCAACTACAATCATGATGAGGTTATCAATTTTAACAGGCTTTTCAAAGAACCAGATTTTGGACTCGCTTAACTTTTCTACAAGTTATTATTTTCTACTTCAACAATTTCAGCCTTTATCTTTACTACTTCTTTTTCTATAGGTTTTATTTTTATGTTCTTCTTCTAAATTCTTAAGACACATTTGAAGTTCTTTTATTTTACTTTGTAAATATTGACGTTTAAGGGAATACATTTCCCTGAGTTCAGCTTTTGGTATATCCCATAATTTAACGGCTTTTGAAGTAGTTTGTAGTTCAAATTTTGGCTTCTATTTTGATCCAAGGATAATTTAGAAGAATTTTATTAACATAATTAAGATGGTCTTGGTCATCACTTTAGTACTGATTTCTTTTTAAAATTGTTTATAATTACTAGATTATGATTAGAGAACATGGACTATGAAAATTTGGGGCTAAGAACATAATCAATTCTTGAAAGTATTCCACAGATGTAGAAAAATACACATACCTTTCCCCTTCACAAAATTCAAAGTTAAATATATTCAATTTTATTATAACACACAGTTTGCCGGGTCTGGGTCATGCTGAAAGATATATAGCAAGATTGTACCTAAAATTTTACTAATATCAAGTTCTTTTGCATTTTAATAAGTTCTGCTTTTTATTTTTCAGTCTTGTTTGATGTCTCTATGCTTATGACTAATATATCTTCCTTTATATTGTGCCTATAATTAAGTAATGTCCTTATTTACCCATTCAGTGCTTTTAACCTCAAATTCCCATGTTTGATTTTTTTTAATTGTAATAGTTAATATTTATTGCCATTTAATATACGTCAGGCACTGTTTTAGGGTCTTTATTTAATGACTATTGCTCTTTAACACTGAATGATCTCAGCCCCAAAGAATTAAAATTGTAAGTTTAGTGTTTTGCAGTTCTAAGACCTGTCAACTAGTGTGTCATTGGAGTTCTTCCTTCCTAGAAATTTCTCTTATACAGAAACTATTATATGACACAGTTGACAAACACAGGGAAGGGAGTGTGGATACGAAAACTCTATGATCAGCCCCTAGAGCATTAAAGAGTCATCATTTTATAACATACAACAAAACTGTGTTTGTTTCTGCTGTCTTTCATTAGTGTTTTGTTTAGGCACAGAGGGTAGGGCAACAACTCCTCCTACTCCAAAAGCTCCAGGCTTTACCTTCTAACACCTTATCTTTTTTTTCTTATTAGTTACTCCCATAAGTTTGATATTGAATTACAACCTCTATTTTTCTTGGTATCTCTTTGCACGTTCCTGTAATTTAAACCAATTTTCAGCTCTCATTTAAAAGTGCTTCATGTTGCTGGGTTTTGTTAACTGAATCTGTATCAAATAAGGGAGCTCGTCATGTTCATCGTAAGCAACTGATATACTTAATTTTATTCCTTGTATCTTCATTGTTTTCTTTTTACTTTGTTTCCTTTTTTTCTTTTCCTTGTTTTTCTTGGCTTGAACAAGTTAGCACTCATGGCCTCCTCCACACGCATGCCACTTCACTGAGAAGTTCTGCTTTTCTTGACACAATTAAGAAAAACTGAACATAGACTTCTTTTATAACCTTAAGGCAATTTTTCCGAATTTTGTGGCTATGCCTTTAAAGAAACAAAAACAAAAAAACAGATGTCCTCATCTATTATAGAAACATCCCAGAATATTTTCCAATGAAATGATAGGATGTCTGTTTACAATACCCAAATGTCCAGGGACAGAACAGTTGGAGCAATATGTAAAAACTAGGTGTTTGTTGAAACTAGGTGTTGGGTACCTGGGGTCCATTTTACCACTCTTTTACTATTTTGAGTATGTTTGAAAATTTCATGTTAAAAAAGCTAAAGTAAAATCTTTTTTATTTACACAAAGGCTTTGTATGTTATTACTGAACTTCCTAAATGTTTGTATCATTGTTTTCATTAATGTTACTGGCAATCTCCTCAACTTCCACAGCACTTGTTCAGGGGTGAGCAAACTTCTTCTCTAAAGGGCCTCAGGCTTTGCTGGCCAAGAGGAAAAATTGAGGATATTGTGTACAAGAGAGAAAGTCAATTTCCATAAATTCTTCATTGGCTTAATTCAAAATACAATAGTAATAACTGAGTATAATTTTTGTAACACAGGTCTGAAGTCTACTAATGAGAAGAACAGAGTTATTCTGGGGGGGGCGTGGGTAACAATTTGTTTAATCGGGGTTCAAAGTTAGCGTTCCCTATTATCATGGTAGAAATGGGGCCTCCTTTTCCTATGGAGACTTTCTTTGCTTCCCTGAAATACGGTGATCTTTCCTGGGAACTCACCAGAAGGCGCTGCCTGCATCTTTCTTTTGTCGCTTCAATATTGCACTCACAGTGTTGAAGAACTGTTCGCTTAGGGAAGCAGATTGCTCTAGGGCACAACTTCCCGGGTTTGAGTTCCAGCTGAATGACTCATTAGCTGGACCCATCTACTTAACCTATCTAGAAGCTTCAGTGGCCTCTTCTACAAAATGACTACTAGGACCTCTCTTACAGGATTGTCGTAAAGATTAATTGAGCTGATAAATGTAAAGACTTAGAAGAATGTATGACACATTGTAAAGCCCTTGATATGTTATTTTTCTTTCGATTTTTTCTCAACCGTTTACAGCTGTAAGATCGTTTGTAGCTTGTGGCCACACAAAAACAAGCTGGTTGGGCCAGATTTGGTCCATGGGCTATAATTTGCCGACCCCTACAGGAGTTGCTACCTATTCTCAGTGTTCTGCATATCTTTCCAATCTCTGGGTTCTGGGTCCCTTTTAGGTTGCCTTCCTTTGCCCGTTCAAGGCTCTATTCACCCCTGAGGCTCAGGTCCAGCAACTGAGGTCCTTAAGCAGTAATCTGGTAGGAGGTAGGACCATGGACTTATGGACCAGCAATGGCTAGGCTGGCAGCTGCCATTCCCAAATGTGGCGGACATTTCCACTGTTTGCCAATACACAGTTCCTGCCATCTCTGGCACAGAAAGGATTGCACTCTCCTCAACCCCCAAAGTTACTTGTACCCATGTGACTTGTTCTGTCCAATGAATACGTGCATCACTTCTGAGTGAAAATATTTAAGGGTCAGTGTGCAATTATTCATCTTTCCCTCCTCCTGCTATAGTAACTACTGACTTTCCAGATGGTGGCACCTCAATCAGCCCAGGTCCCTGATGTAGAGACCTCTGGTGATGGGCAACTGACATGTAATATGAAAAAGAAATTTGCTGTATTTTTGTCACTGACGTTTGGGGGATTTTTGTTACAGATTAAACTGAGACTACCAGACTAATACACCATGACAAGGAAGTACATTTCCTCCTTGTGTCCCTCAGTGGGAGAAGCTGGTGTTCTTCTGCTCACATGTAAAGGAAAGACTCAACCTATGCATTCTCATTTCTCAACACAGGTCCCTACGGGTCAGGAAGTCCTCCAGGAGACACTTTCAGGGATGGTGCTGCCCCTAATCCCAGAGTCCACAGCGTTCTGCAGATTCAGCTCTCTCCAGGAAGCAAGGTGTCCTGATACTCCCAAGGGCTTTCCACCACTGCACTCCAGACTTGACTTGGCTCCCGACTTGGCTCTCTGGTCCTGGACTCCAGCAAATCTCCAGGGGCTCCTGCCTAGCCCATAACTCCACCACTCAGGACAGATGCAAGGCAATTAGGTTGCAGCTAGGAAGCATGGTGGCAGAGAACCTGATTCTGTGCCATCATTTTCCAGATAAACCCCAAGGTAAAGTTTACAAAGTCCTAATCTGGCTCTTGTCTTCACTCTATCATCTCTCTTAGCCTTCCATTCATTGCACTCCAAGCTTTTGCCATACAGTCTGCTATGCATTCTATCTCCCTTACTATGGCAATGCTGTTTGCTTACTCTTTCTACCTACTCACCTCCAGCCCCCCTCCCACAAATCAATCAGCATTATTCTCAGTTCCATGGTTCTTTCTAAATGCTCCTCTATTACTGTATGCCTCCAACACGAGAATGTTCATGCTATGCTGTAATCGACCATTTATTTTATAGCCTGCACTTGGCATTGTGTCTAGCCCGTGCATGAACATACACTGCCTTTGATCTCTTTGGAACTCTAGAATCCAGTCATGAAGACACAGGTAAATAAGATATTCTAGCACAGATAATGCAGAAACAAAGAAAGAACACACATGAAAGGGCGGATTTGTTTTGCTTGGGGAGGGGGCAAAAAATGATCAGAAAAATGTAGCTAACTAAAGAAAATTAACAGCTTAATTGTAACATGCGCAACATGAAGCGATGCAGTAATGATAGAAGTTTGTGGCAAGCATAGGTAATATACGTTTATTTATTGTATGCCTGTCTTCTAAAAAAAAGAAAAAGGCAGCTTAAAAAAGGTACAATAAAACTTTAATAGGGGTAAAAAGCCAAGAACCAACTCATAAAAGGGAGTGGGGAGACAGAAAGGACTAACTGTACCAGAAACCCTTGGGTAAGTTGTAAAATAGTGTGACAAAAGTAGGATAGATAGGAATATTAGCCTGCATCAAGCTCTGATATGACAATGGGAAAGGAAGGGATGCTCTGATTCTAGGAAATGGTACAGGGTCTACGAAAATTAATGATTTTGCATTCTGGTTTATGATCAGTCTCTTGTATGCTTGACTATTGTATGTCAACAACCCAGAACCTGTTCACCTCTGTTTAAACCAAGAATATATGGTTTCCAAAGCCTTGAAACATCAAGGCCACACTATGCCTTTATCATTTTAACCATGAAAGAAGCCACAAATGAAGTGAACAAAAGCAAACACATGTGTAAACTAGCATAAGCCGTGGGGCTGTGGCTGTGTCCTCAGCCCTGAACATCTTCTTCCTGAAGGTTTGCTATTCCCATCCCTACCACTGGGAATATCACACTGCTTCATCTCTTCTGACTCAAATTCTTCCTATTCCCTAATCATCAATCTAAATTACAACTCTCCCATGACTTTCTCTAAGACACCAGCTCATACAGATCATCTACAACGTCACCGCAGTGGCACAGAGTTAAGCAGACAAGCACCGCACAACTCTAGGAGATTTACTTCATAGGCTACAGTTGTGCAGTGCCCAACCTGCACAGCCATACACAGCAGCCCTTCCAACTGCCCATGCATTTTTTATTTGTACTTTTCATTTTACAGATTATAATTCCCTTTTGCAAATCCACATTTCAAGTGAATCTGTCTAATTGTCACAGGTAGGTTGGAAGGTCCTTACAGATAAGTTCTCCCCATGACATACAGAAGGCACTAACTGAATATTTCTTAATTTATACAATTATTTTCCATTCGAGCAAAGGGTTAAAAGAAGAAAAACGCTAATGCATATCAAGGACATCTTCTGCACCAAGCAAGTAAATTAAGCAGGTAATGTAAAACAATGAGCCCTTCATACACTGTTAATGGAACTATTCTTTGGTAAGGCTTCTGTTTAAGTTATTTTGGCATTAATTCCAAGTTATAAAATGTGTATACCCTTTGACCCCACAATTCCACTTCTAGGAACCCATCAAGAATTCAACTGTACACAATAATGCATGTACAAAGATTCTTCTTTTAGAATATTCTGTTGTAAGGAAAAAATTAGAAACAACCTTTATCAACAGGAGAGTAGTTAAATTATGGTATATCAAATGGAATGAAAAATTGGAAATGCTTCACCTAAAATAGTTAAATAATTAAATGTACAAAAGTGTGGAGGAAGCTTTCGTACAAAGCCTCTTAGATAGCCTCATCCACCAGAGGGCAGACAGCAGAAGCAAGAACTACAATCCTGCAGCCTATGGATAAAACCACATTCACAGAAAGACAGACAAGATGAAAAGGCAGAGGGCTATGTACCAGATGAAGGAACAAGATAAAACCCCAGAAAAACAACTAAATGAAGTGGAGATAGGCAAGCTTCCAGAAAAAGAATTCAGAATAATGATAGTGAAGATGATCCAGGACCTCAAAAAAAGAATGGAGGCAAAGATAGAGAAGATGCAAGAAATGTTTAAAAAAGATCTAGAAGAATTAAAGAACAAACAAACAGAGATGAACAATACAATAACTGAAATGAAAAATACACTAGAAGGAATCAATAGCAGAATAACTGAGGCAGAAGACGGAGAAGTGACCTGGAAGACAGAACAGTGGAATTCACTGCTGCAGAACAAAATAAAGAAAAAAGAATGAAAAGAAATGAAGACAGCCTAAGAGACCTCTAGGACAACATTAAATGCAACAACATTCATATTATAGGGGTCCCAGAAGGAGAAGAGAGAGAAAAAGGACCGGAGAAAATGTCTGAAGAGATTACAGTAGAAAATTTCCCTAACATGGGGAAGGAAGTAGCCACTCAAGTCCAGGAAATGCAGAGAGTCCCATACAGGATAAACCCAAAGAGAAACATAGGAAAGGAAACCATAAACAAGATGAAAAGACAACCCTCAGAATGGGAGAAAATATTTGCAAATGAATAAATGGACAAAGGATTAATCTCCAAAATATATAAACAGCTCATGCAGCTCAATATTAAAGAAACAAACAGCCCAATTCCAAAATGGGCAGAAGACCTAAATAGACATTTCTCCAAAGAAGACATACAGATGGCCAAGAAGCACATGAAAAGCTGCTCAACATCACAAATTATTAGAGAAATGCAAATCAAAACTACAGTGAGGTATCACCTCACACCAGTTAGAATGGACACCATCAGCAAATCTACAAACAACAAATGCTGGAGAGGGTGTGGAGAAGAGGGAACCCTCTTGCACTGTTGGTGGGAATGTAAATTGATAGAGCCACTAGGGAGAACAATATGGAGGTTCCTTAAAAAACTAAACATAGAATTATCATATGACCCAGCAATCCAACCACTGGGCATATACCCAGAGAAAACCATAATTCAAAAAGACACATGCACCCCAATGTTCACTGCAGCGCTATTTACAATAGCCAGGTCATGGGAGCAACCTAAGTGCCCATCAACAGACAAATGGATAAAGAAGATGTCGTACATATATACAATGGAATATTACTCAGTCATAAAAAGGAATGAAATTGGGTCATTTGTAGAGACGTGGATGGATCTAGAGACTGTCCTACAGAATGAAGTCAGAAAGAGAAAAACAAACATCGTATATTAATGCATATATGTGGAACCTAGAAAGATGGTACAGATGAACCAGTTTGCAGGGCAGAAATTGAGACATAGATGTAGAGAAGAAATGTATGGACACCAAGCGGGGAAAGCGGCGGGAGGTGGGGGTGGTGGTGTGATGAATTGGGAGATTGGGATTCACATGTATACACTGATGTGTATAAAATAGATGAATAAGAACCTCTTGTATAAAAAAATAAATAAAATTGAAAAATTCCAAAAAAAAAAAGAGTATGGGAAGGCAAAAAGGGACCCTAAGTAAGTACTTAGTATCATCCAAATCCACCTTCTCTTATCTCCCCCTTCCATCAATTTCACTCTTAAATTCACTCATTTGTAAGTGTTTAACAAATGTATATTATATGTAGGTGCATGATGGGTACTATCAAACATATAAAATAAAACTATCAGAGCATATAAAATAATCTATGACCTATGTAATTTATAGTATAGTGGGGCATAAAAAAAAAAAAGAAAAGAAAGTGTGACTATCATCCTTCACCTGTACATGTGAACATTACACAAAGGCCCCTACTGTCAAACTGGTGTGATCCTTCTTGTCTCTCTTCTGTCTCTTTCCATAAATGTACACAAATATAAGTACATTTTATATAACTTGACCATACTGTATTTGTGATTCTATGATTCAATTTTCTTCATTTAACAATAGGTCTTGGAGAACTATTTCCATAATCTCATTTATGGATCTACCTCATTCTTTTAAATCTCTGCATAATATTCCACAGGATTATTGAATATACCATGATTGATTTGGCTACCCCCTTATTGATGAGCATTATTGTATTTCTAATTTTTCATTCTAATGATATACCATAATGTAACTACTCCTATTAATAAAGGTTGGCTCTAATTTTTCCATACAGCAAAACATTCTGCAATAAGAATATTGATGCATACATTATTGTGCAGAACTGAATTCCTGATGGATTCCGAGAGGTAGAATTGTTGAGTCGAAGGGTATACACATTTTATATCTTGGAATTAATGCCAAAATGAAAAACAGAGACTTCACTAAAAAATACTTTCACTAATAGTGTATGAAAGTGGCCATTGTTCCTCATCACTTACTTTTTTAATGTTTGCTAATCCTATGCAAAGAAATCTCATTTAAAAAAATGAATTTTTTGATTAATGATGAAGTTGATTCTTTCTATAAGTTTATTGTGACATAAAATTTCTTCTCTGAATTGCCTTATTTATTTGACTTATTTTACTGATTTGTTGTGGATATTTGTTTTACTGAACATGTTATGAATATTAACTCAATGTCTGCTTTATTGTTATAAATATCTTCTTCACCCTGTCACCTATGTTTACCTGTGTTATAGTGACTTTTTCTGTATTTAGAAATATTTAATTTTATGATGCTTAAGAAAACCTTTCTTCTATACTGCCTTCTGAAATTATTAAAGCTTTATTATATTAGCCCTTTAATCCATCTGGAATTGTTTTTGGTTTATGCTATAAAGTAAGGCATCTATTTCTGATTTATTTCTTTCTCCTGAAATGTTACTACCTCCATTTTGCAAACGACAAAACTAACTAACAAAGGTTAAGGAACTTGCCTGATATTTCAGAGGCAGCAAGCAGCCTTACTGGGATGTAAACCTGCTTGCCCCTTTCTACCAAAGGGAGCCATCTCTCAGGAGTAAAGCACAGGGATTGCACTGAATCTGTAGATTGCTTTGGGTAGTAGAGTCATTTTCACAATGTTAATTCTTCCAATCCATATATCTCTCCATCTCTTTGTATCATCTTTAATTTCTTTCATCAGTGTCTTACAGTTTTCTGCATACAGGTCTTTTGTCTCCTTAGGTAGGTTTATTCCTAGGTATTTTTTAATTTTTGTTGCAGTGGTAAATGGGAGTGTTTCCTTAATTTCTCTTTCAGATTTTTCATCACTAGTGTCTAGGAATGCAAGAGATTTCTGTGTGTTAATTTTGTATCCTGCAACTTTACCAAATTCATTGATTAGCTCTAGTAGTTTTCTGGTAGAGTCTTTAGAGCTCTCTATGTATAGTATCATGTCATCTGCAAACAGTGACAGTTTTACTTCTTCTTTTCCGATTTGGATTCCTTTTCCTTCTCTGATTGCTGTGGCTAAAACTTGCAAAATTATAATGAATAATAATGGTGAGAGTGGACAACCTTGTCTTGTTCCTGATCTTAGAGGAAATAGTTCCAGTTTCTCACCATTCAGAATGATGTTGGCTGTGGGTTTGTCATACATGGCGAGGTAAGTTCCTTCTGTGCCTACGTTCCGGAGGATTTTTATCATAAATGGGTGTTGAATTTTGTCCAAAGCCTTTTCTGAATCTATTGAGATGATCATATGGTTTTTCTCCTTTAGTTTGTTAATATGTTTTATCACATTGATTGATTTGCATATATCAAACTACCAATGGCATTTTTCACAGAACTAGAACAAAAAATTTCACAATTTGTTTGGAAACACAAAAGACTCCAAATAGCCAAAGCAATCTTGAGAAAGAAAAATGGAGCTGGAGGAATCAGGCTCCTGGATTTCAGACTATACTACAAAGCTACAGTAATCAAGACAGTATGGTACTGGCACAAAAGTAGAAATATAGAACAATGGAACAGGATAGAAAGGCCAGAGATAAACCCACACACATATGGCCACCTTATTTTTGATACAGGAGGCAAGAATACACAATGGAGAAAAGATAGCCTCTTCAATAAATGGTTCTGGGGAAACTGGATAGCTACATGTAAAAGAATGAAATTAGAACACTCCCTCACACCATACACAAAAATAAACTCAAAATGGATTAAAGCCCTAAATGTAAGGCCAGACACTGTAAAACCCTGAGAGGAAAACATAGAACACTGTATGACATAAATCACAGCAAGATCCTTTTTGACCCACTTCCTAGAGAAATGGAAATAAAAACAAAAATAAACAAATGGGACCTAATGACACTTAAAAGCTTTTGTACAGCAAAGGAAGCCATAAACAAGACAAAAAGACAACCCTCAGAATGGAAGAAAATATTTGCCAATGAAGCAACTGACAAAGGCTTAATCTCCAAAATTTACAAGCAGCTCCTGCAGCTCAGTATCAAAATATCAAACAACCCAATCCAAAAATGGGCAGAAGACCTAAATAGACATTTCTCCAAAGAAGATATACAGATTTCCAACAAACACATGAAAGGACGCTCAACATCACTAATCATTAGAGAAAGGCAAATCAAAACTACCATCAGGTATCACCTCACACCAGTCAGAATGGCCATCATGAAAAAAATCTACAAATAGGAAATGCTGGCAAGGGTGTGGAGAAAAGGTAACCCTCTTGTACTGTTGGTGGGAGTGTAAATTGATACAACCACTACAGAGAACAGTATGGAGGTTCCTTACAAAACTAAAAATAGAACTACCATATAACCCAGCAATCCCACTCCTGGGCATATACCCTGAGAAAACCATAATTCAAAAAGAGTCATGTACCACAATGTTCACTGCAGCTCTATTTACAATAGCCAGGACATGGAAGCAACCTAGGTGTCCATCGACAGATGAATGGATAAAGAAGATGTGGCACATATATACAATGGAATATTACTCAGCCATAAAAAGAAACGAAATTGAGCTATTTGTAGTGAGGTGGATGGACCTAGAGCCTGTTATACAGAGTGAAGTAAGTCAGAAAGAGAAAAACAAATACCGTATGCTAACACATATATATGGAATCTAAAAAAAAAAAAAGGTTCTGATGAACCTAGGGGCTGGACAAGAATAAAGACACAGATGTAGAGAATGGACTTGAGGACATGGGGAGGGGTAAGGGTAAGCTGGGATGAAGTGAGAGAGTGGCATGTACATAGTGTATGGCATGTACATACACTACCAAATGTAAAATAGATAGCTAGTGGAAAGCAGCCACATAGCACAGGGAGATCAGCTCGGTGCTTTGTGACCACCTAGAGGGGTGGGATAGGGAGGGTGGGAGGGAGACACAAGAGGGAGGAGATATAGGGATATATGTATAGGTTTAGCTGATTTCACTTTGTTATACAGCAGAAACCAACACACCACTGTAAAGCAATTATACTCCAATAAAGATGTTTTAAAAAAAGAGTAAAGCATAATACATTCCACCTTAAAACATTATTACGCTCCATACAAACAGCCTAAAAATGCCACTCATGTCTGCTGTACTGCTTTAACAGCAAGAGGTGCCTTGGCATTGCTGATCATATATAGATATACCTGCCAAGACCTGCTTTGCATTTGCTCAGAGATGCAATCACGAAGTCCAGGAATAGAATTCCATTATTATTCAGCAACTAGCTGCTATCACAAAAATGAGGATGCCTCAAATTGACACTTTCTCAAAGACAATTCTCTGTTCTCTTGGCTGGCATGGTAGCCGAGTAGTAAACATAGAGAAGAGTAGGGTTGACGGTCTACCTAAGACCAGGGAGGCTGAACCATTCTGACTCCAGCTACAATCATCCATCCCCAGAGAGTCCTGCCTTGCTGCAAACCACATGGAGAGTTGGCTTTAGCACTTTTCATCTCATCTATCCCACTGGGCCAAGAGTAAACACCCTGGACCAACTTCTCAGTTACAATGAATTCCTTTGTGTCTGGGAATACTCCCCATATGCCCAACACAGAGCCAGAGGACCCTAGGGAAGATGCTGCTGGCCACCAAGTCTGCATCACCACTGATTTGCCAGAGGTGCATTGCTAGCTCATACTGGGCCGGACTTTCTCTCTCCTAGAATTTAAAGTGAGAAATGAGGGAATCAAATCAGCCTCATCACATGGCTGAAACTGGACCGTATAAGCTCAGGAGCTGTGGGTGGCCATGGGCTGCCACGTGGACTGGGAAGCACAGAAACCAGCTGCAGGGGGGAAAAAGGCAAACAGAGTATTATATACAGAGAAGGAGAGAGGAGAGCTGGGTTTCTCATGACTTTCTGGCTGGGATCATGCGTTCAACAAATATTTACTTTGCACCTAATATGTGCCAGATGTCATGTTAGAAGACGGAGGACTAGAAGATACACTTCCTTGTTGCAATAAATTCTGCTTTTTACTTAAGCTAACTGGCAAGGATTTCTGTTTCTCGTAACCAGAGACCTATAACTAACACAGGCTCATAAATGCAAGAATCCTCTATCTGTGGAATGTTTTATACTCTCAACTGTTCCAGATGCCGGCTTCACTTATTAGGTGCTCAACCCGTCTACCTTGTCTCATGACTAATTTTATAAACCTCTTCTATCATCCTAAGGTGACTCCAAGTTCTTCCAGGACAGTGGTCCTCAACCACCATGACACAGGTCCCCAGGGCATTATGATCCGTGATGAGGTGGGTCATTATTAATTTTAACGTTATAATGAAGTGCTAAAGTTGGTTAGTGCTTTATGATTGTCCCTACCCCTGCAGCGGATTCAAGGTCATCTGTAATAAAGTCAGCTCCACTTGCCTTCCCACGGGCTTTCTTGTGGAAGAGAACTCTGATAAAGCCAGCATTCAGGGATTTGTGCATAACCCCAGGGATGTACATAGAGATCTGTTAGTTATGTGAAAATCATCCCTACTGTTTGTCAAGGTAGATGGAAAGAATCACAAAGACTGTCCCATTCACAGAATTCTAAACGTATCATAGTTGCTCAATAAACCACTGTAGTTGCTATTGCTGGTGCTGCAGAAAGGAGCCTTTCTGTTCCTTAAGCCTGCACCACCGCAAATGGCCACACAGTCAACGTCCATGTGTGCACTAGGCCTTAGCTGTTGAAAATACTTATCTCAACCCAGAATACACGCAAAGGTTGGGTAAAGCCAAAGAATGAGGTCTAACAAAGGTAAAGACAATGCAGTTAACACGTTACTTTTCGGTTGCATTCCTTTCTCGTGGGAAATGCTTCTCCCTCAGGCCGTAGCACCCTGGTAGGCCAGTGACTGGTCCAGAGGTGGGCAAGTGACTAGAGAGGTTGAGATGATAGAACAGGGGTCTTCTTACATCTCAACTAACAGAATCCTGTAAGCCTGGAGCTACAAGAACCTGTCTTTCCCAGAGTAGGAAGCCAACCCAGAGAAACGTGTGTGTGTGTGATTTCATTAAATCCTATGACCCAGGGAAGTAGATGGCTATTAAGCTCACTTTGCTGATGAACAAACTAGGACTCTAATTGTCCAAAGTCATCTCAGTTTATGTCTTCCTGGTTTGCCCTCTTCCAAGTAGGTACATAATGTTTTATATGTATCTGTAGCCAATCTGAAAATGCCTCTCCATGAGACCTTGCTTAGGCAAGTCTTTGGGCATCACTGACTTGTATTTAAGTGCTTTTAAGCTTGGGGTCAAGCGAACCTCAGCTGTAAAGGACCTGATAAGTATTTTAGGTTTTACAGCCCACAAAATCTGTCAAAACTACTCAAACCTGCTATTGTAGTGTGAAAGCAATCACAGACAACATGTAAATGACCGTGTGTGGCTGTGTTCCAATAAAACTTTATTTACAAAATAGGCAGTGCAACTGAAAAACAATACATACATGTATATGTATAACTGAATCACTTTGCCATTCGCCTGAAACTAACACAACATTGTTAATCAACTACAATCCAATATAAAATAAAAATTAAAAAAAGATAGGCAGTGGGAGAAGGCAGGATTTGGCCTGTGGGTAACAGTTTGCTGTTCTAAGCTATAAATCACCAGGCAACTAGATTGCCAATTTCTTTAGGCAAATTCCATATGTTAAATATTTTATGTTGTTTTGTAATTTCCCCATGACTAAACACACACACATTTCAGTAACGGAAACTGCCAGACATATGCAAAATACACAAATGCACTAATTGACCAAGTTGATAAAGGTGTTAACTCATGATTTTGAGGGTTTTTTTTTTTTTTTCTTGAAGATGAGTGTGTCAAATATCTCATTTGCAATAAACCAAAGAAAGTGAAGGTGAGCAGGCAATGCTAGAGGGTGGGCATATGTCCACTGAAAAGGGGCAGTCCATTTTACCCCACGTAAGGATGAAAGAACTATTAAGTTAGTGAGAAATCGGTTACTCTGGCTGCATGGATAAAAGTGTTAGGGACTTCCAGACAATAGCAAGAAAATGCTCTACCAAAAGATATTTTCTTTGAGATCCGTAAAGATGATTAGATCATCTCATTCTCAGTAGGAAAACAGGTACATCTACTGCCATTAATTTTCCAAACAGTATTTGTTTTAAAAATTAAATTGCTTTATGAACAACTAAATGTTTTAAAATATCCCTGAAATGATAAAATCTGCTACAAATATGAATTAGTACTTAAAATATTGTACTGAAAAAAGAGTACACTTTTAGATATACCTTTTAAAGTTCTGGTTTCTAGGGAAGTATGGTTCGAAGGGCATTTGGAGAAGGAGGCAGCACGTTGATTTCAACTTCCAACATCACTGTATGGAAATATCAGGGAATGTCCCAAGTCTTCCAGAATTAGAAAACCAGAGAACAAAGAAAGGCAATTTTATGACAATCACTTTTATGAGGTTACTTAAAGATCCAAGTGCAAGTTAATTTCCAAGCCTATACACATTTATGTATGACAGGTTGCCTGTAATTCCCATTTAACAAAATGAATTTTATTTCTATTATGAGGAGTAATTTGCCCTTGAGGGACAAAGTAGTCTTGTGCATAACATATAAAACAGAACCATGGCTTTCCCGAGGTTGTCTGTATTTTCCTTTCTGCCTATATTCTTCTCTTGCATCCAAGATTGTCCCTAGCCTACGTCTAAACACCCAGGCATCTTTGCACAAGGGTAGGGAAAAGGAAGACAAAGTAAAGAGAAAAAAAGGAATGGAAGAGGTGAAGGAGGGAGGGAGGGGAAAAGAAAGAGGAAGGGAAGAAAAGAGGGAAGGCAATGTACTGTACAGCATGGTGACTGTAGCTAGAAGGTAAGTAAGTTCTGGGGATCTAATGCACAGCTTGGTGATTAGAGGGAACGATGCTGTATTACATACTTGAAAGTTGCTATGAGAGTAGCTCTTAAATGTTCTCACCGCACACACACACACACACACACAAAATAGTAATTATGGGGCGTGATAGAAGGTGTTAGCTAACCCTAAGGTGATAAGCATTTTACAACATATAAATGCACCAAATGAATATGTTGTACATCTTAAACTTACACAATATTATATGCCAATTATATCTCAATAAATCTGGGGAAAAGACATTGTATGATACACATGAAAGCTGTTAAGAGAATAGATCGTAAATGTTCCTACCACACACCAAAGGAAAAAACAAAGTTAACTATGCGAGGTGATGGATGTGTTAACTAATCTTATTGTAGTAATGATTTCATGTTATACACATACATATATCAAATCATCACATGGTACACCTTAGACTTACACAATGCTATAGATCATATAAAACACATTTTACTTTTTAAAGAGGGAAGGCAGATGAAAGAAAGGAAAAGAGAAAAAAGAATTAACCAGTAAATTGGGCTCACTTTGATGGTGAGAATGCTTAAGTGTATACAGAAGTAAAAATATAACGCTGTATACATGAAACCTATGTTATAAATCATTGTTACATAAATTAAAAAACAAACAGCCTAAGAATGAATAAAAAAGAAAAAAAGGGACTCCCCTGGTGGCACAGTGGTTAAGAATCCTCGTGCCAATGCAGGGGACATGGGTTCAAGCCCTGGTCTGGGAAGATCCCACATGCCACGGAGCAACTAAGCCCATGTGCCACAACTACTGAAGCCCGTGCACCTACAGCCCATGCTCCGCAACAAGAGAAGCTACCGCAACAAGAAGCCCGCGCACCGCAACGAAGAGTAGCCCCCGCACGCCACAACTAGAGAAAGCCTGTGTGCAGCAATGAAGACCCAACGCAGCCAAAAATAAATAAGTAAATATTTTAAAAAAGAAGAAAGGGCAGTCCTTGTAGGCCTAGCACACACACACACACACAAAACAAAAAAACACCCAAAAAAACCTTGTCCCCTGCTTTGGGCATTCCCAGAGTCTATGCATTTAGTCCTAAGCTCACTACTTCTTCACACTCATGACACCAACTATACCTCTATGTGCATAACTTCCAAATCTCTCATCTCTGTCACTGATCCCTCTCCTGGTCTTTCATTTCAAGTCTCTATCAACTGAGCAGCTCCCTTTAGAAAAGTTACCTTCTTCCTTAAAAAACAAAAAAGAGAATTAACATATGACCCAGCCATCAGAATTACCATATAACCCAGCAACCCACTACTGGGCATATACCCAGGGAAAACCATAATTCAAAAAGACACATGCACCCCAATGTTCACTGAAGTGCTATTTACAATAGCCAGGTCATGGAAGCAACCTAATTGTCCATTGACAGACGAATGGATAAAGAAGATGTGGTACATATATACAATGGAATATTACTCAGCCATAAAAAGGAACGAAATTGGGTCATTTGTAGAGACATGGATGGACCTAGAGACTGTCATACAGAGTGAAGTAAGTCAGAAAGAGAAAAACAAATACCGTATATTAACACATATATGTGGAATCTAGAAAAACGGTACAGATGAACCAGTTTACAAGGCAGAAATAGAGACACAGATGTAGAGAACAAATGTAGGGGGGAAAGCGGTGGGGGTGGTGGTGGGATGAACTGGGAGATTGGGCTTGACATATGTACACTAATATGTGTAAAACAGAAAAGTAATAAGAACCTGTTGTATAAAAAAATAAAAATAAATAAAATGAGATGCCAAAAGAAAAAAAGAAGAGTTACCTTTATGTCAAACCCTAAAGGGAACAAACAATAACACCTTCTCCCTTGGCCAGCTTCCCTTTTCCATGCCCCAATTTCAGTTCATGGTGGAAACCTCAGGGTACTTGGTTCCATATCCCTCAACAATAAAGACTCTTCCCCATAAGATATTTTTGCATCCATTCCTCACTTTCTATCCCTTCTGACCATATTCTAAATTTGAGGCACTCATCAATTTCTAGAATGGTCTTCATAATCCTCTTTCACCACTTTACTGCCAGCATCTCCCCCATTTCAAACCAATGGAGCTAAATGAATCTTTATTCCATCAGTCTCCTGTTCAGAAAAATCCTTTGGGGCCCCATCTACCTACAAGCTCTTGGGTCCGATATCTGAGGTCTTTTACCATCTGTTTCCAACCCACCCTTCCCATCTCCCCAAGATGGAAACCCTCCACGACCCAAGGTAGTCCACTGGTTATTCTCCAAATGGCAATGCTCATCCCCACTTTTCTCCAGTCATATATTCACATTTAATCATCAGTTATGTGCTAGACGTGTGGCTGCACAAAAATAGGTCACATTTCACTTTCATAGTTAGACAATATTTTAGGTGGAAGATATTAGCTACACAAAGTTTAAAGGTATGTTTGACCAGAGATAGATTAGTTCTAAGGGTGGGAGGACCTACGAGAAGCCAGAAATAAAGAGGAATCCTTTCCTCTCTTTGAGGCTTTGGTTAAGGAATGCAGTCTTCCACAAAAACCTTCAGGAAAGGGTGGTGAAGGATCAAAGGATGCACTGTAGAGCCAAAAGCAGCAGTAGCTTGGGCATGGGGGAGAGCACACCAGAGGCACCTGTCTCCAGGGTTTCTGGGTAAGAGTGACACTTACTTATAACTAAGAACAAGCAAATCGCAAGGGCTTCCTCTACTTTGGGTTTTCCAAGCATATGATGTTTATATTGGTCAGGACTGAAAGTCAGTCGAAGAGTGTAGAGAGTTGCTCTGGAGGTTTCACCCCAGGCCACGTGCCATGAAAAATCACATTGATATTCAAGTACTTGATGTCCACTGTAGAGTACCAAGGAGACAAGGACAGCATGACAGACAGCCAAGACCACACAAGCAGAGGTATTTGCCCTCCTCCCCAATCCTCCTTCCAGGCTAATAACATGGACAAAAGTCAGTCAGTAGCTTGCACCTGACTACTTCACCGCTTCCTCAACACATCCCACAACAGTGCCCCCTACAGATTCTAGTCACTCACTCATTTTGGAAATATTAAGGAGAAAGGATGGGGAAAGAGGTTAGATTTACTGAGAACGTGCTTTGTGCCAGGTATTGTGCTAGATGCTTCCATATATAATGAAGAGAAGGAATGAAGAAAGAAAACAGAAAAAGGCCGAGTGGGGACCAGAAGTAGAATGAAAGCCAACAGGAGGTGAATGAGGGCCTTGGTTCTGAAATTGTTTCACGCTAGCCATGACAGACCTCCCTAGAGCAACTGATAAAATGTAGATGCCCCAAACCTAGTCAATATAGATATAAATTACTCAACTGGGATGAAGCTCTAAACCATATAAATACACACACATACGTGCACACATATACAAATGGACACACATACACACTTGTAAATAAGCAGCCCAGAGAATTCTAAATAACGCACAGGTATTGCGCATACCCTGGATTATGGTATCTACCACTTCCTCTAGACCCCATACTCTCTGTCCTACAAATCTTGACACACCATTATTTTCATATTGAGCAGAACCCTGTGGGGCTCCTGGACACAAAAGCCTTCCTGTTTCCCCCAGTTCTTGATTACAGGAAGTAAGATTCATTCAGCCTCCATGACCTTCCCTGAGTTCCAAAGGTCAGCTTCACACAGCTGCTAATTAGGGAAGGGAGGGCATGTGGAGAAAAGGGAGAAACAGTCAAAAGAAACAGTAGTGCAGCCTTGGGGCAGGGTCCTGCCCCCCTCAAGGGATATACATAACAATATCTTTGAGCTGTTTTGCAGATACTGGAGACCCCACCAGGTGGAAGAAGTTAAAGGTATGGTGCCCACAGGCACGGAGACCCCAGACCAGCTGGAACCAGAAGGTGGATGATGCTGACTCCCACACCACCAACCAATCAGACGACTGTCCACGAGCTGATCATACCCTCTTTGAACCATTACTATAAAACTCCTCACTACCCCCTCCAGGTCACGACACACAGTTTTGAGGGCATTAGCCCGCTGGGGCCCACTTTGCTTGGCAAGTGTGATGAGATCAGAAGCACAGAGTGGCGTGAGAGCTGATGACAAAGGGACTCACCCATGCCTTTGGTGCTCAGGGAAGGCTCCTGGGCCAAGTAACGTGTAAGGTGAGACTTTAACAGTGATGAGTAGCACTGAGCTATCAAAGCAAGGGGCGGGAGGGGGAGAGGTTTCTGTAAATCCCAGCCCCGACAGGAAAAATTCTCAACCAAAATAACAGTGCATCAAACAATTCTTCCCAGCAGCCCACACCTACTTTGTCCACATGATTCCCATCAGCTCCCAAGGTGTCCAGAGGAGGCCCACTGGGAGGGAAAGCAGACTTAAGTCAGCAGGCTGCCAAGGGAACAGATGAACTGATCTGCTTACGGGCCAGGCAGCAATGGAGCAATAAATTAGCCCTATAAAATGCTTCAAATTTAAATGTGTAATCTTTCCTATTTCTACAGAGGGCATTTTTTTTTTGTAAGAAGGCAAGTGAAATTATAATGTTGGACTAAGTGGCAAGCCCCTCTGCACCCCCAACCCAATCTCTCCATTTAGGCAGCTCAACTCATAACCCATTTGGGAATGGCTCTATCATCCAAGGTGATGTCATCAGCTTTAGCAGCTCTGCAATATGGGATGGGACAGAAGGAATGCATTACACAGACTCAGTGGGAACCCAGCCCAGCAAGCTCTTGGCGCCTGGAACAGAACAGAAGGCCACATCGGTTTGCTTCACAGTAGGCTCCCGGCAAACACAAAAGCAAACTCAGGCATTTTATTAGGGATATAAAGTTTTCCCTCATCCAAGATCACTGAAAATCATTTTTCTTCTCTTCGCCTTTTTGAAAATGGCAAAAGCCATATTGAAAAAAAATGTTTATAGGATATGCAGATATTTACTTAGGACTCGTTCAGGAGTTTAAAAAAGAAAAAAAAAAAAAATAGAAGCCCTGAACCAGGTAACAGGAAAGTGTAGAGACGGCAAATATTCCAGAATGTATTTTCTCCCGGCACTTTCTATGTGAAAATATGTTTTGGAAAACACCCAAGAATCTGCTGAAAGCCTCTAGACCAGCGGTCCTCAACCTTTTTGGCATCAGGGACCGGTTTCGTGGAAGACAATTTTCCACGGACGGGCCGGTGGGATGCTTCAGGCAGTCACTCGCTAGCCCGCTGCTCACCCCCTACTGGGTCCGGATCCTAACAGGCCGGGGGTTGGGGACCCCTGCTCTAGACAGCCTACTGCCTGTGCCTGAAATGCCCATCCCCAATTTGTCAGCCAGGTCGAGAATGACTGCAGTGAGGCTTTCCCTGGTGTTCCCATGGCAGAGGTGGTCTCTTTCCTCTATGTTATCCCAAACCTGGTCCCTGGTACCTACTTTCACTACTGCAGATATGATATGGGGTTACAACGACTCACTGACACTCCTGACATCCCACTAGATTATAAGCTACCAAGGGCCAAAGCCACATCCACTCACCCAAGGATCCTTGCACCTGGCGCAGTACTCAGCAGGTTATACTCATGCAGGTGGAGCAAAGTGTTAAACGACCATCTATGCTGCTCTCTGCTATGAGAACTGTGGTCTTTCTGGGTCTTACGAAAAGCATCGTCATGATAGCACATCAACTTAGATTCACAGATTAATACAGTATATTGTATATGGCCCAAGCTTGGAGCATTTCTAATGTTTTCCCATATAAGTCTAAAACATTTTCTTAATATTTTTCACTGAAATGATTCCCTTCATTAGTTTTCACCTTGTCCTAAGCAACGATAATCAGGAAACCATGATTTTGGGTGCAAATCCTATTTTGTTTAAACACACAATAAAATACTGAGTTATTAAATTGGGCATTGTTCATCTGTACACCACCCCTAATCCTGTAGCACGCAGCAATAGAGTGCGTCATGTACCCCCCGCAAGAAATCCTGGATTAATAAAATATTCAAGCTGAAAATGTCACTAGAGATTCCAAGCCCAAACAATTCATAAACAGATAAGGAAACAGGCTCAGGAGGATTTCTCTTTCTTTCTCAACTGATGAAGTTAGCGAGTGGCAGAGGCTGGACAAACATCCAGGGCCCCAGGGCCTATTTTAGTCTTTCTGCTCCAATGACTGGGACAAATATGCGAAAGAGATAAGAGCTTTCAAACATCCAAAGTATTTTCACAAATATTTTCAAAATACTTTAAAACATACCCTTTTATTAAAAAGACTGAAAGAAAAGTTCTAGTGGGATAATGGATACATTATTTTTTTTCCTTCCTAGTATCCTAATAACTTACAATGTGGTCCCAGTACCTTAACAACGAAAAAAAAAAATACAACATATATAATGGTTAATTTCATGTGTCAACTTGACTGAGTCACGGGTGTCCAGATATTTGGTCAAATATTATTCCAGTTGTTTCTGTGAGGGCATTTTTTTTTGTTTTTTGTTTTTCTGTCTTTTTTGCAGTACGCGGGCCTCTCACTGTTGTGGCCTCTCCCGTTGCGGAGCACAGGCTCCGGACGCGCAGGCTCAGCGGCCGTGGTTCACGGGCCCAGCCACTCCGCGGCATGTGGGATCTTCCCGGACCGGGACATGAACCGGGTTGCAAAGGAGCCAACAGTCATCTGTTGTTTGTTAACACAGCAAATGTGAGAATAAAGCAAAATAAGCAACCCACCAAGTACACAAATCAATTAATGATAAATTAGTTTCAATTACAACTTTCTCAGGGCACACACTGAAGAATTCCTTTCCTGATGTTATCTTTACACTTGATTTCCATTTTTTTGTTTAAATCACTAATGAAACAACTAAGACATTCTTACCCAAGTTTCAGTTTGCTTACAGTATTTCTCTCTCTGAGTGGGTGCCAGAAAACAAATAAACTAAATTCCCTAAAACATTTCCCTAAAACAACAGTATTCCCCCTCTTCATTCCTCCGCCCCAGTCCCAATGAAGCCAGCTGGGTTTCTTCTAGTGCATCTCTTTGCATTACAGACATACAACAGAAAACGTCTTCCTCCACGCTACCACAGGGACACTAGATATAAAGTCTTTTCTTAATGAATCAAACAACTTAATGAATTCTACAACCAATATTCAAAAATATTAATATCATAAAATTTAAATAAGCCATCTCTTCTACCCTGCAAATCAGCACACTGCACATCTCTCCCATCTGACTAAATAACATATTGTGCCAATGAAGTACAAACCAGCTCTGTTATATGCTTATCATTACATTTCCTGAACAGAGAAACAAACCATAAGAAAATGTTTATTATATGGTAATTAGCTTGGCCACAACCAATGCAGCCCCCTTCTCACTGCAACATGAAATTGGGCAATGGGTATGACTGGATTCTTGAGTGTTGTGTCAACTCATTACATATTAAAGTGATTTTTAAATGATTTTGGGGGCACAATTACCAATCCTTGATATTTAGTGATTTCTAGTGAGTACCTAGTCATTAGTTACGTTCTACTAAAGTGGCTTAGAAAAAAGAATGACAAAATCACATCCTGAGAATGAGGAACTAGAAAATGTCAGAGTAAAATAATTATGGACAGAGCACTGAGCCAAAGGTATAAAATTCAGATTTGGGGTCCTCACTCTTGGGCCTCATCAGTATTCTTATCTTTAAAATGGGGGGAATAGAAATCTACCTACCAATCACCTTATGGGGAAATGTTAAAGATTTAATGGGGAAACAATTCCTTTGAGAGTATCATTTTTTAAATATTTTCAAAGATCCAACATTCCTCCCTTTGAAAATGTCACTCCCATACCCCTAAGCATAGTCTTCTAGAATTGGGTTTTTTTTTTTTTAGAATCGTTTTTAACAACAAAAAATTTCAAGGACAGTCCAAAGCACCTTTGTGAAACCTGTTCCCCTCCCTTGCTTCCTCCAGTATGTATACATGTCATTTACCAACTGGCAATGATTTATGTACCCACAAATATATTTTTTACATTTTTAAACTTAATATTTATGCCATCATGCTGTATATATTACTCTACAATCTGACTGCTACTCACCTTTATGAGACCTACGCATTTTGAGTCAGGTAACTCCAGTCCAATCATTTTAAATTATGTTTAGTATTCCTTGTATGAACAATTCATTTAGCTGGTCTTCTGATTATTTAGGTTCTTATTTTTTGTATTATAAATAATCCTGTAATTAACATTTATGTAAGTGTCTTCTTTCACAAATCAGTTTCTATACAAGGATGTAAGACGTAATCTCTGTTATAGCATGTGCACCTTTAATTTTGTCAGCTGTAGCTTACTGGTTTGTATGTACAAATAGAATGTGTATTCCTTGTTAGTCTAAGCTTCTAACTCTACTACATCAAGATTCTTTACTGGGTTGTTCATATTTTCTATATCCTTTCTAATACTGGTCCACCTAGGGTCTCAATTACTAAGAAAAGTTAAAACTTCCTTCTATGACTATGAATTTGTCAATTTCTCCAATTTATTTATCTATTTTGAGGCTATTGTATTAGCTGCATGCAACTTCCATACTACTAGTGAATTGTTCCTTCTATCATTATATGGTGACAAGGATGACTGCTAGACCACATACAATCTTTGGGGAGATTGCTGTAAATGGTCTGTTCCATGTGGGTGATCAGCAATTGTGAAACTGAGCTAAGACTCAATGAAGAAGTTGATCAGGTTTGAGAGTGAAGTACTAGCAAGCTCACACTGCACGCTATCCAACCAGATGTTTCAGGAATAGGAGTGAAATTCCAATTGACATCTGCCCGACTAAAATTTAGTTGGGTCCCAACTAAATTATAGTTGGGAGGAGACTTATTTATTCATCCCCTAATATCTCAAAAACTCCCTCCAGAGTAGATTTTGGTTCTGGGACTTGTTCCAATGCTATTACTGGCACAAAACTAATTTGGGAATTAATTTCTCAGCTTTCAGCTCCTGGAACACAGAGGAATTACAAATATAAAATTCCAAATTCACAGGAAGTCAGGTACATAAATTCAAGTTTTTTTAGGAAGACTTTTCTTTCCCTACCCAGAACCAGCTGAAGACAGATACACTTCCTTTTGCTTTCTTGTACTGGTGGGAAGACTCCTGAGACCATCCTTGCTCAGAGAACACAGCCTTTCCAGCGTTCTTATTCTATGTGGGGGGAGCAGTTCCGACTCTCTCACTTCTTAACTCCACGAGTTTGAAAACCCAAGTGTCAACCTTCAGCCAAGGGCATCACAGTGACACCCCCAGATTCTCACCTCCTGGTTTTTAGTCCCCTTCTTGTTTCTAGCATCTGGTGATTTCCTTTACCCTGCTTAGAAGCTCTGCCAGGCATTGATTAGGATTTTTGTTGTATTTCATCTAGCATTTCTTGATATTTGTAATGGGAGGGGTCTCAGTTTATCTACTGTGCAATTCTGCTAGAACTAGAAATGGCGACACAAGAAAGGCACTTCAAGCAGCACCTGGCTCATGATAACTGCTATATAAGTGTTTGCTGTAATTAAAAACATTCTCTCCTCTCCCTTTCTTTTGCATCCAAGTTAACGTAACACACATAGCGATTCTAGTGTGTCATACTCACTGAATAAATACACAAAACCATGCCTTTTAATTTCTGTAAAGTAAATCTAGTGGGGTTTTTAAATTCCATTTTAAATTGATTATGTGCTCTTTGTTGAGGGAGGGCTCCTATAAATAATACATTTTTATTTTAAAACACAAATTGAATAAAACCTCAAGTGATCATATAAACTAATGCCATGTCATCAACTGTGAATTAAACTAGATACTATTCAGAAAGTTAGTGCTTTTTAACAATCCTCCTATGTATTTACGGTGAAATAGGGGTCAACATACTGCAACTCAAGCTGGGGAAGCATCCCCTCATTTGCTCAGGGCCTCACCTGTGGAATCACATGATCATATATTCTGTTACAATTTTTGAAATTTACTAGGGTAAAGTATCTCTTCCATAGTCACTTAAGATAACTGGCTCTTTCTGCTCTCACTCCCCTCTGTCACATCTTCCTCATGTTGGGCAGTGTTAGAAAATCCATAGACATTTTGGGGATCCAGCTAAGAAGAAGATGAGGCAGAAAGAACTTAAGTTTGGGTTTAGTAAGAGGTATTTATACAGTCTATACAGTATTACATGGTTAACGTGATTCCATGTACAGCTAAGTTATTACTAGCTGTCTCAGTGTAGAATGACTTCTAAGAAAACTTCTACTATCCTCTCACTTGCATGGACTCAAGTCATTTGGAACCGGAAGTACACGAAGGAGCAGCAGCAAGCTTTGAAATGCAATGAAGGGGTGCTGGTCCCCTTCCTAGCAGGATGCTAGCCTTCAGAAAATTCTTCCCCTTTTTAGACATGGAAAGCTGAAAGCTGAGAATCTAGCTCTCACAGACACCAAGTCAAAAGAGACCTAGCTAACAGACTTGACAATATGACATAATTAGATCTTATTTTTTTTCTTGTTTGGGGGAATCTTAGGAAATAGATTTTATCATGATTCCTGTCTTAGGGCTCAAACCTATAGTATTACTACAACCAGTAAGTATGTTTGTATGACAGGTCACATGATACCAATTTCCAATATCCGAAATACCAAGAAATGTTGGTGAAACATACTAGAGGAAATATTGAATTATTTTTCTACTCTTGCTATAGAAAATATTATAAAATCAATGTTTTAGGGAGAGGCAGTCAATGAACAAGCAGTCAAAATATAAAGGGAAAAAAAGTATTATATATCAGTTAATAAAAACTTATTTTTCTAGATTTTGTGATGTTTGTGATATCTGTCAGCTCTGTCAAATTTGTAGTTTCTGTGATTTACTATCCTAAAATGATAATCATACTCTATGAATTTTTATATTTGAAATTTTATAGCGAAAGTTCCAAAACTATCTAAGCATCAGACCCCACAAAACCTACCCCAGGGACAAAAATAGAAGCAACTAGACTAAAAGTGAAAATTTAAGAACACATTCGATGAAACAGTGAGATTTAAGGTCTAATTTTAAGAAAAGTTAAACTTTTGATAATGCATAGCAAATAAAACCTTTTATTCATCCATTTGGTAAGAACAAATTGTTAGAAAAAGCAAATTTCTATATTTTAAGTTATATCTACCTTGTTCCTCTGTAGGATTAATTTAAAATAGGAATTAAACCATTTATAAATATCTCAAACTTTAACTCTGGGATTATAATAACCATCTTAAAACTGCCTTCTTTATTAAAAGAAGTCAAATGTTAAGTTACAACTCTCAACCTGACTGGAAGTAAAAATAAATTGGTGTATTAAAGTTTATGGTTCATGGGACTATCTGATTAATAAATTTTGTTCAGCAAGCTATAAAATATTAAGCATAAATTCCTACTCAGTCTACAAATATAGAAATTGATACTCAGTACTCAAGTATAAAAGATGATTTAGAACAGTAATGTTAAGTAACGTAGGTATGCAGCATTTCTAAAAAGAAATACCTTCCTTAAAAATTACAAGACAGATGAGAAAGAGCTTGACTGCCATCTAATATAATATACATTAGATTTTTCCTCCTTGATTTTTATGTCAAAGGCTTACAAGTTGCCAAAGAAGGGATGCAGCCTTTCCTCTTTTATGTTCCTTTTGATGTAATTACAGTGGGTCCCAGGGGAACTGTCCACCAGGCATCTGGAAATGAAGGAAGCGGCCTCAGAAGAGAAGTCAGGCCTGCAGATCAGGACACTGCACGGACACTGCCAAGAGGGAAACTGTATGAAAACCAGAAAAGGGCTGATAACAACTTTGGAAATCACTATATTTGAGGGATAAAGTTAAAAAGTAAAAAAAAAAAAAAAAAGATTGGTGTAATCGTGGTTGTTTTACAGAGGACACTGCTATATATGATTAGTCAGTAATATTTTATAGAAGGTGAAAATACCAAAAAATAAAAATAGAAAAGGATATACCTAAGGAAGCCAGTCACTTCCAGAGAACTCAAGGGTTTAAAAACACTAAGTTTAAAAGTGAGCAGACTTTCATAAGTTTGGTGGTGGATTCACCAGTGCTAAATGTATTATTATTCACACATATATACTTTATATGCTATTGTATATTTATCAAATATTACATATATTTTTTAAAAGAGTAGAAATGCATGCCAGGTATCATTTTAAACAGCAGTAGAAGTTGCTATTCCCTTTTAAAAAATATTTTATTATTAAAAATTTTTAATGAGGCATAATTGATTTACAATATTATGTAAGTTTCAGGGTACAACATAATGATTCACAATTTTTAAAGATTATACTCCATTTATGGTTATTATAAAGTACTGGCTATATTCTCTGTGATGTACAATCTATCTTTGTAGTTCATTTTATACATAGTAGTTTGTACCTCTTAATCCCCTACCTCTATTTTGCCCCTCTCCTCACTGGTAACCACTAGACTGTGGTTTCTATGAGTCCTTTTCATTTTTGTTATATATATTCACTAGCTTGTTTTATTTTTTAGATTCCACATATAAGTGATAACATACAGTATTTGTCTTTCTCTGTCTGCTTATTTCACTTAGCATAATACCCTCCAAGTGCATCCATGTTGCTGCAAATTTCATTCCATTCTCATTAGCAGCCATCACCATCCAAGCGCAGAGCATAAGGCTTGAAGGCAATTTGAAGGCAATTTCCCGCCCTGCTCTAACCAAGGGATGGCTCCAAGGAGATCCTCTCCAGGAAGAAAGTGGAGAAACCCTTAAAATGATGAAAATAACCAACCCCTATACAACTCGAACTTTCTCATATTTTTCTTCCCTGAAATAAAATCTAAAAATGATCTGTGAACAAAGCAAACTTCTTTCCCATAAACATTTGGATTAAACATTTTCTTCCTTGGGTGCAAAAGATCTGACTCCTACTTGCATCTTTATAATTTATTTTTTCCAGGCTTCTGCAAGTCGTCCCTCTTTTTTTTTAAATTTATTTTTTATACAGCAGGTTCTTATTAGTTATGTACTTTATACACATTAGTGTATACATGTCAATCCCAATCTCCCAGTTCATCCCACCACCACCACTGCCACACACACACCGCCACCCCCTTTCCCGCCTTGGTGTCCATACGTTTGTTCTCTACGTCTTTGTTTATTTCTGCCTTGCAAACCGGTTCATCTGTACCATTGTTTTAGATTCCATATATGTGTGTTAATATACGATATTTGTTTTTCTCTTTCCGACTTACTTCACTCTGTATGACAGACTCTAGGTCCATCCACGTCTCTACAAATGACCTAATTTCATTCCTTTTTTATGGCTGGGTATAATTCCATTGTATATATGTACCACATCTTCTTTATCCATTCGTCTGTCAATGGGCATTTAGGTTGTTTCCATGACCTGGCTATTGTAAACAGAGCTGCAATGAACATTGGGGTGCATGTGTAATTTTGAATTATGGTTTTCTCAGTGTATATGCCCAGTAGTGGGATTGCTGGGTCGTATGGTAGTTCTATTTTCAGTTTTTTAAGGAACCTCCATACTGTTCTCCATAGTGGCTGTATCAATTTACATTCCCACCAACAGTGCAAGAGGGTTCCCTTTTCTCCACACCCTCTCCAGCATTTGTTGTTTGTAGATTTTCTGATGATGCCCATTCTAACCGGTGTGAGGTGATACCTCATTGTAGTTTTGATTTGCATTTCTCTAATAATTAGTGATGCTGAGCAGCTTTTCATGTACCTCTTGGCTATCTGTATGTCTTCTTTGGAGCATCCCTCTTCTTTGCCTATTAATTTTCTCACCAGTAAAACGAGAAGGCTGGATGATTCCTAACGTCCATGCTTATCATGACCACTCCTTTCCCCTATGTTTTCTGGATTTTCCATCAAGGCACACAAGCCTTCTGCTTCCTGAGAAAAAGCTGCAAATCTTGGGGTTCCACTGGGGACCATCCTCAACAAAATGGCAGAGCTGGCTAGCAACTGCCATGACTCACGGAAGTGCACTAATATGCACTGCTGTAAATAACTTCACTGTGCTAAACCCCAGATGTTGCTGATAAATATTAGCCAAGTAAGCCCAAGAGGGAAAGGAGTCATTGACGGAGAAGCACTTGGGTCTTAAAGTCGATGTGTAAGTGGTAAGAGACACAACCCATATTTGCATTCTGGAAGGAAGGCGAGGTCAGCGTCTCCAAAACTAAATAATTGCTTAAGCAATTACACACACACACAGGCACACACACAAATAACAATGGAGAAAACAACCTTCCTCTCTAAATTAAACCCAACAATGTAGACTGGTTACAAGTACTGAGCACTTTGTGATACATTCTAGAAAAAAACATGAGCTAAAGGAAATCACAGCATCAAAATGAGATGGGATCAGAAGCTAACTGCTGTCAATTACAGACAAACACAAAACGGGGCACTATAATGTCCTGACATTGGTAACAATTGCTGGGACCCCAGGGGAAAAGCTTTAAAATCTTCAAACAGCAGTTTAATTTTAGTTCAGTAGTTCAGAATGAAAAGGGCACTGATAAGCTCCATCTGTTGAGAAGAAAAGTCATGATTGATACTGAGTATTAGTTAAGCACACCCGTCTTTGTCAGGGGTTGCACTTGGCTTGAAGTTCAACAAGATGCCTGCCTGTGAGGAGCTTAGGTTTGGGGCAAACATTACTGCATTGTTCCCAGATGCCACCTGGATTAAACTGATTAGGCTCAA
The DNA here is from genome assembly GCF_005190385.1 of Monodon monoceros. Classification (NCBI taxonomy): domain Eukaryota; kingdom Metazoa; phylum Chordata; class Mammalia; order Artiodactyla; family Monodontidae; genus Monodon; species Monodon monoceros. Next base: position 18,375,570 of record NW_021703770.1, on the reverse strand, counting down.
CTTATGAAGCAGTAGCAAACATTCCTCACACTCTTCGGACATAATGAAAGTTTATTTCTTGCTTATACAAAGTCAGTGCCAAGTCAGATCCTGGGCAATTGTCCTCTACATTGTGACTTGGTGATCAAAGTTCCTTTGACTCTGTGCTCTGCCATCTGAGCATGTGGCCGTCACACTCCCCAAAAAGGAAGAGGGAGTTGGAAGTTTTCACCAGGGTTTTTGCTGCCCCAGCCCGTCAGGGCAGCGTGTTTCTCTCACAGGCCACCATCTAGAACTAGGCATTCTGGGAGATTGGGAAGTGCAGTCTTCCAGGAGCCCAGGAGGAGAGAAGTGGATGCTGGTGAACACAAGGGACAACTATGATGACAGCACTAATAAACAGCAGAGACACCCTCATATCCCTAGAGGAAATTAATAAGGCTTCAAAGCTTAAAAAGTATCAGCTACTCGTCCCGACAACCCTACTCCTCCCCTTTCCCAAACGGCCATGCAATGCACTGGCCTCTTTTCACCAAATGTGTAACACAGTTAACAGCAGGCAAATATGATTGTCAGTTGCAGGGCGGGGGGGGGGGGTAAAAAAAAATTAGGCTGAAAAGAAAAAAGTTAAGATGAGCTATTTCTACCCAAGTGCTTTCATGCTATGTCATTACCCTCCAAACTGAACAGCCTAGTCCTTAGGCCAAAGTTCAATGATAACATGGCAAGGATAACCAAGTAGTAGCAGCAGCAGCAGAGGCAGGGAAACCAGAGATACAACCTCCTAGAGGTAAGGACCAATGACAAAAATCCCTTGGTTTCTACATATTTTATACCCCCCCTCACCAACACACACACACACACACACATAGGTACACACCACAGCGTGACAGATGTGACCGCTGATCTATAGCTGTAGCCGAGACCTCCCTTGGAAACCTGGATTCGAAAGTTTAATGGCTTACTTGACACTTTCTCTGGGATGTAACTCAGAAGTCATAAAATACGGTCAAAATGAAACTTCTGATTTCACCTCAAATCTTCCCCTTTCAACATCCTCCCCTCCTTGCCATTTTTCTCCATCTTACTAAATAACACCAATGTACAGGTATCTGCTCAAACCAGGGACTTCACAGTCATCCTCGATTCCTCCCTTTGCCTCCTGGGTTACACCTAATCACATCTTACCACTTCTGCCTTCAAAATAAACTTCGGGTTTGCCCACTTCTCTCCACTTCTACTGGTATCACCCTGGCCCAAGACGCCATCTCTCACCTCCATCAGCTCCAGTATCCACTTCCTAGTCTCCCTGTTTCTCCTCCTGCTTGCTTCTAACAAACCCTCTGAGAAGCAGCTAGGATCTTCTCTTTGTAAGCCCCTCCCCTGTGTGAAACCTTCCATGGATTTCTCCATTGAACTAAGCAGAAAATTCAGGCAAAACCACAGGATCTCTCCAATATCATCTTGAGCCATTTGTACACTTGCAACATTGGTCTCTATCCATTCCTCAGCAGGAGATGTTCTTCCCTACCTCAGGGCCCTTGCACAAGCTGTCCCATCTTTTGGCAAGGCTGTTCCTTTCTAACATGGAGATTTCATTTCAGAAAGCAGCCTTCCCTCTCCAATCCTCTACTCCAACTTTATTTTCTACCTCAGTTTCTCAGGCTGTGGTAGGTTTCCTTCCAAATATATATTAGAACTTGTATCATAGCACATATTTGAGACCCAGTTTCTACTTCTGTCTTATTCAATATAGGTATCACCAGAGAAGGGCTCTAACAGATACTTTGAATGCTGAATGATATGTGCATTTTAAGGAGATAAAAGCCATTCTCACTAAATAAGACAGGGTTAACTATACTTTTTATACTATGTCAGCGTCCTGTACCCTGAAGGTCACAAACTCAACTCCCTATAAGAAGCCTAGCAGGAAACACCATGAGTGAAGAGGGCCAGGCATAGACCGAACCTGAGTGGAGAGACTGCTCATCTAAAAGGGGCAGCTGCTGACAACTCCAGCTGGTACCAATTTAGGCTTATCATTCCCAGATTTTTAACAAATTTCAAGTGAAGTGGGAAATCTGAAGCATTTAAATGAAGAACTTCAGGGGTTTTCCACTGCTGAAGAATTAATTTAAACCTTAAGTTCGTGTGGGCAAACAAAACGTGTTGGTAGACCCAATAAGGCTGCAGGCAGCCAATTCGAAACCTCTGCTGGAAAAAAAAAAAGCATTTTCTCTAATCCATCTTGCCAAAATATTTTCTGACAGTAATGATGATATTAAGAACAATGATAGTAGCAAACTTAACTGCATGCTTACTATATGCCAGGAGTCTTTTTGAGTGCTTAGTGTATAAATTCCAATGATACTAGCAACCACCCACTGAGGTACATACTATGATTACCCCTACAGATGAAGACACTGAGACAGAGGAAGGACAAGAAATTAGCCCCAGGTTATACAGCTAGCATGTAGCAGGGTAGAATAGGGACTACACCCTAGGTCCCAGAGTCTATGTTCTTTACTGTTATGTAAAGAGCAATCAGAATAGTGAAAGTGCATATCCTCTATAAAACGTTCTGCCTGATAACAAATCCAAGCTTTGATGCCTTTCTCTCTTCTGTTTGTTTGTTACAGCTCTGGCTACCTCCAAGAAGTGACTACTATCCAGGCGTGTATAGCGTTAACCCTTTTCTGTCTATTTAGCACAACAGGAGAAAAGGCTGGTATCAGATTTCTCCCCAAAACCAGATTACACAATGGGCAAGTCAGACATGAAAGCATTTAGGAGCTAAACTGCTTAATTACATAAAGAACAGGGAGGCAATGAGGTTCAGCTTTGGTTGTGGCATTTGGCCAAAATTCCGTTAGGATTTGGCTTCAGCCTTGGTTTTTGGCAGGCCAAGTAGCCAAATGCCATTTCAGCTCTATTTTTGGCAACTTGACCTTGTGCACAATTAATGACCATTCGATCACGCAGGTTACTTACACATCTGATCATCATAGCACTGCTAGTAACACAGATAGGGATGTTTCTTTGGGCTTACTAGTGCTATGTGAAAATTCCCTTTCCAATAAAAGGAGGCGTTTTACATGCAACTTGGAAAACCTCCTGGTTTTTCTATTAAAAGTTTATCAGTCAGGTGAAAATTAAATGCACATTGATTACAAGAATTCATTTAAACAACAAATAATTGTGCCCCTATGAAGTGCCAAGCATGGTTAGTAGTCTTAGGGATAGATCAAAAAACAAATCAGGTCCCTGCCCTCACACAGTTTACACTCAGATGGATGACATAAAATAATAATACACGCAATAGATAAGGAGATGATACACTGTTTCAGAAAGTGATGGATATGTTGAGTGGGAATAACAAAAGAGCTGGGGATCAGAGGCACTGGGAAAGAGGTCATTATTTAAATATTGATACAACAGCCCAGTAAACCTCCCTGAGGTTATGTGTGAGCAAAGATTTTAAGAAGATGAAGGAGTGAGCCTTGTGCATCCTGAGAAAAAGACATCGCAGGCAGAGGGAACGGGCAGTACAAGGGCTCTGAGGTGGGAAGATACCTGGTTTAATCCAGGAGCAGCCTAAACATGGAAGAGTATAGCAGCAGATGACATGAGTGACTTGCCAGGGAACAGCTCATGCTGGGTCCCAGAGGGCACCAAAGGACTTTGGCTTTTAATTTGAGGAAAATGGGGAGCGATGAGAGGAGTCTGAGCAAGGAACAACATGATCTGACGGACACATTCACAAGATCATTCTGGCTGAATTGAAAATCATGTTTTACAATGAGTATTGTGAAAACATCTTTGAAGAAAGAAAACCACAGGGATGGCAACAAAATTCAGCTTGATCTTGAGAATTTTTAAAAAGCATCTTCTTTAAGTACAGCCCAGGGATTTCGCTGGTGGTGCAGTGGTTAAGAATCCGCCTGCCAATGCAGGGGACGCAGGTTCGAGCCCTGGTCTGGGAAGATCCCACATGCCGCAGAGCAACTAAGCCCATGCTCCACAACTACTGAAGCCTGCGCACCTAGAGCCTGTGCTCCGCAGCAAGAGAAGCCACCGCAATGAGAAGCCCCTGCACTGCAACAAAGAGTAGCCGCCACTTGCCACAACTAGAGAAAGCCCGTGCGCAGCAATGAAGACCCAATGCAGTCAAAAAAAAAAAATAAACTTATTAAAAAATACAGCCCAAAGCTTTAGTTTATGGGATTGTTTCAATGAAATTGCCTCATGAGCTTCAACTAAGATGGCAAGTCCAAGAGTTGAAGTCTTTATTTCAGTCAGTTATCATCGGAGAGGATGAAGGCTTAATGACTTGGGAATATCACCATTAGCACGATCCTGTAGTGGCAGAGCTGGACCAAAATGTATGTTGCTCCTTCACTGACCTCAGTTGAAAGGGTATATTTTCAGTATCATAAATGTGCAATATAAAAACCACAGAAGCCGACAGCTCTGAGGAATTATTACACTGCACTACAATGCCAATTTAAAAAAAAAATCTGCTTGGTATAACTTTAAGTTGTAATAAATAGGTATTCTTACTAATATTTCAGGTTTATCCTTGTATGACAGACATTTCTTCTATGATGATAATATTCCACTTCAGCCAAATAGTGACTGAACACTCTGCCATTTGGCCAAAATGCACATTTGGTATATATTCTGGACCAAATGTTTGGGGCCCCTCCCAAATTCGTACATTGAAGCCCTAACCCTCAATGTGGTGATATTTGGAGATAGGGCCTTTGGGAGATGCTTAGATTTAGATAAGGTCATGAGGGTGCGGCCCCATGATAGGAATAGTGTCCTTTTAAGAAGGGGAAGAGAGACTAGAACTCACTTTCTCTCCACCATGTGAGGACACAGGCAGAAGGTTTCCATCAGCAAGTCAGCAAGAGGGCCCTTGCCAGGAACCACATTGGATGGTACCTTGATCTTGGACTCCCCAGCCTCCAGAACTGTAAGAAATACATGTCTATTATTGAAGCTACCTAATCTATGGAGTTTTGTTACAGCAGCTCAAGCAGACTAATAGATACGTATGGTCACATGTGAAAGCAACATTTGAAAACTATTTCTAATTCATAAAAACCGTGGCAATAATGTTTTAGGTGTTGCTTGGTACCCGGTGGTCTGATTTTCAATTGAAGTCATTTAAGCAGAAGCTGCTGCTTTCTATTACCTTCAAGTTTTGACTTCAAAGAAATGGGACAGAAATCAGGGTAGTCAGCTAATGCTTACGCTGAGGACGCTGAAGAGCTGTGGGTGGGGGTGAAGGAACCTCGCCATCTGAAATCTTGGCCAACCCTGGAGGTAGCAGAGAGATCACTGGTCCTCAACTGCAGGTTGGAGACTCTTGGCCTAAGTGAAGTTTGCCTACCACAGACTACAAATAGGTATTTGCCTAGTCTAAGGGACAACCTAGACTTTGAGGATGAAGGGTAATGGAGTAGCTACGGAAGTATCCCTTGCTCATCCTGTGGACAATGTTCCACTTGCACCCACCGTCCAGAAAAGCATTCCCTGCCACTGACAATTGTTACAAGATCCAGCAAGATGTATCCTCCTGCTTGCTTGTAGAGAGGTTAAAGATAAAGAAATAACTATGAGGCAAAAGAAAGGAAGACCCAGAGGCAAGGGACTTCTGGGTCACATCAACTAATTTCACTTATCAAATCAAAAGTGTATTCTTTATGATGTGCTGCACCCTGTAGCAGGCACTGATGCTGTAGCAGTGAACAAGGTAGTCAAGATCACTGCTCTCAAGGAGTTTACATTTTACTGGAGACACAGAAAATAAATAGGATGATTTCAGACAGGAAGAAGCTCTACGGAGGACAAACAGTGATGTCAGAAAGTGTGACTGGAGTGGTTAGGCTTCTCTGCAGAGGGACATTTGACTGAGACCTATGTGATAAGGAACCAGTGGTGCAATGATCAAGGGGGCAAATATAGGCAGACTGGATGGCAAGTATGAATGCGCTCAAGAGAGCATGGCCTTGGTATATTCGAGAAACAGAAAGTCAGGTATGTCTGGAGCTCAGACAGCCAGAGGAAAGCCTGATATGAGGTGGGATTAGGGAGGTCAAGCACGGCCGAAATATCTTGGGTTCTTACCATGGGAATGAGGTCTGGATTTTTACTTTAAGTGCTAGGAAAAACCATTAAGGATGCTAAGCTGGTGAGTGGTATCCTTTGATTCAAGACCACCGGGTGAAGAATGAGTCACAGGAGGGCAAGAGTGAAGTGGAAGCCGGTTAAGAGATGATGAGGTCGACCCGGGTGATAGCAGTGGAGGTGGAACACGTGTGGATTTCAGAATATGCAGTGGGGGTAGAACGACTGAACACGATGTGCTTATGAATAATTGATCTCTAAACAACAGAACTGGCTGTGCAATTCGCATTTTTTTTTTACATAATGGAATACTCTATTTTTCTCAATGTATAAGTGATGCCAGGACAGTTTAAAATGCTGTATTACTTATTACCATGTTTTTTTCCCTTTACAGCTATTAACTTTTGGCAATTTATATCCAAACAGAACATAAGCAGTAGCCATTTGTATATTTAGAGAGAAGAAAGAAGAGAAAGCAAGGTGTTTTTAAAAAATGATTCCAAGTACCCTGTCTACCTCTCACCCTCCCCCAACATTGCTCCAGAATGATGGGTGTGCAGTGTCTGAAGCTGAGCGGCTCAGCTCCTCCCATCGGCTGAGGCACAGCTGAGCCAATGTGGAGCAGTGAAGATGTGCACCTAAACCACAGGTCCCCCTGTAAGCATCTCAGTGAAATGCATCCACTTCCTCAAAGTCACGTGGGGACTGCAACATCCACCATGCAGAGCCATTTACTATCTGGCCCTTGACAGCAAAAGTTTGCACACCCCTGTTCTCAATGGTCACCTGAGTGCAAGTATTCATAGTTCAACAGCAACTATGACATAGGATACCAGGGAAAGCAAAGATACACTTAAAAATCTTAATAATATGGATTTTATAAAACGTTTTAGCATCTGGTGTGTATGTAGAGAGAAAGAGGGTGACACTATATGCTCAGAGATGGTGCGTGTCTGTTGAACGACAGTGCCCCTCACCAGGAGCTAGCATCAGCCTTCTAGCTGTGTGTGCAAAGGCCCAACCCTGCTTTCTTCCACCACCTTCTGCTGTTCACCTTACTCGGCCTCAAGCTTCTCTCTCAAGTTCTACTTTATCTGCTTCTTGAGTTCTTCACTCAGCTGAGTTGACCAGGGCTTTTAGATATGGCTTTTCCAGCATCACCCATCAAGGACTGGGAGTCTTTTTAACACAGCTACAGAAGAAGCTCACTGCTGTCCTGTGTGCCACCTATGTCTGTCTCTTTCTTAGGTATAAATTATACCCTTGCCTTTATACAGATACATACAATTCTGAAATCTCTTAATCAGTTCTGACTGTTATGATTCTAACTGCTTCCATGGTTGAAAGGTTTACATATTATCTCCAGCATTTCAGGCTGGAAAAGAAACGCATTTGGGCAGAGTGCTACCAGACGAGCCACCCTTAGAACTCAAATGCCCTTTCTTCCAGAAGCCTATCTTTGCTGTGTCAAAACTGTCGATGGAATTGTAACTGGGCTCTGATCCACCCACTGATAGGGGTTCCACCTCCCCTGATGCAACTTTCCATTTTGCATCCCCAAACGGCATGTACTACAGTCTTTGTACACAAGAAAAGGAAGATTAACCAAATGGCTGCAGGCTCTTGTTGTTTTGTATAAGATTTGTCAGCACAACAGAGTGGAAAGCAGTGGCCATGGGTCAGAATTACTATGTTTTAGGCTAGGCTATGCCACTACTAGCTTCAAGATTTTGGAGAAGCCATATAGTCTCATCCTCACCTATGAAATAAATCAGGTAGTCAGATGTTCCCTAAGGTTCCTTCTTGGTTGATTGTACCATGAAACGATGGCTCAAATACATGCTCTATTGTTACACTTTTCAGAGCTCAACACTTTGGTAATAAATGCTTACCTTTTCAAATATGGGTTAACTGTAGTTTCTTTCTTTCCAAGTGCCCAGTGCATATATGGGGTGGGTTGAGGGGAGCTGGAACTCACATAGCATGAAGTCATTCTGGCTTGTCTCTCTTATTCTGACCCCTGACAATTCTTAACTAAGGATGTGCTCATTATGTTTCCCATGCATTATGTCCTTTCCTATCATTGGTGACATTATATTGGGTTGGCAGCTTCTTTTGGAGGCACTCTTGATCCCCAAGCCAAGAAATACAGAGAGCCAAGAATTAGATCATTCTATCCCCAAATTGCTACAGACCTTCTCAGAGGCAGCTGAGCCGTGTAATTTGATCAAGGTTAAGTACAATCCACCCTTCATCTTTAACCCAAGTCAAAATCCTTTGAACTTTCCATTTCAATCCCAGATTACTGCTTCCTGCCCACTCTTACAAACGTCCACCAGCGGCTCTCCAGTCAACTCTTATTTATCCACCTGTGGCTTATCCAAAGCACCAGGCTTTCTCCTCCTCCTGCCTCCAGCACAAAATTCCAGGCCAGCTCCTTTAACTCAGTGCCAAAGAAACACAAACTGAATCTAATATTAGCCTAATGAGAAAAGGCTATCTGCTGCCAAAGATTCACAGAATGCATCCCAAAGCCAAATGCACGCAATTAGTCACTGTTTTGGGTGCTGGCGCTGCATTTCCCTTATGTAATACAGCAATAAAGATCTGCTGTGTTTCTATCCAAGAAAGGAAGAATACAGGCAGCGTTTTAACCTCTTCTTTCGCCTAGTTGGCCAGATTCTCAGTATATCAGGTTATATTTTCTTTTCAAATAAATAAATCATTTGTACATTTAATGTTAAAAGGAGTGAAAAAAAATCATGGTTTCAGGGTCATTATACTTAGATGTGAATTTTATCTTCCTCCAATTTTTAGCCAGAAACTAAGTTTTGGCAAGCCATTCAAATTCTTTGTTTTCTCAGCTGCAAAACAGATTTTATAAATAAAAAGGGGGCAGTGACACCTATAAGAGCGACACACAAGCCACCAAGACTCTTGATCATTACTGATTCACCACTTTACAGGCTCTGGTGAATTAGCATTGCTGTCAAGAAAAAATAAAGATTAACCTTATGAAAGCCTTCTTTCATAGGCATGAAAACACAGGGTAAGTTTCCTCATAAGCACCTAGAAAAGCAAGTCTAGAAGTGAAGAGTTTCTAGTTTCCCAATGCTGTATTTAGGCCACTTGTGAGGACACATTCCAGAGTTCCAAGGTGAACAGCCAGGATACTGTTTGCTGATGGGCTGATCTTATTCCATAGCCCGAGTTGCCATGGAAACTCAAATTCCAACCATCAGAGCATTTAGGGATATCACTTTCAAAACAGACTCCCCTTTCCACATTTTTCTCATGACTGAAGCACATGTCCCCCCAGGCCCAAGGACAAGGGTGAGATCACACAATTCCATCTTTTCATCTTACTCACTCCTATACCCAGAAAACTTCAATGGCTTCCACAAACCAGAGCAGCCTGTCCAACAGAACTTTCTGTGATGTTCTATGTCTGTGCTATCCAAGACAGTAATCCCTAGACACATGGAGAACACTTGAAATTTTGCTGGTGTGACCAAGGAAACAATTTTTCATTTTATTCATTTATTTTTATTTTTTTTGCTGTACGCGGGCCTCTCACTGTTGTGGTCTCTCTCGTTGTGGAGCACAGGCTCTGGACGCACAAGCTCAGCAGCCATGGCTCATGGGCCCAGCCGCTCCGCGGCATGTGGGATCTTCCCGGGCCGGGGCACGAACCCGCATCCCCTGCATCGGCAGGCGGACTCTCAACCACTGCACCACCAGGGAAGCTCCATTTTATTCATTTTTAATGGATTTAATAGCCACACATGGCTAGTGGCTACCATAGTGGATGGTGCAGATATAAAATAAATCTACGCTCCTAACATTCAAATCCCATACGACTGGGCCCCAACCTACTGTTCCAACCTCATCTTCCACAACACAAACCTGGACTCAAGGAGACTGTTGCCGAGAGCACCTGAGGATGTCTGTGGCCACACCACTGCTAAGGACGTCTTCCATTCTTACTACTGCATATCTGAATGTTACCCATATTTCACAGCATAGGTGCATTTCTTCCTCTCCTGGAGTACCTACCCTCTGGCAGCCCCATGCCTACTGCTCTGGAAGGAAGGGTTCATTAACCTCAGGCCTGTCCGGGAAGGACCCCAGGGGCTCCCAGCGCTGCTTCCTTGAAAACTGCTATGTGGACCACACCTGGTCTTCAGGACCTGTGAGATGGCCTTGGGCCCACATGACTCGAATGGTAAAAAGAATGGTGGGAAAGAGGCTGTGCCTTCTGTGAGTCAAGGAAACTCATCCTCACCTCGGCTCTCATCTGTGGCAGTGGTAGGTGCCCCTGTGTGGGTGAAGGAACAGAAGCAGCTGTGTACCTTCATACCTTCTGGCCCTCCCGATGAGATGAAATGCTGTACATACTATCTCTTGCCTGGTATCCACCTGTAAAGCTAAGTCAACATAGTTTTTGCATTTTGAACTTATAACTGCAGCTGTGGTATGGCATGCATACTCTCTGAATTCCTAAGTCCTCACTGGCATTTAGCACTCCCAATGGTAAATAGCTTTTGCAAATCCACAATTCAATTGAATCTGTTTCTTTTTTTTTTTTTCCAACTAGACTCTATGCTACCTAATAATAAGGATTGAAAGTGAGCTTGGGGGTCCAGCTCCCTGGCGGTCCAGCGGTTAAGACTCTGTGCTTCCACTGCAGGGGGGGCACGGGTTTGATCTCTGGTTGGGGAACTAAGATCCCTCATGCCATGCGGTGCAGCCAAAAAAAAAAAAAAAACCACAAAAAAACAAAACAAAGTAAGCTTGGTTCTCTATTGATTTCTCTTTTGTCTATAAGAGCTGATGGCAACTCATAGGACTGATAACCTCTTTCTGGAATCAGGGCCCTAGTCTTTACAGTAACTGGGGCCAAGGGTGCCAAATCACATTTAAGATAAAGAAACAAAAAGGGTGATTGTTCCAAAGATATGTAGTGATAGAGATATTTTTTAATTATGAAAGCAATGTAAATTTCAGGGTCAAGACGGTAGATTAAACTTGTGCTATACAATCCCCTCTCAGGCTCTAAAAACTTAAAGATACTAGAAAATATATTTTTAAATTTATATAAGGCCAAAGAGACATCTCTAGGTGCCAGGAGCCCACAGCAATGAGGAGGACTGAAGCACAGTATGCCTGCTGGAGATCTGGAACAGGGATTGGTTTCAAAGTCCAACTTGGCCAAACCAAAAGTGGCAGAACCTACAGGCGTGATAGCACCCTGGAACCAGGTTCCTGTGTGAAGCCTGCAGATGGTACATCTGGGGGGACTTGATTCGTGTAGTGAGTCAGCAAAGAGAACATCAAATTGAAACGTAATTAAACACCTGGTCAAAGCTGTTACATCCCAAAAAGTTCAGGAAGAGACAAACACAAAAGCACCTCATCAGTGCTTGCTTCAGCAGCACAAAGACTACAAAAGCACCTCATCAAATGGCCTCCACAACCCAAGGCATGCTTAGTCCCCAAGATAACTCCCCCTTGGCAAATAACCAGCAAGAATTAGGAGCCACGGGAGGAAAGACAGCACCCTCAAAGGCAGAATACAGACTCAACAAACAGGAGAAGTCATGGATGAGCTGCTTAAGTTAATGGGGCAATCTGAAAAGGGCTTTAAAAGAAATATGCTTGAAAGGGTACATATCTTTAAAAAAAAAACAAAAAAACTCAAGTGCAGAAAAAGAAAGTTTTCCCCATAATCTCAGCTCCAGATGTAAACTGCTGCTCAAACTATGGAATGAACTCTTTCAGACTCGGTTATGCCTTTTTACAGAGAAAAGATATTTTTACGAAAATGGGAATGTTTTACAGTGTGCAGTAACTTGCCCTTCTCCCTCCTCTCCCCACTCTAAAATAGCAGCGTACTCATTTTCCCACATAAACACTGCTACAGACGAATGTCTGTGTCTCCCTAAAATTCACATGCTGAAACCTAACCCCCAATATGATAGTATTAGAAGGAGGGGCCTTTGGGAGGTGCTTAGGTGATGAGGGTGGAGCCCTCATGAATGGGATTAGTGCACTTGTAAAAGAGACTCCAGAGAGATTCCTGGTCCCTTTCCACCATGTGAGGACAGTGTGATGACGACTGTCTATGAACCAGGAAGCAGGCTGTCATCAGATACTCAATCTGGTGGCACCTTGATCCTGAGCTTCCCAGCCTTCATAACTGTGAGAAATAAATTTCTATTGTTTATAAGTTACCTAGTTTAAGGTATTTTTATAGCAGCCTGAATAGACTAAGATAAATACACATAGGTCTCCCTCACCCTTATAAAGGGAGAACTCTATTCCATTCCACGAACACACAGTTTCTTGAGCCAATGTCCTATGAAAGGACATTGTTTTCATATTATAAACATTGCTAGAGTGACCATTCTCCTGCAGCCATCTTTGCACATCTGGATGATTATTTCCTTGGGACAAGTTCCTAGAGAGGGAATTACTGGCTCAAAACTTATACACATTTAAAATGTTGATAACTCTATCAGACTGTCCTCCAGAAAATCTGTACCAACTTACACTACTGAGTGGCTTTAAGTGCGTGCATTTCTAGCCAGAGGTTTTTTAGGGTAAGTTTAGAGTAGGTCAAGTTACCAGAGGTTCAATTATTTACCCAAGGAAAAAGGATGACTCACAACTCCAATAACCCTCTAAGTGCACCAGGAGGGCACATTTCAATGTGTCTGTACATGCACAGAACATGTTCACATTGTCTGTGGCTCAGAATCTCCAGGGTATGTGACACTGCAGGTCTGCAGTAATCAAGCTCTTTTTATTTTGTCCCCCCAGCAACCACCATTGTCATCAAGTCCTGCATGAAAAAATAAATACTTTGTAACAAGAGCTCCTCGTCTGTTCCCTCCTAAACATGTCAATGTGAAGACATTCAGAATCCCCTCTCAACCCTGTTTGGGGGTTTCATTGTAGGTGATCTGGACAAACTCAGATGAGTGTGGTTTCCAGCTGTAGGCTATTCCTGAGGAAAGGTTCATTATGGACAACTACATTCTCAGTGAAGTAGGTTTTTAGCAAAGCAAACGTAAAATGATCTAGAGGCAAAGGCAGGTGCTACTGACATGAAAATTCAGGGTTTACTACAATTGCACACATTCCAAATAATTCAGAAGTTATCAAATCCTGTCAGGTTTGAATCAAACTTCTTATATCACCAATCTGTTGTGCAAATAAAAGAGAATCTGGACATGTTGAAAGGTGAATTAAATCAGGCAAATGTCAATAACTTGTTTTCTTTTTCTCCACTCTAATTTTTAATATTTTAAGCATCTCTTTGAAAAGATCCTACTCAGACAAACCATTTATCTTCCTAGTTAAAGAAGACCCTTAAGACATTTTTTTCTCACTCTTTCAAGATGGCACCACTGGCTGATCGGATTTAGATGTCATAATAGGGCTCACTTATTCCCAACTCCTTTTAAAGATCAAACCTCAATAATCAACCAGTTTCCTATAAGGTGCAATTTCTCTCAGCTACAATATCTAGTGCAAAATATCTGCAATATCTTCCTTGCTAATTGTTCTCCACTCCCTACAACACAGACACGCAGACACTCATTATGTCATCAGTTTTTAATTATCCACACTAAAGAAGGGAAGGAGCCATGGTAATTATTCAAAACTACAGATAAAGAAGAAAAATTCACATCTGATTTTGGAAGGCATTTTTTGGGGGGAGTGGTAGTTATTGTATGACAGCCAAGTGACTTTTCTACTTAAGGTTTTTCTTGGATGATTGCAACATTTGCTTTCCAAGGCATGCACATATTCATCCACTCAACAAACATTTGAAAGGAAATTCCTTTGAAGGAAATGCACGAGGGAGAAATCAAATAACCACACGAAGATTAGTCCTCTCAGTTTCCAAGGGGCAAACTAAGATACATCTCCAACAAGAGCATCTTCACTGACTGCAGACAAAAACCCATATAGTGCCAGTTCCATTGCAGAAAACCTCTGAAAGACGCTGCTCTTACTAAAGAATCATCCATCCTCCCAGTTTACCAAGGTGTGTTTTATACCAACATCTAGGCTAAAAGACTAAAAGAACAAAGTATCCTGCAACAAAATAAAACAATTACACCTTTCATTAATTAGGGTCTTGTTTACTATTGTCTACCTCATAGAATTGTTACAGGGAGACAATAAGCCAGTATATCAAGAGTCCTTCAAACAGTACCTGGCATGTATGTATATATTTAATAAAATATTACTTGTTATTGTGATTGTCAGCAAAAAGCCCCCTCATACTCATGCAGCCAACTGGGCCTTTTACAAGACACTTCCACACACATAATATTATTTCATCTGTTCAACCTAATGGAGGATGGAGTTTTTCTGATAACCCATTCTATAGGTAAAAAATCTGAGGCTTGAAAAGTCACAGGACTTGTCCAATATCATAAAATGATAAATCTGAGCCTGGCAAACAAATCTTTCAGCTTTAATTCCAAGGCACTCTTCCCTGTAGCTCTTTCTATACCATCCTCAGAGCCTCATGCGATGAAACTGACCACAAACGTGTTTCAGTTTCACTCTAAAGGGTATGCGGTCAATATTTTCATTTCTCATTACCTGCAATCAAGGAGCAGTGTTTCTTTAACTGAAGATACAACGCTAATTAACGAAAGCACCATCAGTTCTTATCTGGGGCTGGACCACGAAATAGCAAAGCTGCAGCTTCAGAATCTCCTTAACTTACTGGATTATTACCTACCTTAGCCGTCTCGGCTTCTGCCTGCAGTCGCTTGGGGGTTCCTTTTTGGTCAAGCACCTTCTGGAAATTTTTGTTTTTAATAGAGTGAGAATCAACACCTTCACCTTCAATTTGCAGTTTAATACCTTCAGCACGGGCAGGGTGATCAATACCCCGTGGATTCAAACCGCAGTGCAGAGCTAGGAAAGAGGAAAAAATCTAAACTCAGAAAACAGATCCTATAAATAAAGGAGGTGTCCATGAAAGACAATATTTCATCTGGCCTATATGGGAAGATACAAGGAATCTCCAAGTTGAGAGGTGAGGGTCAGAATTATGGGAAATGATGTGGTTAAGAGGGAGCACGGTATGGTGGGAAATCCTCAGCTTTGAAGTCAGGAAGACTAGAGTACAAATCCAGGAACCATCAGTTCCAAGTTGTTTGACCTTGAGCAAGCAGCTAATCCTCACATTACAGACGACAACACCAAATCAGGCAACTTGGGTACTGCCTTCCACACATGCAATCATTTCAACCCCTGCAGTTCAGTGTGTATCTCTGCTTCCACCTGGAAAACTGCTCATTCCCTCCCATTTCTGAATCTTCTCTATTCTTCAAGCATCCACTCAAGTCCACCCTCTTGCAGTCATTCAGCAAATATTTACTGAGCACTTACTATGTGCCGTTCCTGGACCAGGTCCTGCAAGCACGGATTTATATACGACAGATGTTAGCTTCAAAGAACTCACAATCCGATAGAAGAGGCAGACAAGAAACAAAAGAACTAGTGGTTTTAAAACAGTTACTACTCCTCCATGAAAGAAGGAAAGGTCAGAGTGGAGGGTTTAAGGGAGCTCAGCCTAGTAGCTTCCTATTTTCACTTTCTCTCTCCACATCCTTTAATGCAGATACCCTCACAAATAAAATCTAAAGCTCATACTGAGTATATTTATTCATTCCACATAGGAGTTCCTCCTGTGTACCCATGACTATCAGAGAAATAGCGGGGAATGTTATAGGAAACATACATTCCCCCTGGATGACATCCATGAACCAACGGGTGTGTGTGAGTGAATGTGCACACACTTATGTACATATAGCTGGTATGTGTGTTTTGAGGTCTCTGGTGGAGAACTCTCTCATCTCCTTGTGACCTTCAAATGTAGCTAAACTTCCATCTTTATCCCCTTCCCCTTGGTCTCAGGATTTAAGGCCAGAACCTCCAATCCCCTCCCATCTCCCTCGAGACTCCACTTGATCAATAATCTCCTTTTACCCAGGATCTTCAGTCTCCCCCTTTCTCAGCATTCTTCCCCTTTACAGGACGTCTGTGATTCTAAAATTCTTCCCTTTACTTAGCACCCCAGGGTTTCCTTTTCTCTTGATCAGGCTTGTGAAAGAATATTTTACACCTGAGAGATGAGGGAAGCCTTCCCAGAAGTAGTCAGTCAGGTGTTCTTTTCCCCACTCTCGACTTCTCCCTTAACAGGTCCCATCCATTCCCAGCACTTCTGATGCAATCCACCTGACCATGACTCTCAAAATTTAAATCCAGCCCAGAGAGACCTCTCTCACGAGCCTCAGATGTAAGACTGTGACTCAACATCCCAATGTCAGTGTATCACAGACTCACACTTAACATGTTCACACTGAACCTTGGTTTTTCTACCAAAAAATATTCACTTTCTCCTGTCTTCAGTTACTCACACAGAAACTGAAGAGTCCTCCTTGACACACTCTCTCCATAAGTCACCACATCCCTCGTATCTATCACCAGAGCCAGTAAGCACTGCACTCAAAATGCTTCTCCCATCCACCTACTTCACACCTCCACTGCCATCACCCTGGTCCAAGCTACTCATCTCTGTCCCCCAGAATGTGACCAGCCCAACTGCTCTTCCTCGCTGGACCCCCGCAATCCCATTTAAAAATGTATAGGTTAGTTCAAGAGACTTCTGCTACAAAACAGAAACAGACTCACAGACTTAGAGAACGAACTTACGGTTACCTGGAGGGGAGGCATAGTTAGGGAGTTTGGGATTGAAATATATACACTGCTTTATTTAAAATAAAGAGCCAACAAGGACCTACTGTACAAAAAATGGATGGGGGACAAGAGAATGATATAGATGAGATGAGATTGGCCATGTGTTGATAATTCTTGAAGGTAATTGGTGGATTCATGGGGATTTATTATACTACTCTTTCCACTTTTGTCTATGTTGAAATTTTCCTTAATAATAAAGTAAAAAAAAAAAACTTTCTAATGTCTTCATTTTACACCCAGATCATTCAAAAATCTTTAACGTGGCCAACAAGGCTGTTCATAATCTGTCCCCTCTGGACTTTGTATATAATGTTTCTTTGCCTGAACTGCTCTTCCCCATTCTTCACCTAACCCCTACTTATCCTTCAGGTTTTGGTTTAAATACCAACTCTTCAGATTTGATCATGTGCCTGGAATGGCAAGTATTCAACATTGTACGAATGATCTTAAAAAACTTATTGTACAAAGATCCATATGCATGTGACCCTATTTCAGCTATTTTATATCAAAATTATCTGAATTTCTCTTCTAGCCTTTAAGCTTCCTAAAACAAGGGCCAGTCTATTTCATGGTGCCTCGTAGGCACTCAGCATGTATTAGTTCATGCCTCTTCCCTCAGATTTGTGGTGCGTCTCAAATAATCTTCATGAAAAACTCTGAGACACAATTATATTCATTTCACAGACAAGGGAAATGAGGCTCAAAGGGTTATAGTCATAAAAAGTCATACAGGTGTCTACTGAAGGTCACAAAGATCATGTATCATTTAGGTCGCAGATAATTTCAAGTTTCAGGTGAACAAACCCAAAATAGATTAAGCAGTAAGGAAAATCATTATCTTTCAGGAGAGGGAGCCCAGTAATGGGAAAAGTTCTGAGTTAGCTGATTTCCAAGTTCAACGGTGCCATCAAGGACTCTTTTTCATCTTTCTATTTTGCTATCCATAACATCACCTTTATTCTAAGCCTGGGTCCCCACGTGGCACTAGAGTTACAAGCTTCTGGTTCTCATCTAGCAATAGAGACAGCTTGATTGATCATCGTTTTCTTCCCCAAATCCTCCTCCAAACTTGGATCTTTTCTCAGTGGCCCAAAGTGAATCACACACATCCGTTAGTGAACTAAAACCCTGGCAGTAGAGATAGGATTACCCTTAAACCAGCTGACCTTCACCTAAGGTCAAGTCCCCAAACCACATCGCTGTTACTCAACAAGGCAGGGGTGGAATAGATGCTGGAGAACCAACCTCAATGCCCAATTCGGGCAGTGGTAGAAAAAGAACAAAACCTATGAGAGCATGAGGCTAACTACTGTTAATATCAATCCGCTTCCCCATCTCCAAAGATCAGCCTACTTACAATGAATCTTCAATTAAACATATTAAAATTGTGATTATTAAAAAGAGGTGAGCCTGTGTCGGGAGGTGGCGGATGGACATGGGACAGATTTAGAGATTAGTGAGGAAAAGAAAAAAGTGTGCATCTTTGATCTTACTCCAGCATGATTCCCAGCTGCTTCCTGCCTTGAAATTCATGGCCTAGGAATATCACTGAGCTGCTGATAGCTTCCAGCGCCTCCTGTTCTCCTCTGCCATCACCTCCCCACCCATCAGACTCTCGTGCTTCCCTCGCTTTTGCTCACGTTGGTCCCTCCTCCTAGAAAGTTCTACTCCACCTCAACCTTACTTCCTTCTTCGGGAAGTGAACTCCTACTCAGCCCACGTGTCTTTTCAGCAAGCCTTCTAGGAGCTTCTGGCATCCTGGTGCTTCATCCCCTCACTCTCTGAGGATGTCTGTCTAATTGACCTGTCTGCTTCACCGACCACAGCTGCCAGCTCCACCTCCACTGCCCAGTCCAGAAACGGTCACATAATAGGCACTGGAGAAACATCTGCTGAACGAAGCACCCATCTTCTGTCTTTACACAACTATGCCTTATATCAAAAGGTATCTTTTCTCTGCTAGTAAATACTAAGTGTACAAAATGTAAGATCTCTATAGACATGAGATGGGTTATGGCATTTTGACTTTCTATGCATGTCGCGTTCTTCACACATATATTTTAATCCTCCACAGCTGTTCCCTCCTCGCCTGCAAATCCTGCAGTTGATGTAGGTTTTTGTGTTTGGGTTTATTTGTTTAAAACCATTTCTAACAGGCTTTGTTTTGTTTTCCCTGAAATTTCATGTCCCTGATGTTTACAAATCAAGCGACTTTTAAATGGCCTCTTACACGCTGTGACCTCCATCTCTCTGTTCATCACGTAAAAGGTGCCCCCATTTGCTTTCTCTTTTCTATCCTCATCACTACCCTTTCTTGCTTTCACTGAAGTTATTTATTCAATTTAATGGGCTCAGCAGCTCACAGGTCAGCTTTGAGATCTTCTTGTTTCCCTGACCTTCCCAATCAGTCTTGTGCCCTATGGATTTCTAGTTATTGAACTGACACCGCAAGCTGCTTGTGGTCTTTACCTGAAGGGCTGCCACTGTCGCTTTAATGTTAAAGTTGCTAATGGTGAACTCTTAAAATGAGGAGTTAAAGACCAGGTTTTACAAATGTTGCTCTTTTAAAAACCTAGAGAAAATTCCTCATGCAAATACACGTTTTAGTATTGTTTTGAGATGCCAATTTGAAGGCAGCATCTTTTTTTCATGTGCGAAAACCCACTCCCTCAGAAATTGAAAACCCTTGCACATTGCTGGTGGGAATGTAAAATGGGACAGCTTCTGTGGAAAACTGCATGGCGAATTCCTCAAAAAGAAGAATTAAAATAGAATTACCATTTGATACAGCAATTCAGCCAAAGAATTGAAGTAGGGACTCGAACAGATATTTGTATATCCATGTTTATAGCAACATTATTCACAATAGCCAAAAGGTAGAAAGAACCCAGATGCCCATCAATGGATAAACAAAATGCTGTATGTATGTACTATGGAATATTATTCAGTATTAAAAAGGAATGAAATTCTGATACATGCTACAATAGGGATGAACCTTGAAGACATTACGCGAAGTGAAATAAGCCAGTTACAAAAGGACAAGTATTGTATGATTCTACTTATGAGAGGTACTTAGAACAGTCAAATTCATAGAGACAAAGTGGAACAGTGGTTACCAGGGGCTGGAGGAGAGGAGAATGGGGACTTATTGCTTAGTATGCAGTTTCAGTTTGGGCTGATGAAAAAGTTCTGGAGATGGATAGTGGTGATGGTTGCACAACAATATAAATATATTTAATGCCACTGAATCACACACTCAAGAATGGTTGCAGTGGGGCTTCCCTGGTGGCGCAGTGGTTGAGAGTCCGCCTGCCGATGCAGGGGACACGGGTTCGTGCCCCGGTCCGGGAAGATCCCACATGCCGCGGAGCAGCTGGGCCCCTGAGCCATGGCTGCTGAGCCTGCGCTCCGCAACGGGAGAGGCCACAGCGGTGAGGGGCCCGCGTACCGCAAAAAAAAAAAAAAAAAAAAGAATGGTTACAGTGATCAATTTTGCTATATTCTACAATAAAATTTTAAAACAAAAAACCAAAATTGGACTCCCTCTCATTTCACCTCTCTATTGCCTGTTAAGTGGAAAGTTCCAAAAGTATTTTTATTCTTCTCTCCATCATCTTATTGAGATTTTCAGGTATAACACGTTTTTTGCTTTCTTTTTAAACAAGTATAATAGACAATAATAGCTCCATGGTATCAGATTACATTAAAATGTTCTTGGAAAGGGCATGTTCTCCAAAATGGGCCCCAGCCAGACTGGCAGAAGACATGCTTCACTTGCTGGAAGCGAGCCTGGGCCTTCCCGGCCCTGACCTCTGAGGGGTCCCATTCCGATGGGACTTAGGTCACAGTAACAGACTGTGCCTAAGTGCCAGGCTTCATTTCATCTCCAGATGATTCAAGAAGAGCTGAGGGATGTGCTGGCCACAACATTCATTTGTAAGAACAAGTGGATCGTACTTGCCAAGAAGTCATGCAGCTTGCCAGTCCTTTCAGTCCCCACCCACGCCACACTCTCCCTGTAGTGAGACAAGGGACAGAGCCTCATTCAAGTTGAATGGCCCTTTATTCCCCGCCTCACTGTGAACAGAGATGCTGTGCAAACACCCCCAGTGGTGCCGCTCTGGCTCCTGCCCCTATGTTTCTACCAACACACAGACGCTGCTTGCAGCTGCTGAGATGTCTTGTGCTTCTCTGCTTTGCCAGAATTGATCTTTTTCCATAATATACTCTTCCCTTCCCTTATTTGCATGGATAACCCTTCAGGAGATAAGAAATGCTCTTTCTTCTTTCCCCTGTGAAGCTTTAACTGATTCTGTATGCATTATAGCCTCCTAAGCAATGTGGACCACGTCTCTTTTTCTCATTAAATCTGGTGTGTGTGTGTGTGTGTATACACCATGCGTTGCAAGTATTTATTAACACGTCTGCCTACCCTACAACTAGGAGTCCCATGAAACAAGTGACTTCTTATTAAGCTTTACAAGCCCAGTGCCTAGCCAAATGACTAACGTACAGTTACGCTGAATCATTGCTCACAGAATGAGCAGAGGTATCGTGGAAAGATACTGATTCAATCCTACTGACTGCCATTCCCTTCTCGTGAGTAGCTTAGATCTTTATTTTTCAAAAGAGCAAATAAGAGTTGCTTCCAACCTAATTGGATAATTCAAAGATATGGTAAATCATGGAACCACAGAGCTGTCCCGGAACTGCTGTTTCACTTGACTGCCTTCTGCAGAACAGACACAGTGTTATTCATCTGTGTACCTGCAAAGACTAAGTTGCACGTATTTGGCACCTCATATATGTTGCTAAATGAATACATGACCTTATGACACAAATATACTCCAATCCCCATCATTAGCTATTAGAATTGAGATAGATTGTTTATCATTTCATGTATATTTCTTGCTTCTAGCTAGAGAAAAAGTTCCTAGAGGACATGGCCCTTGTTTTGTACATCTCTCATATATAATATTCACATAGCAGACACTCTCCAAATATCTGTTTAAGTAAGGGAAGTGCCTTATTCGTTAATATTCTGCATTCAAATCTGGCAGAACTCTACTCTCTAGGAGTAATCCGGGCATCACAAAAGGCCTCCCGCCCTTTGCAGGAGACACTTCTGGTGGCTAAACATTCCCAATCTCTCCTCCTTGCCACCTCCCACAGCAGGTCTACAAAGTCAAAACTCAATTCTCCAGCCTCCCTTGCAGCTACAAGTGGCTGCTGACAGATTCCTGCCAATGGGACCTAAACGGATGGATAAAAAGACAGTCCTGGAACTGACAAAAGAGAACAGATGTTGATACCGCGCCCTTCCTTCCCTCTCTCTGCCTTGAATGCTGATGTGTTATCTAGAGCTGCTATAGACCTTCTGTGACAATAGGGCTCCAAACATGAGTGAAAGCCAAGAGGCTAACAGCCACACTGGCTCTGCCATCACTGGGCTACTCTATGTTCGTAATTGCCTCCCTCTGGACTTGGGGCTCTGGGGGAGAAATAATCCTAGTTGTTAAGCCACTTTGAGTCAGGTGTTCTCTACCATTCAGATGAACCGTTCCAAACTAACATATGATTCCATTTTAACCAGTTACATAAGATTGCTTAGCTCTTCCTCATGGAGAAAAATAAGAAAACTGAAATCCTAGCAAAATATTACAGTCTGGGTTTCGTAACTCCCATTATGACTTAAAAAGCTTACCTAAGTATAATAATACCTTAGCAAGGAAGATGTACATTAAGAATACATGTTGTTATCACGAAAATTATCATCAGAGGTAGACTCCATCCAGGTCTTCCGCTGTGAAGACCTGAGGGCAAAAGTCTTAATTCATCTGGGGGCCTTTGGGGCCCAGAATACTCACAAAAACTTCTGCACGAACGACTAAGGACGTGTTCATGAGTGTCAGGTCACTAATGTTTTAACATGAAAATAAAGCAATGTACCAGAAACGTCTCAGGAACATAAGCTTGGATTAAGCTAGTGGATAGGAAGCACAATGTCTACTTGGGTAAAGGAACCTGTCCAGTGGACTTCTATGGCAGCCCATGGGCCAAATCCAGCCTACCACCTGTTTACATATGCCTTGTGAGCCAAGAATAATTTTTACATTTTTAAATGGTTGGGAAAAAACCTAAAGGAATATTTTGTGACCTAAAAATATATGAAATTCAAATGTCAGTGTCCATAAATAAAGTTTTATTGGAACACAGCCATGTTATTTATATATTGTCTATGACCAACCACTCTTCTGCTACAATGGTGGAGGTGAGTAGTGGTGACAGAGACAACGTGGGCTGCAGAGACTAAAATATTTGCTAGCTGGCCCTTTACAGAAATAAGTCTGCTGAGTGAGCCCTGTCCTAGGGTAGAGTGGAACCATGTTCTGGAGGACCCTACGGTCCAAGAACCCCAGCCCCCTTCACTATATCATCAAAGAAGAACTCATGGATCTTTGAGGAACTTGCCTCTGACTTATCCTGCACTCCCCCACTCCCAGGCAATTTAAATAAGCTAAATTACGTTTGATTTTATCATTTGGGTCAGGCTATGAGGAGTCAGAATATGACTTCCAAACCTCTCCTTGGTCAGCTAAATGTGGTTCTGCAAATATATGTCGAAGCTTAACATTTGTAAATACAGGTTGACGTCTTTTTGTCACCATCAAAAAGAACATGGTAGCGGGGGTGGTGGTGGTGGGATGAACTGGGAGATTGGGACTGACATATATACACTAATATGTATAAAATGGATAATAAGAACCTGTATAAAAAAATAAACAAAATAAAATTCAAAAACAAAGTATTTGGCATACAGCAGACCAAAAAAAAAAAAAGACAGCTATTATTTATCCCAATGCCATCTTTTTTTAAACAAATTTATTTATTTACTTATTAAAAAAAAAAGAACATGCTAAAACACAAACTTCCAAACGGGCAACGCGGAGGCATTAAAAGAGGACATGCCCATTCCCAGCCAGTCTGGAAGGGACCAGTAATAGACGCATCCCTTATTGTAACAAGAGGAGGAAGACACTCTGCTGATGAGAGAGGGAGGGAAAAAATACGGAACGTGAACAGTTGGACCCCCAACACACACTCTACTGTCCTCATGATTCGGCCCAACGGCAGCCTTGACAGCTATCGTGTGGTCGCCAGAGCTGGGCCTGGATGACTCCATCTCAGCCAGGTGTTCAGACAATGTGTGGCTGTGTCGGGACACTGCCTGCTCCGAGCCACCTGAAGCACACTCACTCCAGCTCATGTGTCTACAGAGATGATGTCCTCTTTGTAAAATACTTTAAGGGAACCTTCAAGTATTCCCAGAGACGACTTAAGGGTAACAACCACAGCAGATATTCACCCTTCCTACCCATGATACCTGGACTAGACAATCTAAACACAGAGGATGTTTACATAATGTTTAACTTACACACTTCACCAGCAGTAGAGTAGGGGAAGGCTCTGGACAACCTCTAAGGCACACAGACATTAACTCTTCTCTTTCGTGAAGAGAATACAAAGGTAGATATACTCAGAAGTTCTATGAAGCTTTAGAGGATTCAGGTATCAGACTGATAAAGAAATAGGTGGTC
Organism: Monodon monoceros; assembly: GCF_005190385.1. Taxonomy (NCBI): domain Eukaryota; kingdom Metazoa; phylum Chordata; class Mammalia; order Artiodactyla; family Monodontidae; genus Monodon; species Monodon monoceros. The sequence goes on along the minus strand of NW_021703770.1, from coordinate 18,351,067 downwards.
TACAATGGTGACTAAAACATTTGTATCCATGATACTATAAGAAACAGATTTCATATTATGAACCAGTGCCCAAACACGTCTCTATCTATATATATGAACTGAACCAAGTTTTCATAAAACACATGATCTACTCTGATTTTTTTCCTCATGAAAGGCTGAGTGAGTAGCGCAGACTCTCACCCTCCCCAGGCTATAATAAGGTACTCCAAAACCCACAACAGGGTGGCATCATAGAAGGCCAGGTAGAGAGCCCAGACTTTCACCTCTATCAGCAGGTAAGGAGGCCACCTCCCCACCCCTGCAATGTCATTTGAGATACGGGGAGGCTAGACTTGCAGCCTCATCACAGCAGGCAGCCCCTCCTTCCTGGGCTGATGTTGAGGAAGCCTGGTGGGAGTCAGGACTTTCACCACCTCCTAGTGATAAATAACTAACAGGCCCCACCTCCCAGGTATCAACTTCAGAGTGGGGAATGTGGATTTCAAATTCCACTTGGCCAGAGTGGCGTTAAAGAAAGCCGGCTAGGGCTTTCCCGGTGGTGCAGTGGTTAAGAATCCACCTGCCAATGCAGGGGACACGGGTTCGAGCCCTGGTCTGGGAAGATCCCACATGCCGTGGAGCAACTAAGCCTGTGCGCCACAACTACTGAGCCTGCGCTCTAGAGCCTGTGAGCTACAACTACTGAGCCCACGAGCCTAGAGCCCGTGCTCTGCAACAAGAGAAGCCACTGCAAGAAGCCCATGCACCGCAATGAAGAGCAGCCCCTGCTCGCCGCAACTAGAGAAAGCCTGCGCGCAGCAAGAAAGACACAACGCAGCCAAAAATAAATAAATAAATAATAAATTTATTAAAAAAAAAGAAAGCCGGCTAAAACAGAAGGTTTAATTAAGATTCAGCATTCCATAACATAAAATGAAAATGTCCAAGTTTTGATTAAACAAACAAAAAAATCACTCATAACCAAGAACCAGGAGGTTCACACGCTGAATGAGAAAAGACAAATCAATAGATGCCAACACCAAGATGACAGATCTCAGAATTATCTGACAAAGATTTTAAAGCAGGCCACGTAAAAAATGCTTCAATGAGCAATTAATACATACACACACACACACACACACACACACACACACCAGAAAGCTTCCGCCAAGAAAGTCTCAAAGAAATAAAAGACAAAGAGAAATGGAAATGTTAAAACTAAAAAATACCCAAAATAAAAAGCTCAGTGGACTGGTTCAAGAGCCGAATGGAGGAGATGAAGGAAGATTTCATTGGAAAGGGAAGAGGGAGCTTCCTTGGCAACGCAAGTGTTCTACGTCTTGCTTTGGTTACACAACACTATACAAGTATCAAAACTCTAACCGGAACACTTAAGATATTTGCTTTCTATTGGATATAAAATAATCTTAAAAATGTAACAAAATACAAACACTAGATATACGTTAAGAATTTACAAATGTTTTTGAACCCTGTGCTTTTAGTCCTATCCCTCTGCCCTACCCAACACACAGCTACACATTGATTCAAGCCCAAGCTCTATACTTACTTGCTATATATATATAAGTAGGACAAGTTATATTACCTCTTTTCCATAAAATGGAAATAATAATATTACCTTATTACTCACCACACATTGTTATTGTATTGACAATACAAAATTAAAGTGAGATAACACATATGGGACACCTGACACCTACCACATGCTCAATGGGCATCCATTCTCCGTGTACATCCTTCTGCCCTCCTCCATCACAGTGGGGGAATATTTGGCACTAACAATTTCAACAATTGTTAAATAGGCAAAATGGTAGTCATGTAACTTTAAAAGAACATAATACAGACTTGGAAAGTAGGAGTCCTAAGTGAAAAGGGAAAACTAAAGTGAAATTAAAAAAAAAAAAAAGTGAAGAAAAGCCAGAAGGTAAAAAGGACAGTTTTTCAAATATATAAACAACCTTGGTGAGAGTTGAGAAATGAGGTTAGAAATAAAGATAAAAGCAAATAGCTGCACCTTGTAACATACTCTCTATGGGTGAGCTGATGGTATTCTCTGTCAAACCAAACTAATGAAAAAAAAGTGTCTCTAATTGTTTAGAAAGTCTTTACATAGTACAATCTGGTATTTTGGGAAGAGAGGAGGAAGTAGTACAGAATTAACATATGGAGGACATTGCATCGACTATCACTAAGGTATTAATTAGTAGAAAGAGGGAATTGGAAATTAGAAGGAGAAAAAGACTTAAGAGATACTAAGGCACTTGTTTAAGGCCACCATGAAAATGGCAAAGAGGAAATGAAAACAAGAACTCTTTCACATCACATACAATGCTGTTCCCACCACACCATGCTTCTCTGGGGAATAAGGGGTTTTTTCTCTCTACATCTTAATTATTCTTTAGCCAGTAAAATCATGGGCTTTGGAGTCCAATAAATCTGGTTCTGCCACTGACTAGCTGTGTGGTCTTGGGCAACTTACTCAGCTTTAAGTTGGGGTTATCTTACCTATAAAATTGGGATAATCATAACTTTTTTACAAAGCTTTAGAAAAATTAGATGAAAATGTATTTAAAGTTTTTAGTTAATGCCTGGCACCTTACTAAGTGCCCCACAAATGGGAACCACTGCAATATTACTTCCTTCACTCTTGTTAATATCTTCATGATATTGATTTCTTCAAAAGCAAATACGTGACCCTTGGATTACACATCTGCATGCAGCAGCGTGCACAACTCCACTAAAAAGAAAGGGGTAACAGGTCAGTGTGGCTAGGAAAGGGAGAAGAGAATAAAAGGTCAGAAAGGCTTCAGAGAAGAAAAAGCAGCTTTAAAATTCTCTTGCAAGGGTCATCCTGGCAACTAAGGAAAAAGAATATTTCAGGCAGAAACATGGGTTTTCTGTCAAATCAGGGAAACATGAAAAAGGTGTGATAGGTCCCAGTCTGACTTGATGAATGTGGGTGTTCTCCTTCCCCGAGGGGGCGGAGCAAGATCTTAACAGGCAATTTGTTTGCTCATATTCTCTATTCACGGTAACGCTCAGACGAAAGGAACATTCGCATTTTAACAAGCCTCATCCCTCATTTCACCTGATCTTCACAAATGTATTATATGCTATGTGTGTGTATATGTATGGACTTGTGTATGAATATACATACACATAAGTCAAAGATCATATTATCTAAAAGATCAAAGAAGAGCTATAACAATGGGGGAAATGGACAGAATGCAATTTAAGGATTGAGAATTGGCATTTTAAAAACTTGTAGTGATCTGAGGACTAAAAGTAGCTCAAAAGTCAATAGAGCCTTTAACAGGCATACAATTTGCCAGAGAATAATTTAAAAATTTTTTCATTTTAAAGCATCTCAAATTTACTAAGAAAGTTGATAAGATGCCATCCAAATCGGTATCACAAGTTGCAGCTCAATACTCCTTGGTCAATCCTTTGAAGGCACATTGTCCAATATGGGAGCCAACAGTTGCATGTGGCTATTTTAGTTTAATTATATTTAAGAACAGCTTGAAATTTAGTTCCTCAGTCACACCAGCCACAGTTCTATTGCTCAACAACTATGTGTGGCTATGGCTACCATATCGGACAGTGCAGATCGCTGAACATTTCCATCATTAGAGAAAGTTCTATTGGATAGCACAAATTTGAAAAAAAAAAATCAGTGTCTTTCTTCCTAATGTTAAAATCAATTTGTTTTGTTCTGTAAATGTTACTCGAAAAAGAACTGAGAAAACAAGAATTTGAAAATGATTTCTGGCTTTTCTATATTTGTATTAGTGATTTAAATAACCATATCTACATTTTAGGAATAAGAAAAAGATTAAATATAATGCCATAATTAGGAATATTTTTAAAACTTTGCTCTTTGAGAATGAAGATCCCTGTAACCTGTCTATTGCTCTGACTTTCATACACATTTCAGATACGCTTTTGTAGAACCGATGTTCTTGTTTGGTTATTTTAGACAACTGTTAGATCTTTGAATAAACTATCCCCCAACTAGTTGCCTCTGTTGCTACAAATCAGGGTTTTTTTTTCCTTTTTTAATAAGCTTTTAGAGACCCAAAATTATCTGAGAAAGACAAAGATAAATTAGGAGTCAAAGATAAATCAGCTCCGGCAAAGCTCACAGTCTACTGAAATAGTGGCTCCCAAATGTCTACCCAGAGAAGAGAGAGAGATGAGATGAAAATTTCATTGGTCCTCAATGAAATGAAAACAGCCTCTTGTGAGTTTTCCACTGGCCACATGTTTTCAGTATAAAGGCACGTCCTTATTTTCATATTGTCTTCCCTGCATTTCCTGGTGTTGACTCCTTATCTTCTATGAAATTAGATGAGAGATGGTAAGTACCACAGCATCTGTGCACATAAGTTTTAATGTCTGTGCACGTAAGTTTTAACGTCAGCAAAAAAGTTATAGAAACTGAGTGTCCCCATTTTAAAAAATTACTTGTCTATGAAAGCTAGAGGATTGGATATTTCTATGATAATGACTAAAAATAAGCAGGCCAATAGTTACCTGCAAATGATATGGGGATAGGAGAGGGTGGGAATAAATGCTGCTGAAAAAGTAATGATGAGAGGCTTCAAAAATGAGAAGGGGGGCTTCCCTTGTGGCGCAGTGGTTGAGTGTCCGCCTGCCGATGCAGGGGACACGGGTTCGTGCCCCGGTCCGGGAAGATCCCACATGCTGCAGAGCGGCTGGGCCCGAGAGCCATGGCCGCTGAGCCTGCGAGACAGGGCTGGAAGAAGAGGTGAGGTTTGCACTCATAGATCAGGGGAAGGTGTCCAAGCAGAAGGGCCAATTTAAAAGAAAGTACAGGGACTTCTCTGGTGGCGCAGTGGTTAAGAATCTGCCTGCCAATGCAGGGGACACGGGCTCGAGCCCTGGTCCGGGAAGTTCCCACATGCCGTGGAGCAACTGAGCCCGTGCACCACAACTACTGAGCCTGCGCTCTAGAGCCTGCGAGCCACAACTACTGAGCCCTCCTGCTGCAACTGCTGAAGCCCGTGCACCTAGAGCTCATGCTCCACAACAAGAGAAGCCAAAGTTAGAAGCCCAAGCACCGTAAAGAAGAGTAGCCCGATTGCTGCAATGAGAGAAAGCCCACATGCGGCAACGAAGACTCGACGCAGCCAAAAATAAATAAATAAATACATTTATCAAAAAAAAAAAGTACAGATTAGGGAATTCTGGAGCATTTACAAGCAGGAACAAATTTTTAAAATCTAAAGTACGTGAAAAGAAATCTTGAAGATGAGACAGGATAATCTGAGAGCAGATTATAATGAGTTTGAGGTCTTGGGTATTAGGGCAAGAGGTCTAATATTTTTTCACTAATCAGATGGAAAGTCAAGATTTTGAGCAGGGAGAAATTTAGCGAATGTTGTGTTTCAGTAACATGGATGACTACGAGATTATTTGCGTGTTGACATGCAAGCGACCTTTGAGATACAGTTTAAGTCTCATTAAAACCCTCTCCCCTATTCCAACACATACCTGTATTGCTTCATCTGAACTTCCAAAGCTTTCTTTCGTTACCCAGGGCACTGCGCTACTACTTCTTCAAGTTACTACCCAAAAGCTAGGCATCAAATAGATCATGTTCTTGTTAATTATCAACATCATTACCTGTGTCCCTTTCAATACTGGGCTCATCATGGGGGCTAAATAATGCCTGCTGGTACAAGTCAACACATACCCCCACAGCCCTCATGTCCCCACCTGTGAGTCCTAGAGCTGAACGCTGGTGGGTGTGCATGCTGTGGACATGTTAATCACATACATGCACACTGCCCTAGGAGGCAATGAACACAAAACCACAAGAGAACGGCAGAGAGTGTGACTGCGTGTTAGAGAAGGGATTTATATTCCTACTTAGCTTTTCAAATCAGACTGTGCTTCTAAAATATTTTAGCAGTGTCTTCATTGGTATAGATCTTCTTGGCTGGTATACAAATGAAAACAACGCTAAAGAATACACTCTGAAAGATTAGCAATTCATTTTATGGTGCTGTAAATTATTTCTAAAGATGCTTCTAGTCAGTTCTCAACATGACAGCCATTAAAACATTGTAAACACCAACTGTTACCATCTAAATCTCTCCTTAAGATTAGACAGAAGCGGGCTGGATCAAATACATAAGGCTCAGATCAAAGACAGTTATCAATCCAAGCATTTGCCTCCCTGGCTGCTGCTATCCAAAGCCAGGAGAAAGATGGCACCACTCTGATTTCATGTTTTCCAGTTTCAGCTGAATCCTCAAGCTGCCCTGTCTTCTGTCTTCTCCACACTCCTCCCATAAGTCTATTAACATGCTCAAATCTTGCCCTGTATAATAATCCTTCCCCCACTCTGTCATTCACATATTAACCAACTTCTCCCTTTTTTCCCTTTTCCGACAGTAAGACAGTTAAAAGTACACTACTGTTTATAGTTTAGGCAGACCTATAGGGGCACTGTTATAAGCACTTAACCTGCTAGGGTGGACCAGATCTGATAAACATTCACTCCCCTACCCTTGGAGCAGAATATGTCTATACAATGACTTTCGTCTTGACCATGTAAGTTAATTTGGCCAATGGATGTGAGTGTAGGAGACGTGAGCAACAGAATTCAACATACTTATGAAGTTTGCTTTGCCCTCATATGTACTTGTTATAAGCAGAGAAAAAGCATGCCCAGAGGCTACTGCCCTTTCAATCTTGACCCTAGAATGAGACATACAGAGCAGAACTGGCCCCAAAAGCCTAGTTAGCCTCTCTTGGCAGAGAGGTAGAGAGAACCAGACCCACAGGAGTCTGCCAGCCACAGCAGGATCCTGCTCTTTATCCTAAGGCCAATGGGGGGCCTTTAAAGGATGCAGCTCCTAGGCAAAGTCATCTCCATCCCATCCAGATACTGTTTCGGGTCCCTTTAATTCCTCCAGCATGCAGCATACCGTTATAGAAGCATGTAGTACAACACAATAATTGTTTATGCATTTACCACACCACCAATGCCAACTTGTCCCCCTACAATGGTAACTCTAATTCACGCTAAAGACAATAGTGACTAAGCTCTGGTAATCAGTGAGAGCTTAGAGGAACAGATATTTGCAATGATGGGTCTCACCCCTTTGAACACATGACCTGAATATTTCCGAGACAGGATAAGAAAAACACACGCAAAGCTAGGGGAGCAATCCACAACAGCCATGCCAATCTCAGAGCAGATCTTGACTGCTTGCTGTGCAGGCAGCAGAACTGAATCTGGGAAGCAGCTGGTGCTAGAGGAGGTGGCTCTGCCAGCTGCTACTAAAATAGACCAGAGAGTAGCAGGCATTTCATCAGCCATCAACCCTCTGCCCCCATGTGCATGGCGGACTCCTTGTTATTGAAGCCTCCACTTAAGCATCATCTCCTCAGTGAAGACATTCCTGACCACAAAATCTAAATAGCTTCCCAGGCAAACAACACCTCATCATTCTGTTTCGATTCTCGACACACAGCACTTGGTGCTCTCTGATGCTGAATGGTGTATGTGTTTACTGTCTGACTCCATCAACGAAAAACTGTAAGTTGTGGGAAGAAGGGGCCTTGCCTATGTCATTGTTATAACCCTACCACAGGGCCTGGTACATGGGCAGCACTTGGTAAGTAACTGTTAAATGAATGAATGAGAACGGGATGTCCTCTTTTACACACATCCTTCCCTTTGGTATTTGTTTTCCTCTGCAAGGCTGCTGCAAATGTTCCTGTTTAACAGTCATCTTCGAAGTCCACAAACATATGCAAGGTTTAATGTGTATTGTGTCTTTGCATTTTTCTGAGTAAAGAAACCCTAGCTTTCATTAGACAATCAAAGGATCCATATCTGCTATGAGACTAAATTGTCCCCTCACAACCACCAAAATAAATCATATGTTGATATCTTAACCCCTGATGTGACTATATTTGGAGACAGGACCTTGAAAGAGGTAATTAAGATTAAATGAGACCATAAGGGTGGGCCTCAATCCAATATAACTGGCATCCTTATAAAAAGAGTAAAACACTGGAGGGATGGGTATGTACACAAAAAAAGGCAATCTGCAAACCCAGGAGAAAGGTCTCGAGAGAAGCCAAACCTGCCGACAACCTTGACCTTGGGCTTCTAAGCCTTCAGAACTGTGAGAAATTTCTGTTGTTTAAGATATCCGGTCTGTGGCATTTTGTGATGACAGCCCTAGGACTCTAATACAATATCCCTGTAAAGTTGAGAACACCAATAAGAAGCTCCCATTTATTTGAGCAACTAAGTAGGCTATATTCCTTACATATATCGCTTCATTTCTTCATCCCCCTAATCCTGCTGAATGAATAGAATTGCTCCCATTCCACAGACCAGTAAATAAAGTCAGGACCTAAACCCAGTCAATAGTTCATCTTAGCTGCACACTAGAATCACCTGGAGAATGTGTAAAATCTCTCTTACCTGGCCAACCAGGAGAGATCCCAAGTTAATTGGTTCTCAAAGAGCCCAGGCATCTGGTACTTCTAATGATTAGCCAGAATTAAGAACCACTGAGTAAGGCAATCACAATCTCCAAAACCTTGTGATACTCTGGTTATGGGCCTCCCCAGGTTCTAACGGCAACGACTACTGCTAGCCTGTCAAAGGGCTCCCGCTCGTGGTATGCTCCGTGAATTTTGGTTATTTTGTCTCAGTCCACCTCCAATCGCCTGTTTCCACAACAGCCCACTATTTGCCTGGGGGTAATGCCCTCCCCCTCATACCATTCCTTATGGTTCAGGTGGGATTTTGCCAATTCCTAAGCATAAGCACAGGCACTGGTCCTAAACCCATCAGCACTTTCCATTATCCCTATCACATGACCTATGTTGTCCAGTCAGAAAGACCTCTGCACTTGTGTGGGAAAAGATGGGTCCCCAGGAGGCTATGAGGCGGGAACTGCTATGCAGTCCTGACCTCTCAAGATGAAAGCCTGCCTGTGAATAGGGCTAACACAGCAGCAGAGGAGCCAACAGAAAGAAATGGAGTTCAGGTGACACAACTAGAGACCTAGACTTGGGAAAGGTTTCAACTATAGAGATCTACACCCAGGCTTCTTAGTTGGGTGAGCCAACATATAGTGTCTTCGTACTCAAGACTGGCTGAGTTGAGTTGGGTTTTCTGAGATTGCAATTCATATCGTGCGTGTCATGTCAAACAAACACCTAGCCTCATGACTAGAAGGGTCTTCAGATATCAGTGGAGTGGTTTTCTAACTTTGTGTGTTGGGTAAGGAATTTGGATTTTATCCTGAGTTCAGCAGGATGCTCCTCAAGGGTTTTAAGCCAGCAAACTGGTGTTTCAAGATTTTCCTAAAAAAATTATACCGTTTCTGTATGCAACACATTTGGAAGGCTCAAAACTAGAGTCAAAAAAGTTAGATGACAGGCTCTTGGGCTCTCCTGGTGAGAAGAGATGAAGACCTAAGGCAGGACAAACGTAGTGAAAATGAGAGGACATGGGTTTGTAAATCATTTAGATCAGGGGTTGACTAGATTTTTCTATCAGGGGCCAGATAGTAAATATTTGCAGCTTTGCGAACCAGTGTTGCAACTGCCCAACACGGCCACTGCAGTACAAAAGCAGCAATAAATACATAAACTAATGAGCATAACTCTGTCCTAATAAAACTTTATTTAAGGAAATGGATGGTTGTTTGCCAAACCCTGACTTAGACAGTAAAAAGGGTCAAACTCAGTAATTGACTGGATGCGAGGAAGGAGGGAAAGGAAGAGTCAAGGCACTGCAGCTACTGGGTTTGAGGATCTTTATGTTCTTAGTGTTTGGCCCCAGAATCATAAATTCATTGAGTCGCTGAATGTCAGAGGATAGAAACTCATTAAAATTATACAGTTTAACCACCTCGTTTTAGTGGTTATGATATTGAGGGCAGGTGCCTCTGATGTAGCAGGTAGTTAGCAGTGCAGGCAGGACCAGAATTTCTAACTGGTTTCACTCATGCCTCCACTGTACTGCACTCCTCTCTTCTGTGCCTCTAGATAAAAACATTTCCCTCTCTGCCTTGAGACCACCATGTTATATGTAATAAAAATTATCATCTACTTAATAAGTAATACTAGACATCTATGATATGTCCCAGGTCCACTGAGAGACTGTCTCCCCTCTAGAAACCTTAAAATCTTATCTTTGTTATACACATTTTCCCCAAGCCATTTTTATGCTTCTGATTTTTTTTTTAGATCTGATATTTTTTTAAGTGGTTGTTAAACATACGTCATACTGCTCTGCTCTAAGGATTATTCACTTTCTAATCTGAACAATGTTTTATGTTAAAAGCATATAAAGAATTTATTCAAGCCAAGAACTAAAGCACTGCTTATTCAGCCTCATGACAGGAAAAGAATAAATCACAGACATGCATTATCAGAATATAACCACAGTTGACTCCAATTGAAGACCAAAAAATCCTACTAAAAGCCAAGTAAAATGCCTTATGCCTGCCATGCAAAACCAAAAACCATACAAAGAAAAAGGCTAGAAGAAAATATGCCAAATACTAACAGTGGCTGTCTTTTGAAGTTGGGTCCATGGATAATTTTTTCTTTCTACTTTCCAAAGGGTATACATAATAAGTGTGTAATTATAATTATTTTAAAAGGTTAATTTGAAAGGTAAGGAAATGTTGCTATGTTGCATTTTTTTAAATTCTTGAATTTCTAATAGTATCTTGCTCTAGGATAGTAACATAATATAGTAAATTATGCAAAAAATTTTAAAAAGCTTTAGGCTTGCAACAAACTATGCTTTTAGGTCTAAAAAGCTGATAAAGCTTTATAACTGGATAAATTATTTTTTCCTTCATGCCTATTGAATGATTCTTCTTTTAGTATTTCCAGACACCATATTCTCCTATTATCCTATTTTCCTATACAGTTGCCTTTTTCTCATCTCCTGACAAACCCAACGTGGTTGGCCAACTGCGTCTAATTTCAAGTTTTTCTGAACAATTATCTTTAAACACAATTGCTGGCTTCCCTGGTGGTGCAGTGGTTAAGAATCCGCCAGCCAATGCAGGGGACACGGGTTTGAGCCCTGGTCCGGGAAGATCCCACACGCCGTGGAGCAACTAAGCCCGTGAGTCACAACTACTGAGCCTGCGCTCTAGAGCCCGCATGCCTCGAGCCTGTGCTCCGCAACAAGAGAAGCCACCGCAGTGAGAAGCACGCGCACCGCAACGAAGAGCAGCTCCCACTCGCCGCAACTAGAGAAAGCCCGCGCGCAGCAACGAAGACCCAACACAGCCAAAAATAAATAAATAAATAAATTTTAAAAAATATTAAAAAAATAAACACAATTGCCTATTCTCCTTAGGAGCGAGGTCTTGCTCCCTTCTTGCTTCTTTCAGGGACTCTTGATCCTACTGGTGGCTCCCTGAGACCAGGAACACAGATGTCAAAACGAAGGACAAAGGCATTATCAGAGAGCAAGTGGTCATGCCAATAGGTGAGTCCTTTTGGTTCAACAGTTGGCTCTTCATAAAGGCCTGCTCAGCATCATCCAGCTCTCCTCAATCTCCACCCCAGTGATGAAGAACTGGCGGGAAGATGCAGAGAGAAAGAGCGGAGAAAAAGCTAGTCAGGATAGAAAGAGGCAGCTGTGGGTGACCTGTGGGGACATCTCTTCACTCTAAGTTCAAAAAGACCCAGTCGGCAGAAAAGAGCAGATGGGAAAGTCTCTAGGAAGCAGTCAGCAGAATGTGTGCTTAAATCAGGTTCCAAAATGCCGCCATCTGAACACACAAGTATCAGCAAGGTCCTAAGAGGAGCAGCTCTGTTAACCCAGCCAGCACTTTTCCACTTGCCCTTTTTCAGGCCAATTTATGGTTGGTGCCACTTCAACACCAACTCCTGATCTCAAATATAAAATATACTCTTGCCCCAATAAGTCCTATAAACAGGAAACCCTCTCTTTTGGGGTTGAATCTATGTTGGTTTGCGTGACTGCCTTGGTCAAATCTGAAGACTACACATGCACTACAACACTAGCATGAAAGTTAGGACATATAGGCTTTTTCCTACATGCTATCATACATTGTTCTAAAAGCCTGACGTGCTGAGCGAAATATGAATTCATCCAACAATTGTTTTCTGAGCACCTACTTTGCACCAGGTATTTTTCCAGGTGCTCAAATACATCCATGAAAAAACAAAGATGACAACTGTAGTGGAGGGAAATTTCTGGTTAAAAGAATCCTCTTCAGAGATGGAAATTACTAGAAAATCTACATTTAGATTGCTAACTTTCTTAAAAATATAACCAGACATTGAACCTGATCTGGAAGTTAATGAGTAACAAGGCATATACCCAGCAATCATATATTGGAGTTTGAATATTGGGTCTTCTGAGTAATTAACCAGCCCAATAAAAAAAAAAAAAGACTTAAAAATCCTGACATAAGACGACCCACTCCCTTGTCCTAAAAAATATCCAGCCAGTTCATCCTATAATGAAAACCATGAATGACAGGCCTAATTTATACATAGAGAACTTCCTAATTTTTTTTTTTAATGTGGGCTATGTGGGCAGAGAGCCTAATATCTACAAACATCTGACAACATCTAACCAAAAAAGACCAGAATGAATAGAAAGAAAAACATCCTGGAAGAAATACAGAGAGTGAGGTAAACCTCAATTGAAAAAAATTAAAATGTTAGCACTAACTAATATCTTTTCATATTTTATTGAGGATATTACATCCACAAAATAAGATTAGGATACTGTAAAAACTTCAGGAAGCCAAAAAAATCTCTGGAAAAGTTAAAAATGATAGTAGAAATTGTAAATGCCACAGAAATTTGAAAGATAAAATTAATCTACCAGAAAACAGAACAAAAAGAACAGAGATGAGAAATAGAAAACATAGACTTCAAAAATAAGAACCAGTCCAGGAACTTCATCATCTCAAAAACAGCAGCCAGAGAAATAAAGAACAGAATGAATTGAATAAAAGGAAATCCAACAAATAATTCAAAAAAGTTCTCAGAAATGAATGACGTTTCCACTTTGAAAAACCACTAAATACACAATGCAATGGAAAAACATAGACTCACACCAAAGCGCATTCTCATGAGATTTCTCAACACTAGGGATAAAAAGATAAAATAATTTCAAGAAAAAATGCATATTTCATACCAATGATCAAGAATCAGAAGGCTTCAGATTTCTCAAAACCAAAACTGGAAACTAGAAGATATTAGAGGCTTCAAAATTGTGAGGATGGCTTCCCTGGTGGCGCAGTGGTTGAGAGTCTGCCTGCCGATGCAGGGGACACGGGTTCGAGCCCTGGTCCGGGAAGATCCCACACGCCGTGGAGCAACTAAGCCCGTGAGCCACAACTACTGAGCCTGTACTCTAGAGCCCGTGAGCCACAACTACTGAGCCCGCGCGCCTCGAGCCTGTGCTCTGCAACGAGAAGCCACCGCAGTGAGAAGTACGCGCACTGCAACGAAGAGCAGCCCCTACTCGCCACAACTAGAGAAAGCCCGCGCGCAGCAACGAAGACCCAACACAGCCAAAAATAATTAATTTTTAAAAAATATTAAAAAAATAGCTGATTCACTTTGCTGTACAGCAGAAACACAACATTGTAAAGCAACTATACTCCAGTAAAAATAAAAAAAGATTAAAAAGAAATACAGCTTTAAGTATATTACTTAAAGTTATAAAAGTTAACCAATAAAAGGAAAAAAAAAGAATAAAAATGGCTGAACTGCTTCCACTGTATAAGAAGAAGAAAACATCAATGAAACATTAGGGAATAACTAGACAGACTAACATTAGGGAACAACTAGACAGACCAAAATAAAACTCCAGAAGAAAAGGATGGGTAGAAAACTTTGTTAAAGGAACATACTGAAATTTACAAGTATAAAATGCCTTGGCAATAATCAAATAAAAGTAGTGCACATGAAGCAATAAACTGTAATAAAAGTTGATGGGCATAACTAAAGAAACTTTTACAAGTGTGAGTTCTACAATTAACTTGGATCCTGTCCTCACCTTGCACAGACCTCTCATGCCACCTAATACACATACACCTTTCATTATAAAAGGTAAGTGTTTTCTATGGCTCTGACCTTGACAATGACCATCAACAAGTTACAGGAACAGAGCTGATAGAATGTGATGATACCTTGTGAAACATGGACAGAGTTATGTATTTGTTGCCCTCTCAAGGGCTCCCATCATCGCCCTCATTAGTGCTGTATCTAAAGAGAATGAGATTGATCACTGTGCTTACATTTTTTAAGGAGGAGGAGGGAGAATAAAATGCATTAATATTTTATCAAGAATTAAACAGCGGGCTTCCCTGGTGGTGCAGTGGTTGAGAGTCTGCCTGCCAATGCAGGGGACATGGGTTCGTACCCCGGTCCGGGAGGATCCCACGTGCCACGGGGTGGCTGGGCCCGTGAGCCATGGCCGCTGAGCCTGCGCGTCCGGAGTCTGTGCTCCGCAAAGGGAGAGGCCACAGCGGTGAGAGGCCCGTGTACCGAAAAAATAAATAAATAAATAAAGAGCAACCCCAACTGCTAGTATCAGCAAGTGCCTAATAAATGTTGGCTACTGTTATTCTTAGTTTCTTATTTCTGTGCTTACGATTTGTTTTCTTTCTATGGTAAATAGGAAGAATTTTCATACCTGAAAAAAGTTTTTAAATATTACTTTAATGTAACTATTTAGAAGATAGAGAATCAACAGAATACTGGGAGAGAAAAACAGGAACTTATCACTGGAGCCAGAGATTAGGTGCCTCCAGAGAACTACGTGACCTCAGGCCCCATTCTGGCTGCCTTCATCCATAACTGAAGAAAAATTCTGGATCCCTTTTAGATGATCCCACTTCAAGTTAGGCACTGCACCACGCCTCCCAAATCATGGCAGCAATGACAGAAGCCATAGTGAAAAAGACTTGAGACACCAAGCTCTAAATCTAAACTCTGTCGCTAATGAGTTGTGACCCTGGGTAAGGGAGCCTTCACATCCTTATTTATGAAATGGGAACAAAAGCGCCTGTTCCAGCTGCCAACGGGTCAGCTGTGGCTCAAATGAGAAGCTGTACTTTGGAAGGCACGGGGTGCTGTGTCAAGCCAGGGCAGTATGGTTACGATGATGATGGCCTTGGGGTGAGCCCCAGCAAACGCACGGGTGCCAAAGCTATCAGCTATTGAGTTTCAATTAAGAAACCCTGGCCAGGCAAAGCAGTCAGAGGGAGGCAGGAGCTTCATGGGGTTGTAGAGAGGCACTTAGCAAGCAATAGAATGAACATCAGCAAGGGAAAATCACTCTCCCTTACCATTAGAGTCAGGGACAATGGCCTCAGCACCCTGGAAACCTAAATCTTATGGCCTTTAAAAGCAGAAAGGGGGCAGGAGATTGAAGGAAATGGAGATGACGTTCCCGTCTTGGCAAAACTGTGAAGTTGGCCAAATTTATTTTCAGCATCTTTTCACCTTTCCTTTCTGACATCACTCCTACTTGCTGTTATTTTCCTGAAACCCCAACCCTGGCTGTAGGATCAGAGAGCCCTTGTGGTAC
Source organism: Monodon monoceros (assembly GCF_005190385.1). NCBI lineage: Eukaryota > Metazoa > Chordata > Mammalia > Artiodactyla > Monodontidae > Monodon > Monodon monoceros. The sequence continues at coordinate 18,335,463 of NW_021703770.1, read as the reverse complement.
CTGCTGGCTGGCCTATGCACCCAACCCCTGCTCCACAAGCGAGCACCCTCCCCCTCGCCAAGGCCTAAACTCTCCAGAAGAGGACTCATGTTCCGAAAATTATACCCTCCCAACATTTGAGAATTAGGAGTCCTCTGATTCCGTCCCTGTCCTACTTGGAGTTAGTTATTACAAAATAAACTCACATACAAGAAATTGTCAGTGACCCACATGTTCTTATAGATTATCCTTTAAAAATTTTTATCAATGTAACTGACATAACAGTATATTAGTAGGTGATTGTTTAAGAGTCTCACTTTTAAAGAAAATTCTGAAGATGATAATGTCTTCATTCAGTATTCCCCAAAGTGTCCTAACTAGGAAACTGGATGAACATCTTTTGGTTTTAATCGAATTCCAGCTTTACCATGTACTAGTTGAGTGAGTTAACATCTCTGTGCCCGTTTTGTTATTTGTAAATAGGGATGATAATGGTACCTACCTCACAGGATTCATGTGAAGTTTAATGAGTTAATATATGATAAGTAGTTATACTATGTGATAGGCACTGTTCTAGGTATTCATTTTTTTAATAGTCATGTTTTTATTTTAAAGTTACAACACTCCTATCTGTATCACCCACCCTTTCCAGAAAGAACACCTTCTCCAAGAGATAATACATCTAAACTCCAGATGGCCCTCGCTCTAACAGTTCTCTCTTTTATCCTTTGTATCTTCAAAATCTCCCTCCCTACTGGGTCAATGTACACACAGTCTAGAAACACTCTCAAATATTTCATAGCTTAAAAAATAAAGGCTTTCTTTGAACTGCTTCCCATCTAGGTTAGACCCCTTGGCTTCATTCTTCCAGTTTATCACCACATTTACAATTCCTCTGACCTTGATCTCTCCTTGCCATAACTATTTCTCCCTTCTTTCCTCTTCCATACATTCTTTCCATTTCTATACATTTGCATCAAGAGTTGCTTCCTTGACACCCTTGAAGTATTACGATGTGGATTTGCCTTCCCATTTCATCCGAATGCCAACCCCCTGGGCACTTCCCAGCACACGTCTTGCTGGCTGTCCTAGTGCATCAGGTGATGCTGAGACGCTCCGCTCTGAAATGGTTCCCCTACCTCCACTGGCTGCTTCTTCCCACCTCCTTCAGCTTCTTCCTCATCCCATCCCTTAACACTGCAGGTGCCTGGTGGTCACGCTCTTCTCACAGGAGATCTCCCTCTCTCGCCCACCTATTCTCTTGCCTTAGATATGTATATAGAAGGATGTGAGAAGCACATGTGAACATGTGGAAGAAAGGCCTTTGAGGTAGGCAGACCAGCATAAACCACATGGGAGGGATTCAAGGTGTCCTGTGAGCCAGCAGACAGCTGATCGCTGGGCCCTTTAAATATTAGGGAAGTTTCCTAAGGGAAAAGGGGTGGGAGATCAGCCTGGAGCAGGAAGGCTGTGGCACTCTGGGAAGGCCCCTGACTGCTTTAGAGTTTGAGCTAGATTTTATTGGCAGTGGAGCACCCCTGAAGGGTTGGGAGCAATTACGTGGCTGCCACACTCTATAACTACACGATCTCAAATCCTATGTTTCCTACCCTATGAAATATTTCTCACATCTGCTCTTCTGTTCCTTTCTTTTCCGTTATCTTATTATCACTTCAGCTTCCTTGTTTTTTCAGTTTCTCCAGGCTGTGATCAAACTTTCCATAGCAGTTAAATGTTTAAAAAAAAAACAAAAAACCTCTAAGAACTTCTCATGGGGAGTTCAGGGCAGTGGGAGGGCCATTGCTGTGGGCATGGTGGCTCCCCTGATTGAGAGTAGGGCCCTCTACACTGCCCACCCTGCCCATGTCCATACCGTTTTTACGTTTTCGCAACCCGAGCCTTGAATTTAAAGCAACTGTAAGCCCCATGAGGGGAAGGTTCATGGCCTTACATTCTTTTATATCACTCGGTGGATCCCGTTCACAGAGCTGAGCTTATCACAAGTGCACGACGAATATTTGTTATTCAAATAAAATAGAAATGCACACTAATTTGTGCTGGGCACACAAGTGAATGTGGAAAGTCTCATGGGAAAACAATAGCCACAGCAAAACCCCAAAGACCTCGGGCTCCTTACAAAGAGGGAAGCTAAAGTGTAGAAAGCCAAGATCAAGATAAATGCCTTCTCAGAGATTTGATCTAAAAACCTGGAATAGTTTTCCCTATTGTAGAGCCCAAATAAGCAATGTTTTGTTTATTACACTGGTTTCTTTTCCCCCCTTCAATTACTAATGTTCCCAATAGACAGCTACTAAACCAGAACCAAACTACCAAATTAAAACAAAACCAGAAAGCAACACAGGACGGTGAAAAAGCATGGACTCTAGAATATGGCAAAGTTGGCAACAAAGCCCTGTCCTACCAGGAATTAGCTGTGTAAGCCTTATCAGTACTTACCTTCTCTGGACCTAAAGTCTCTCAGCTATTGGCTGGGAAAACCACCTATCCCATTGCATTATGAAAACTAATGTTTGGAGAATGGCCATCAAGAGGCTGGCTCAGAGTAGTCAGTAGTAACTAACAAAAAGATATTAGTTCTCTTGTTTACTCAACAAATAGTTGTGTGCTATGTGCCAGACATAGTTGTAGGCACTAGAGATTTATCAGAATAAAAAAGTCAAATGGATGTTCTCATGGAGATCATGGTGCTCATCCTTAGTCCCTGGAGAAAAGAATAAAAGCCCCTGTCCCCTTTGCCATGAAAAATACACATAATGTCCATATATATATTGTGCACATAGTTTAAGGGGGTCAAGGATCCCATGAGACCTTCAGTCCCCTCTTGTGATCTTAGATTAAGAATTCTGTCTGCATACCAGCATCTCCAAATATGCTTATTAAGAATGACTCAGGGGCTTCCCTGGTGGCGCAGTGGTTGAGAGTCCGCCTGCCGATGCAGGGGACACGGGTTCGTGCCCCGGTCCGGGAGGATCCCACATGCCGCGGAGCGGCTGGGCCCGTGAGCCATGGCCGCTGAGCCTGCGCGTCCGGAGCCTGTGCTCCGCAGCGGGAGAGGCCACAGCAGTGAGAGGCCCGCGTACCGCAAAAAAAAAAAAAAAAAAAAAAAAAGAATGACTCAGGCCATGTGTTATATTCAAGGCCCCATTTCTGACTTATTAAAAAGTACCATCCAAGTGCCCCAGAAGAATCTTAAAGGAAACACTACATAAGAAGATCTGTCTTCAGAACACCTGCTTTTCCTAAGCTTATCCACGATATTATAGGACTATAAATCAAACCCTGCTAGAGACTGGCATATATTAGATGCTCGATAAATACCTGTGAATGTAAAATGAAGGACATTCTATTTCCAACCTACAGTAAGTCAGTGCTATACCTACCTAAATTTCCTAGATGACCCTTAACACCAAACTCCAGACAAAATCAAGTGCAAAGTACATCTACTGAAGCCAGGTTAGTATTATATTTTCACCTCTATGTAATGCACAGGCACCTTCTCAAACGAAAAACACGAAAACCCTATATTGATATTTTACAACCTCAAACAGGGTAGCGTAGGGTTAAGGCAACCATGTATCATAAGAATTCTGTAGCTATCCTAAATTCAAATATCCCATCCCACGGTCCCAGAGACCAGTGGGAAATCCTAACGTGTCCATACCCAAATTATACCTCCAAGACCATGTTTTGCGTTTGGAAGCAATTCTGTTATCAGGCCCTCTACCCAATTTGTGGCTGAGCAAAATGTGGTCTTTGGGAGCAGTGCTTGGTTTACCTGCAATGTATGAAGGGAGAGCTCATGACCCAACTCTCAAACAGAATCACACACAGCTGCAAAACAAGCTTGGCCGCTGCCGTACTCAAAATTTAAATCACTCTAGAGACTGGGTCAACTAACCTTTTCTTAGGCTTCATAAAATGGAGTCTTTGGCTCCTGTGATGACTCCCCTTGGTGGGCAAGACCAATTCCTTCCAGGGACAGGTTAAGTGTTTCCTGCTCCAGTTAAACTCCGTTTCCGTGGCCTCTCAAACATGGTCTTCCCTATTTTGTCTTCATGTTCTTACCCAAATTTCCTCCAAAGGTAAGCCCTCCCTCATCTAGGCTGCTTTCCTTACCTGTTTTGCTACAATAACCAAAAAAAAAATCAATATCCAGAACTTGATGGCAAATTCCTGTTACTGTGCATTATAAAAGGGAATTTAAACAGCTTTCTTTTGGATGCAAAACCAGTGGTGTTTCTAGGCTATATCCATCCTTGAAGTCTGGACTAACCTGGAAACCAGGGTGTATGTCTGCCATTGCTATACTTGCGTGCTCTTCTGTAACATAGCTCAAGGAACCCACTTCTGGAAAACTGTTTCCTTCTAATCCCATTCAACCGCCTGCTTAGTCCCCGTTCTCTTATTCTTGTGAGGTCCTCATTATCAGCAGAGGATTAGTGGAAAAAAAATCCAAATTGAGGAAAATACGTGTGAGACACAGTAACTTTAGAGAAGTTTGACAGTTTCTTATACGTTAAAACACACTATGACTCCAAAATTCCACTCCTAGCTATTTATACAAGAGAAATAAATATGTTCACACAAAAACCTGCATGCAACTATTGATAGTGATTTCTTCATTATTACCCCAAACTGGAAACAATCCAAATGTATGACTGGTGAATAAACTGTGGTACATCCATCCAATGGAATACTACTCACCAACTAAAAGGACTGAATGATTGATACACGCAACAACATGGATGACTCCCAAATGCATTTCACTAAATGAAAGAACTCAGACTCAGGTGACAACATAGTACATGATATCATTTGTATAACCTTCTGGAAAAGGCAAAAGTATAAAGACAATTCAGTGCAGTGTGTGTCAGGGGTTGTGAATAGAGTAAAGGGTAACTAAAGGGCACAAGAAAACTTTTTGGGCTGTAGGAACTGAACTTGATTGTCTTGGTGGTTGCAAGACTGAATACATTGTATACATTTGCCAAAACTCAAAGAACTTCAAAAGGTAAATTTTACTGAATGTAAATTATACCTAAATAATCTGATTTTTAAACTTTTTTACAGTACTAATATAGAACATGGAGAAAAATCTTGAAATAGGGACTCAATTTTCAAAACTTAATAGTGAAACAGTCTGAATGATACTTTATCTTGAAAGGAGAAATGGAGTTTATCTCCCATTTAACCAAACTTATAGTTGTAAATGTGTTAATTCTTAGAACAAAAAACAAAAAAAAAAATCAATTGTTTGTTATATAATTCCTGCAACAAGATTTATGTCAGCAGGACAAAACATTTTTCATTTCATGTTTGACTTTTCACAGCCCATTTATAAAGATCATTTTTTCCCCAAAGTATTATATTTCAGGGCATCACTTTTTACTAAAGACTTTTCCTAATCCTTAGGTGGTCTAATATTTTTCTTTGGTTCCTACCAAAACAGTGTCTTAGGTCAATTTTCTCTTCTTTAATGGTTACCTGGCCTAACTCAGACAAATCTTAATTGGGTCACAGCTGTGTGATTCCATCAGTTTTCCAATGTCACTTTCATAAGAGTCCATGAATTTTTTTCCTCTTTTTCATGGCCTGAAATTTCTCTTTGCAGTCAATTTACATACACATTGTATGACTGGGCAATTATCAGACCATCTAAGAGAGCCCAGCCTACCAAATTGTGGGTGTTAAGTGGAAAGTAAATTTTTTGTAGGGAGAGATTATTTAAGTGTTGAGTCTCTAATGAATAAATACACTCATATTATGATCACTTTTACTTTTCGTTGCTACCTCATAACTTCAGGGAATTACATAATGAATACCATTCCTTTCTTAGCAACTACAATTATACCAGACACTGTACTACCACAGGGCCATAAAAATGGCTTAGATGCTTTCTTAAACGTGGCAGGAAGACAAGGAAAGACAGCGGCATCACCATCATCTTGTCCAATATTTGCTTAGTGTTTATTGAGCAACTACCAAACCAGGTCCTAAGAGCTCTGATACTGACTGAATCCTCTCAACACGCCTACGAGGTCATCACTAATAATATCCCCATCTGACAGATGAGCAGAGAAGTCTCAGAGCTGCTCAGGCCCACAGCACAGGCCCTTGGCAGGGCTGGGGCTCACACCCAATCTGCCTGCAGTGCTCGTATACTTACAGACAGCACTGTGTGTGCTACAGCTCCCATGGTGAGGCACCAGCAGGCCTGAGGTCATTCTGTACCTATGGCCAATCCACAAACATCCAATCCCTGAAGACGTGGTATTTACTGGACAGAACAGCACCAAACACCTTCTAGAGCATCAAGGGCAGCTGAGAAGCAAAGGAATTGAACTTGCCAGCTGGCTCCTCCCAGCCCCAGGTGCCCTTGGAAAAAGGCTGCAGAAAGAAGGCCGTGGGGTGGCCACCCCTGTCACCTGACAAATGCCACCCCTGTGTGCTCTTCCCTCGGGAGGCGAGCTATAAGAGCAGCTTCTTGCACCCACGCGTTAGAAAAATCAGACTAAATATAGCCAAGTTTGCTCTCATGAGCCAGCTCTGAGCTGCTACATCCATATCAGAAAACTGGGGAAGAATCAGTTTGATTTACAGGAGAGCAGCTTTCCTTGTTTGCTCTTGTAGCTACAAAAGGACCATGGGCAAGATCCAGCGGGGCTGCAGGGAGTGCTGGAGGTCTGGCCAAGCAGATAATCGAGCCCACAGGGAAAGGAACTTACCAGACGTGAGAGGAGCATCCTCATTAACGTTCCTGCCCATGGAGGGCTAAACAACCACAACACCAGGACCTGGGGGGGGGTAGCACACATTCCACATACAGCCCTCTGTTCCACGCCCTTCCCCCATTCCCCACCCATCAGTATTATACTCAACAGCTCACTCAAATGCTATCCCCTTGGTTGGGCCATCCCATCCTGTCCAGATCAGAACCAAATGCTCCATTTGTTCTCCGACCGCCCACGTTATGCTGCTTGTACTTTTATTTAGCACTTATATCATGCAGCCTAATCTGAATCTCTGTCTCCAGCCAAGTGGAGGCGGGGGACGGCTAAGCTTCCTTCTTAGTGGCCCCCCCAAATCTAGTAGAGTTCCTTGCACACAGGCAAGGAACTCTCCTGCTTATCAACAGCAAATGCAAAACCTGCCTGAATGCCAGGAAAAGGGAGTTTGCAATTTTCTTCATTAAACGCACAATGTCTGACGCTCAGTCCCCAGAGTTCAGGCACAGGTTTCAGATCCCAGGCTGTCCTTGCTGGGATGTGTCCCACAGCATTACGGATCACAGCTACACCGCCAGAGGTTCTACACCACCTCACCCTTGTTAGCACCAGCCCTAGTTCCTTCTGGCCAAAGAGCACAGCAAGACAGACAAGAAAGAAGGGTGGGCGCAAGGGCGTGGCCAGGTAACAGCAGGATTAGACTGAAGCCCTGTCTGAACCAGTTAGAGGTCACAGAGAAGAGCCAGGAGTGGCAGGAACTCCTGCCGCAGCAAGTGCAGAAGCAGGGCTCGCCCTCACGCACAGTCACTGGACGGGAGTTTTCAGCGAAGCCTTCATGTTCACCACTCTCACATCCTAAAATAGAGTGATGGATACAAGCTGCTGCTGCAGGACAGTCAGATCTCGTTGGCTAGGGAACAAAATAAATATTAGAAAAAAAGAATAAAAGACCCTTGGTGCAAAGTGAAATGAAAGAGAATCGAGTAGCAGGTAGTTGAACACTAACACCGGGATGCTGCACGGAGCTGAGAGGGAAGCGTGTTGACAGTCACGCTGCTTTTACAACAAGCACTCTGCAAGTGAACGCAGCTGGGAGTTCTTCTTGGGGGGGTGTATAGGGGCTACCACAGAAATCAGATGCACTCATTAGCCTACCCATTCATTCATTCAGTCTGCCATTCATTCACTGATTCGTTTGTTTAACAAACCTCACACGGAGTCTACCATGGGCCAGGCGTAAGGCACCGTGCCTGCCCTCAGAAAGCACCACCAAGCAGAACTGCACGTAAACCTTGTTCTCAACATGGAAACGCAGTTAGAAAAAACTGGAGGCAGGCTAGTACCAGGAGAGCCACCGTCCTCCTTACTTCCCGTGGCACAGGGGCAATCCAAGAGAATGGCACTGCTGGTCCCTCTCCGCCCTCTATGGGCTCTCCTCTGGTGAGGAGAAGACAAGTGGTGACGTGAAAGCCTGTGAAAAGGAACAATGCATCCGGAGTTGGGGGCTCTCTCCCTCTGGGTCCCAGATGCCTGCTGCAGGAGCCCATCTTCTCTCTGCTGTCCAGGCTGCCCGTGTTACAGAGGCAGGCGGTCCTGTGAGGGGTAAACTCGCTGCTGGGGTGCAGTAGTAGCAAACCCACTTTACCATCCGGCCCAAAGTCAGGAAGAATAACCCCTGCACCCTTGTAATCAAGATGACGTCTTTATCCCCCTCTGTGATTGTGACTCAGTTCCGAATGCCAGCAGGGTACAAAGTCATCATTTACGATTGCTTCTCTTTGCCACGAGGTTCCGAGGTATCTTGTTTTCCCTTTTTTCCCCAGCCGCTGCTATGATTACTTATCCTTACAATATTTTGGTGATGGGAAGTTTCGTTACTCTTTTACAGGAGAAAAACTATAGAACCTGAACACTGAATGACTAATCAGGGGCCATGTGATGAGTCAGTTTGTTCACTTCGGATGTAAAATGTGGATCCCTCAGCCCAATGTCACACAGAGCACATAGCCTACAACTGGAAATCTTTTTGGAGGGTGGTGAATATTGGGACTCGTCTTTCTGCCATGGAAGAGGAGCTATTATTCTATTAGATCTGGAATAGAAACACTATGTACAAAATTTATCCACTCCATTTTCTTATACAGCTGACGATGAAGCAAGGAGGAGACGAAATGTGGCCCAGGAATAGGAGAAGCCTTCTCTTGCTCTGGGGCATTTATACTTCACTCATGAAACAATTACTGAGGTCCAAATAAGTGCTAGACACCAATCTTGGAATACAGAGGTGAATACGGTACTACGCCTGATGAATCCACGTTTTTCCTCTCCCTTCAACCCATTAATATTAGAAAACAGTGCCTCAATGAAGACAACTGTCTATGCAATCTGTCCATGGAGAAGGGATTACTCTCGGTTTCTACAGGCTACCTCCTTTCTAGAGGTCCTAGTTCTCCAGCTATTTGGAGTAATTTCTTATAATCTTTTTTTAAGACAATGGATGCCAATACAATCCCAATCGGAATGCAGACCATAACGTGGTCTGTGGCTGGAAAGCACAGCTTTAAGCTGCCCATAAATGTAAGGCTTGGGTCACAACCAGATTAGGGAGTAGACATAGGATGCTGTAATTAATTCAAAGAAAGCCTAACCCAGGGTAGCCATAAAATAACTCCAAGCTACAAGTTAAGCAAAATGAATGAGCCCCCTACTTGCTCTTAACACTTTTACAAGTTCAAGCTTACTTAAGAAAACAGGTTACACATTGTAAGAAAAACAAAAAACAAAACAAAAAAAACTTCTAATTTGCTACTAATTACAAAGACTGGCATGAATAAGTGAAAGTTCAGGATACAAAACAGGTTCCAAACAGTACCGCTTTTTTTTTTTTTATAGGAGAAGTATGGGAGGGAGTGCAAGTAATATTTACTGAGAATCCATGTCCTAGCCACTCTTAATAAGCCCTTTCCTTTATTTAATCTTCACAACTTTAGTGGGACCTAAACAGTAGTGTGCCCATTTTTTCCAGATGCAGAAACTAAATCTTAGATGTTAAGCAACATGTATTATATTTCCTATTCCATTTCCTCTGGCAATATTCCTTATTCTCTAAATCAGTGTTTCTCAGTGAGCTTGGGGAAACTGGTTGTTCCTTGGTTTTGGGTTGGGAAATTTGTATGAGACAGCCATGCACTATAGGACACTTAGGACATCCTTGGCCCATGGGCATAAAATATCAATACCAGCCCCTGCATATCTCAAACATGCCCTAGGAGGACAATGTCCCTCCTCAGGTGAGAGCCACTGCCTTCAATCCTCTCAAAAGTTCCTTATTTTATGGCATTTGGGCTCCTAAGGAAGCCCCATGCACCCGTATGGAGTCAGTTACAAAAGCTCCATGGATTTATTTCCCATGCATTTCATGAGCATTTATTGAGTACCTATCATGGGTCAGGTAGTGTACTATTGCCTGGGAGTATAAATTCAAAGAGTACATGGTCCCCACTCCCCAGGGGCTGTAGTCTTAGACTCTAGTGAGAGACATTAAGTACGGCAAGTGTTAAATGTAAGCACAGGGGCTTCCCTGGTGGTGCAGTGGTTGAGAGTCCGCCTGCCGATGCAGGGGACACGGGTTCGTGCCCTGGTCTGGGAAGATCCCACATGCCGCAGAGCGGCTGGGCTCGTGAGCCATGGCTGCTGAGCCTGCGCGTCCGGAGCCTGTGCTCCACAACGGGAGAGGCCACAACAGTGAGAGGCCTGCGTACCGCAAAAAAAAAAAAAAAAAAAAAAGTAAGCACAGGTGCTGAGGAGACAATGCAGGAGGCACCTCCCACAGACTGGTCAGGGCACTCAGAAGGCAGAGGGAAGGGAGGGTTGAGACAGGTTCCCAGAGGAGGTGAAGTTTTCCCTGAGCCTTGAAAGACCAAACAACAGTAGCTAGGAAGGGCCAAGTTCAAACCAAGAAAGCTGCCTTTGTAAAGACCAGAGATAGGAATATTTGCAGTCAAAGTTTAAAATATTCCCTTTATTCTTCAAGTTGAGGCCTCATTGTGATTCAAACTCAGGATCTCCTGTTTACTAGACAGGCACTTTAACCAAACAAGTCAATAGAAAATAAAATAAGCTCTCCACAGTCCAGGCATACTTCCTTTCAAAGCCTTTGTTTTCATAAGGGCTGCCTTCGCTGGTATAATAACCCATCAGACAAGATATATGACTAACTCTATACTTCTTCCAGCGAGCAGGAAATTGCTTTCAAGTACATCATGGACTGGCACCCAGTGGGAGTGCCCTTCACTTGAGGACACAGAAGAGTGAGGAAGAGAAGAGATAATGTCATCTGAGGGGTGAGGTAGAGAGGTGCCAGTAGGTCAACAACTTGCCCTTAGCCTCAAGCTCAGAATGAACTTTATCTTATGTTTTTTGTTTTTTTTCATCTCAAGTCTTGTCTCAGTTACCATCAACCGTAACAATGCAAAAAGCCAGATTCTCACCCTATTATTACATTTGCACAGAAAACTTTGGTTATTTGTTTTTTCAAAGCCATATATATGAGATTTATATAGGTGTATATAGATTTATATATATATATATGTATAAATTTAAAAGCCAAATATATAAGAACAGTAAAGGTAGGTAGATAGGTGGATAGAAGTGCCCAGCTGGGGATCTCTGAACCTGAGACAGTTTCCTGAGTTAATGGGTGCTGACCACAAGAGCTGGGTTATTGCCACTTCAAGTTGTTAAGTGATTACAAAGAGAGCAAGAGTCAGATTAGTTCAGTTGCTCTCACCTGGGGCGGGTAGGGGAGAGGGACGCCAGCAAACCCTTGTGGTTCCTTCTTGCTTTCAGCCTCCAAGGAACAGGCTCACTTCCCCTTGGCAAGGAGTCTGCTGCAGCTGGCAGGCATGCCCTCTTTTTCCAACACCAACTTCCCCTCTGACCTGAGCCACACTCAGAAGCCATAATTCTGTAAATGAACTTACCCTCCCCTTTAGTCCCACGATCATTTCAATTTATCATTCAGGCACAGTGTGACTGCTCGTTTGACATCACAAACACGTCTGGCCCACATATTTTTCCCCAGAAACTACCCTCAACAAGAAAGCCAGTCTTCCGAGGTGAGAGCATCTGAAATGAAAACTTGGGATCCCACACAAACCGCCTGTCCCTGCTTTCAACCAGGCAGTTCAAAGGTGGCAACATCATAGAGCCCAAACTGCAAAGCCAAAGGCCAAAATTATAGGAGGAAAGCAGAAGGTGGGCTTCAAAGAAAAGAATTCACCCCAATGGAAGAGGCTGGCTGTCCTTATTCCTGGCTGATTCCATTTCGTTTCTATAAACTTTGCTAACCTCGGGAGGGTTGTATAAAGAGACAGGTGTAGGGACACCTCCACCCTCTGGGTACATCTGCTGCTATCGCTGCTGCGTACTCATGACGAGGGGCCCTCGACCCAACAGCAGTCCATGCTTCCCGATGACGCACCTGGCGAGGGTCTTCTCCCATGTGTGGAGGCCAAAGTGAGCATCCTCAACCTCGAGGTCACCGAGCCGGCCCTGGCGGGATGCGGCAGCGAAAAGGGCACCTCGGGGCTGAGACCTCCAAGCGCTCTCTCAGGCTTTTCCCCCATATCCAGCACATCATTTCGCATTAGGGACACTCTTCTCCTCCAACCGGAGAGTGCTGCGCATCTACCTGTCTTTCCAAAGTAACTGAATAAAGCACCTACTGGCTCTCCGTGGCTCAGGTGAGTGCCAAGAGGTGTAAGATGAAAGGGCCCGCTTGCCACCACCCACTTTCCTCTCCTCCCCAAGCTTCCCCAAGCTTCATCGGGGATGTGTGTATCGGGGTGCGCGGGTTAAGAGGGGGCTTAAAATGCCCAAGCGTCCCTTACCTTCCACAGCCATTCTCTCAGAGCTTCCCTAACGCATGCATAATTTTCTGGGCCGAGATACTCCTCCTGCCCCGCGCTCCCCTCCCTCCTCGCGCTTTCGCCTAAATATTCTGCGCTCATCTGCTCCAGGACCAACCTGCCGCGGTCACGCAAAGCGAGGCTGGCGGCTCCCGGCTCGGCGCAGAGCAGCCTGGGAATTGTAGTTCCATCTCTTTCCTCAGACCAGGGAGAGCACCCCGAGTCCTGAGAAGGGCACGGCCCCGCCTCCACACTGGGATGGCATCGCCGGCTTCGTCGGGCCCAGGCAGAGAAATCCCTCTTGGCGGGGCGGGGGGGGTCTCATGAGTAGACCCGGGGACCCTGGGAGGTAGCGGGGACTACATTTCCCAAGATGCCGTGCGCTGGATTTCGTTCCGCGCCGGGAGCGGAGACCCGTGATTGAGCTCTTCCCTGTTGATTAGAAGTGGGTAAGCACCTGGCAGGGCTCGTGCGGGAGGCAGGAGGCGGCGGGGTTTGTGGTGTGACCTTCTAGGCTTGTCGCTGGCCTCCTTGGCCACCCAGTTAGTGAGGGGAGCAGAGCCGCCGGTCGGCTCTGTTTTTCCGCCTGGGCCAGAGAGCCGCTGCACAGGGTGCGGTTGAAACTTGTTCCTCTGAGACCTGGGAAGTGGGTTACGGAGAATCTTGCGAGGTGATACAGCTGTATTCTGATCCTCCAGGTGATTCAGGTGGCTAAACACTTCGCGTAGGCATGGGGGATGGCCTATAAAACCCGAATAGGTATCACCCCTAAGGGGTTATTAGAAACAAAATCTGGGAACCAGGATTCCACCTGAGGATGTCAGATGATGGAAACCTGTGTGACTTCCAAGACAGGAGGCTTTCAGCTTGACTGGTCTGGGAGCCCCTTGGCGGTCAGTGATAGGGCCTAATAATTAACAGCATCTGAGAGTGTTCTTTCAACTTATGAACTTCTGTCCTAACTCCAGGTACTGGGAGTGCTATAAGCAGACAGGAAAAAGAATCACGCTGAAGGCAGTAGAATTCCAGAGCTGGTAAATACTGATAAGAATGAAGTTCCCAGACTTTTTTTCCCGCGTGTGGAAATTCAGATGCAATTATCGCTGGTAGAGGTGAGGGAATGGCCTTGGGAACAGATCAGACTCTGGACTCCAGTAAGATTTTTAAAGGCCTGGAGCTCAGAATTTCATATGGTCCACCCAGCCCCCAGCTCTTCTGCCCCTACCCCATATTTAATTTTTAAAGAAATTACTCTGGAAAATAACTCCAAGGAAATACAAGGATTCGATTCTTCCTGTCATGATGACTACTTAGATTTTCTTTGTCCCTCTTGGTGATAATTTTTTTTTTTTTAAACACTGAACAATTTTGTTTCTGAGCGCATATGTGCACACCTGTTTTTGTGGCCACTAGGTATGTGCTTAGTCCTCCTATTGGGTAACATGGCCGTGTCTGGGTACTTTTAAAAATACCTGTAACCAGTAAATGCCCTTGGTGATACTTTAACTCTGAGTTCATGGAGCTGTACGCAATTCAAACACAAGCCTTCCATCCTTGGTACAGTAGAGAGAGTCCTGTTCAGTGAGACATGCTTGCCATGGGCAAAATAAGTTAAAATAATGATAATATTAATAATACCAACGCTGACAAAGTGCATCAGAATCTCTGGAGGTAGGGCTCCCATCCCCAGCACTGTTTTTTCTTTTTTCAAGTACTTCAGGAGATTCTAATCTGTAGCTTCTATTGCACAATCTTGTTAAAGGGATAGAGACCAAAATGCCTGGGTAAGAAGGAAAGAGGGGGCATATTGGGCATTCCTCTCTGTTTCCTGCTCTGTTAACCTGTCACTGAGTCTTGTTGCATCTTCTTGAGTGTGGGCTTCCTCTCTACTCTCTCTGCTGTATTTAAGTAATGTTAGTGCCTCCACTGGTTCCACGAGGTCAGGGCTAGACTCTGGTACTGCTCACCTTTGATGTTCCAGCCACCAGCACTGTCTGGCACATAATAAATATTTAATACATATATTATGTGTTTATAAATCATGCCTGGCTGAAGGAGTGTGTGAATAAGCTACCTAATGATGATTAGGTCTCCATTTTCCCCCATGAAACTGCAAGTTCGTATTTCACTTTTGTTTGTTTTAATGTTTCATACTCTTCAAAGTAGATATTTTCATCAATTCAAAAATGACCTAGAGACAAGTTAATCTAAGCCCCCTCATTTCACAGTTAAGGCAGAAAAGTTGAAGGGTTTGCCCAGATCACACCGTGGCCAAACAGTGTCCACAACTTGTCCAGACCAAGGCTCTTTTGACGAGGACAGGGGTGGGTTGGGGGAAGATTTCTGTTGCTCTAGACACAGCTCAGCTTGGTTTGATGGCTTAGCTTTAAGTCAAAGAGGCTGGGGCAGCTTTGTTCCTCACTGCTGGGGTGTGGGTAGGTTGGGGGAACTCTGCCCCAGGCTGAAGGAGGAAGCCATTCTCCTAGCAATGGCAGAGGAGCAAGAGGACAAAAGGAAGTGTGCAAGGCTTTTTAAGGCCTGGCTCTGAACTGGGGCACTGTCGCTTCTTCCCCCATGTCATTTGTCAAAGCAAGTCACATGGCCAACCTCAAAGTTGGGGTGTGAGGAAATATACTCTGGCCATGAAGAAGCCATGGCAAGGATGCGAATGCAGGGAAGGATGAAGAATTGGGTTAACTCCTCAGTCTCCACAATGACTGTGTATTAGCCTCCTGTGGCTGCTGTCGCGAAGTTCTGTAAGATGGGTGGCTGAAAACAATGGAAATCTACTCTTTCACAGTCCTAGAGGCTAGAATTCTGAAACCCAGGTGTTGGTAGGGCCATACTTCCTCAGAAGGCTGTAGGGAAGCATCCTCTTTTGCCTCTTCCTAGCTTCTAGTCTAAGTTGCTAGCAATCCTTGGGGTTCCTTGGCTTGCAGCTACATCATTGCCATCTCTGCCAACATCATCACATGGTGGTCTTCCTCATGAGTATGTCTCTGTCTCTAAATCTCTTGTATGAGGACACCAGTCATTGTATTTAGGGCCAACCCTGATCCAGTATGATTTCACCTTAATTTGATTACATCTACAAAAACCCCATTTCCAAATAAGGTCACATTCACAAGTATCTGGGGTTAGGAATCCAACATATCTATCTGGGGGACACAGTTCAACCCACAGCAGACTGGAATCTTCTACCATCTTTTATAAACTAGAGCAGTTGTTCTCAAGGGCTGGGTGCTGAACCCAGCACATGAGCATCACCTGGGAGCTGGTTAATTAAAATTCTTGGGCTTCAACCCAGACCTACTGAATCAGAAACTTAGGGGTTTAGGATCCAGCAATCTGTGGTGTCACAAGTCTGCCAAGTGATTTTAATTCATGCTAAAGTTTGAGAACCACTACCAAAGAAGACATTAGGACCCAGACTTTGCAAAGAGGTCAATTTAGCCATTGTTCTTAAGAAGGAGGGAGAAGTGGGACACAATCCCGATTGGGTGCCAGCCATTGTGTATCTGCATGTGTGTGTTTCTGAGTACAGAGGGGTGCTAGAATAAGCAATGGGGGCATTTTGCTGGTGGCAAAATGACAGGGGGAAGGTGCTAGAAATAGAGCAGGTTTAACCAATTCACTGAGTACTAAGGATATAATTTTAAGGAATCTAGGTCCTATTTGCCTCCTGGAATAGTGGAGTTGTATAAGCAGTGTTCTTATACTCCAGAGTCATCACAATGAATCTTCATTTTGTGTGGGTGTGAGAAAGATGGGAGGGGTCATCGGGGCTGGCTCCTGAGTCTGGCCTGAGCTATGCTGGGAAGAAAATGAGAAAATGTAGGCAAGGCTTTGAACAGTGTTCAGTACATTTGTGGAAATGATTATTACCAAAGACCTGTTGCTGACTCCACAGTTCTGTCTTCAGCCAGTTCTGGAAAAGTATGACCCTGGGAGCCCTGTGGCTGTATGTGCCACAGGTGAATAAAGCATTTCAGGCGTGGGGCACGGGAAGTTAATTTACCAGAGAGCCACATGTAATGTTCAGCTAAACTTGGCAAAGCGCTGTCAGAGCTTAGATTCTCCAGTAAAAATGGAGAGTAAAAATAAAAAATGGGCAACTTTGCCCTTGAAAATGGTTTACATTGCCTTTGAAATACAGGACATGTAATTTTTTTTTTTTTTTTTTGCGGTACGCGAGCCTCTCACTGTCGTGGCCTCTCCCGTTGCGGAGCACAGGCTCCGGACGCGCAGGCTCAGCGGCCATGGCTCACGGGCCTAGCCACTCCGCGGCATGTGGGATCTTCCCGGCCCGGGGCACGAACCTGTGTCCCCTGCATCGGCAGGCAGACTCTCAACCGCTGCGCCACCAGGGAAGCCCAGGACATGTAATTTTTTATATATACAGTACTGCAGAATAATTTCCTAGCACACCAAAATTGGAAAACATAAAGAAAACACTATTAGGAAAGTCTTTAAGCAAATGTCCCTATATTTAAAGTATTCTTCCTTTAAAATAACAATGAAATTCCTAATTGTGAATGGGGCGATGGATAGACAGTGCTGAACTCTAATATCTTAATATACTGTTTGGTTTTGTGGGGATTAAACGAGAGAACTAAAGCTCCATCTTAGAATAGAGGCAGTTTTCTAAAGAAATGGGAGTTTGTTCAATAGATTTAACCTACCTATATGAATCAAACACTAATGGAGTGGTTATGATTTGCCAGAAATCCGTCTAAGTGCTTTAAAAACACTCCAGCATTCTGGCTTTGCAGGCCATGCGCTTAACCACTATACAATCTCACCTTTCTAATTTTTCACATATTGTGTTTCCACCATATTCAGTTTTGCAGAGTGCGGACCAAGGTCAAAACTTGGAGCTGGATACACTGATATCAGGTGTGGACCCAAAGGAACTACTCCACGTGCCTCTTCTTGAACGGTGGGCAAGTAACATGGATAAAACTTCTGCAGCCTTTTCTTTGTATGCTTTTCTTATTTTCCCAGAGGCAGAAAACATAACATATTGTGTTGTTGCAGGAGGAAAGAATGGGGTTGAGCCTTTGTGGTTAGAGATGAGAAAAGTCTATCGGTTGTCAGAAAGTAAGAGTCGGGGGAATTCATGCAGTCAGAGACCAATAAAAGGCACTGCAGGCGCTGATGACAGATTACTGTCCTCATGAACCTGCAGGGATGATCTAGGGCTCAGCCTTAATGTCTGCCAAACTCAAAGAAGTTAAAGAAAAATGGGACATAGGGCGATGATTTAGATTGCACCTGGGAGAGAAAGAATGCAGGACCCAAGATGTGCCTTGTGAGATAAGGCCAGCATTAGCATAGTGCAGACTCAGGCTTTGCCTTCTACTTGCTTTTTCCAGCCCATGGTAACTGTTAGAGAAGAATTTGGTCTTTGAAAGGTATTTCTGTGAGGTCTGGTTTCATTCAAGAATCCCCAAAGCTGAAAGTGAATTTTACGGAACGGGAGGAACTATCTGCAAACCTTTGCCCCACAGGTCTAAGTGCTAATGGGCAGTACCTGTTGTTAAGGTGTCTTAACTGATGCAGACTATATTAATGGGACAGTATCTGTTAAGGTGTCTTAATTGATGCAGACTATATTAATGGACAGTATCTGTTAAGGTGTCTTAATTGTTGCAGACTATATTAATGGGACAGTATCTGTTAAGGTGTCTTAATTGA